>NC_089766.1:7028507-7126007 GCF_040412425.1 Macrobrachium rosenbergii
CTGCAACATTTCTAAAGATTTCATATTTACTGAAACCTTTTTCATAGGAGACAGAAGATATCGTTTTCCAGCCTGAATATACTGGAACATTCTCAAAGATTTTATATTTACCTCTGAAACCTAATTTTCATAGGAGACTGTTTTCCAGATATACTGCAACATTTCTTAACATTTGTATTTACATCTGAAACTTAATATTCACAAGCAACTGTTTTCCAGATATACTAGAACATTTCTAAAGATTCTTATTTACCTCTGAAACCTAATATTCACAAGAAACTGTTTTCCAGATATACTGGAACATTTCTAAAGATTCTTATTTGCCTCTAAAACCTAATATTCACACGAAACTGTTTTCCAGATATAATGGAAATTTCTAAAGATTCTTATTTACCTCTGAAACTTAAATTCACAAGAAACTGTTTTCCAGATATACTGGAACATTTCTAAAGATTCTTACTTGCCTCTAAAACCTAATATTCACAAGAAACTGTTTTCCAGATATACTGGAAATTTCTAAAGATTCTTATTTAACTCTGAAACTTAAATTCACAAGAAACTGTTTTCCAGGTACACTGCAACATTTCTAAAGATTTGCATTTACCTCTGAAATAATTTTCATAGGAGACTGTTTTCCAGATATACTGGAACATATTTTGTTCCACCTGCGCCAAAGCTGGCAATTGACCTAAGAAAGTAATTGAAGCCATGCTTATCCCCCGACGGAAATCACCCTTGTTTCCGGAAGTATCACGACGCTTTGGAAATTATTAGGTCCTGGAAGACCAAAGTTTCGGACAAATGGCCCCATAAGCCTTCCTGGGTCGTCCTGGACTTTCCCGGACTTTCTCTATCAGTCACTTTTGCCGCTGCAAACCCCGTGGAGAGTTTGGGGGAATTTTTGGAATGGGGCCATTCCCGAAATTCAAGGGATGATTCCAAGTCCTACCGACGGCTGTTGAATTTGTGAGTTCCACGTCTGTCAGTTTCTGAATTTTAAGGAAACAATAAACGATTTTTTTATTCATTTACCAACAGTGCTTTGGAGTGTCATACTAAGACCATATTAATATTATTGTCAATATTATGGTTATGCATTTCTTGCAATAATAATTGTAGGAAATTAGAGCAACTTTTACATTTAAAATAAACAGCAACACATTTTACAGTTGTTTTGTAAATTCAAGGAAAATGATTTATAAATATTTTGCCTTTAAATATAATATATATATATATATATATATATATATATATATATATATATATATATATATATATATATATATATATATATATATATATATATATATATATATATATATATAAATCTTTCCTTCTATTATTGTGACGATTCTGAATCTTAATAATTAAAATGTTTTATATATATATATATATATATATATATATATATATATATATATATATATATATATATATACAATCTTTCCTTCCATTATTGTGACGATTCTGAATCTTAATAATTAAAATGTTTTATATATATATATATATATATATATATATATATATGTGTGTGTGTGTGTGTGTATGTATGTATGTATGTATGTATGTATGTATTCGATTCTTGTCTGGGAATCAAGAAATATGTACATTTACTGAATGCTCCACGGAGACCACCCTGCCTAGGAATAACTCATCCTCCACAGTATCCAGTGGGCCTTCTGTCCAAACTACTCACTTTACAGACAGCGTAAACGTTCATTCATTTAAAATAAAAACCTAAGTCCAAAATCTAAGAGACAAACAACGAGAGGCACGAAAAGTCCGCGGACTTAAAGCTCTGCTGTGCTATGGACCCTGGACTCTCCAATGTCTATCTCACGGAATACCTGTGATTCGATTCCAGTTGCTCCCTTGAAGTCGAATACATTTGGGCGCAATGAATCTCACTCGGATGTGATTTCAGCTGCATCTCATTAAGTTTAGCTCGTATTTAAATGTCTCCCTGCGTTCGTCCGGGTCCAAAGGACGGACGGCGTCGTATAATTTCTGAAAGCCGATGAAAACGAATGATATTGGAAAAGATTTTTCGATTGTATGTTCACGACAAATGATTATTTACAAGTGGTCACATTTTCTCTAAGCTATGATTTTGCGATTGTATACTCGCGACAAAATGATTATTTGCAAGTGGTCACATTTTTTCTAGACTATGATTTTTCAGTTGTACATTCACGGGGAAAAATCATGGCAAAATAATTATTTGTAAGTAGTCACATTTTCTCTAGGCTATGATTTTTCAGCTGTACATTCACGGGAAAAATTCATGGCATTACAATTATTTGCAAGTGGTCACATTTTCCTTATGCTATGATTTTTCGATTGTATATTCACGACAGAGAGAAAAATCGGGACAAAATTATTTGCAAGCGGGTTCAATCTTCTGAAAATAGGCTATGATTTTTCTACTGCATACTCACTGCAAAAATAAAATCACGGCCAAATGATTATTTGCATGTGGGTTGCTTATTCATTAAACGATGAATATTTCATATAACTCGGCTAAATAAACATAATGACTTTGCACTTGAATGACTGGTCCGATCTCATGTCATTTTTAACATATGAGCAACATACAATAACCCAACATATGAGTCAACATACAACCCACGTTTTTGTATCTAAGTTGTAACTTGAAATTACGTCAGACATCCTAATTCTTTGTTACTTTTTTCAGTGTCACAAAGCAATAGAATTCTGTATACGAGAAACGTTATCATTATCAAGAACAAGAAGAATTGTAATATTTCATGTTTTGTGTGTATCAATAAACACCAAAGTCCATCTTTTATCGTCACGAAAACAAAAACAAAATAAACATAAAAAAATGCAATTCGGAGAAAAGATTTGAAACGCTTGTATACGAAAGTGGGTGCGTAAACGTAGCATAAACAATGATGAACTGACACCAAATAAACACAGTTACAACAGTCAGTTTATGCAAGCAAATATGCTTCAAGTTTACAAAGGCAAATGATCATTCACTTACTGCCTCAAGCATCAGAAGGGAAGAGACAAACACGAAAGGCTTTTCTCATATTTATAAAAACGTTTTTTTTTTTACCTCAGGTCGAAAAATATTCGAGGTCCCTCCGTGTTTTGCACCAAAGAAATATAATTACAACTGTTAGTTTATGTATTGTTCTCAGGCAAACATATGCAAATAACCATTCACTCACTACCTCAAGTGTAAAGAAAATGAAAACAAGAGGTCTTCTCATATTTAAAGGAACCTTTTTTCTTATTTTTAACCTCAGGTCGAAAAATATTCGGGGTCCTTCCATGCTTTGCATGACAAAGAAAGGCAGCTCCGATGCCGAAGATCTCGACACGGCCACCTGGTCACCGGATCCGCCAAACACGGTGGAATATTCCCTGACTTTAAATTTTGGCGTTTTTGGGCGGTGGCGAGGACCCTTTCAAGAGTAATGTTAGAGTCGACAGATTTATCAAGAAACATCATGTGGTGTTTAAAGGGGTTTATCTAATCATTTATTTTATTTATTTATCTATTTATTTATCTCTATTTATCTGTTTATTTTTTCCCATATTCAATTATTTATTCATATATTTATTAATTAATTCATGTATTTATTTATTTATTCATATACTTATTAATTTATTCATGTATCTATCAATTTATTCATATACTTATACATACATTTAATGATTTATTAGTTTATTTATTCATAAATTTATTCATATACTTAATTATTAATTCATTTATTTATTTATGGTTTCCATTCAGTGTACCAGTCAGAATCATGAGAAAACCTACATTAACCCTTTGGATCACTTATAAGGTACTTTGCGTCTCCCACAATCCGGATCTTTCCTAGACAGTGACCCCCAACAAAATTCGGGGGTCGTTATCTAGGACTAATATTTATGGGGGTCATTATCTTTATGGTGTTTAACAGCATTTTGTTTATGTTTTTACAATCATCTCCAACGGGCTTGTTCCGAACACGCCGCAAAGGTGGATACATACCGGGGTTAAAATTTTTACCCTTGGGGGTCACTATATAGGAAAGATCCCACTGGGCCTAACCCAGGGGTTTGTGGTATTGTTTCGATTTTCTTTGACTTACTGTGACAAAGCAAATTTATTCCGCTTTAAAATTACACCAAAATGAGCATCATAGCTTGAATATTTACTTCAAGAACAGGTGGCTTTTACAGTAAAATCATGTTTATTACAGTGCTACCCATGAGACGCTGTAACTGTAAGTTGTAACTTCTGACCCTTTTTTTTTTTTTTATCTCTTTGAACCCTTTCTTTGCATAATGGCTTTTAATTTTTTTATTTCTTGGAATCGTTATTCTGCACTTCGTATTTTTCATTACTTCGGATTTTTATTTTGCATTGCAGATTTTTAATTTTTTTATCTTTTTATATCTTTGAATCCTTATTTTACATTGCATATTTTTTATTTATTTGAATTCTAGTTTTGCATTGCGTATTTCTTATTTCTTTGAATCCTCATTTTGTATTGTGTATTTCTTATTTTTGAATTCTAGTTTTGCATTGTGTTCTAGTTTTTTGCGTATTTTTCATTTATTTGAATTTCTTTTGCATTGTTTTGAATCATCATTTTGCATTGCAACCTATAATATTCTTATTTCTTTGAATCCTCATTTTGCATTGCAACCTATAATATTCTTATTTCTTTGAATCCTAATTTTGCATCGCGTATTTTTAATTCCTTTGACTGTCCTTTCCACCGAAATAATAATGATCACCGATTCTCCGGCTCTTTCCCCCGGCAGAAGAAAACACACGGGAAATGTCATTTTCGTTTCATTGGCGCGACTGATTAATTAACAGGGCTGAGCGGTTCTTCCGAGTTTGTCGTCGACGCAGATTTCATTAGCATGTTTGAAATGGCGTTCCGGATTGCTGATCGGATTATGAAGCAATGCAGAATCGAAGCAACTCAAAAACGAAGCAACTCAAAATCGAAGCAACTCAAAGTCGAAGCGACTTAAAATCGGAGCAACTCAAAGTCGAAGTAACTCAAAATCGAAGTAACTCAAAATCGAAGCAACTGAAAGTCGAAGCGACTTAAAATCGGAGCAACTCAAAGTCGAAGCGACTCAAAATCGGAGCAATTCAAAATCGAAGCAACTCAAAATCGAAGCAACTCGAGATCGAAGCAACTCGAAATCGAAGCAACTCGAAATCAAAGTGGTTTAAAATCGAAGCCACTCAAAATCGAAGCAACTCAAAGTCAAAACTCGAAATGAAGCAACTTAAAATCAAAACTCAAAAATGAAGCAACTTAAAATCGAAGCAACTCAAAAATGAAGCAACTTAAAATCGAAACAACTCGAAACCGAAGCAACTCGAAAATGAAGCAACTTAAAATCGAAGCAACTCGAAATCGAAGCAACTCATGATTGAAGCAACTCAAGATTGAAGCAACTCATGACTGAAGCAACTCAAAATAGAAGCAACTCATGATTGAAGCAACTCATGACTGAAGCAACTCGAAATCGAAGCAACTCATGATTGAAGCAACTTAAAATAGAAGCAACTCATGATTGAAGCAACTCAAAATAGAAGCAACTCATAATTGAAGCAACTCATGATTGAAGCAACTCATGACTGAAGCAACTCAAAATCTCATGATTGAATCTCAAGATTGAACAACTCAAATTGAAGCAACTCATGACTGAAGCAACTCATGACTGAAATCGAAGCAACTCATGATTGAAAACTTAAGCTCAATTGAAGCAACTCAGAATAAAATCATGATTGAAGAAACTCATGATTGAAGCAACTCATGACTGAAGCAACTCGAAATCGAAGCAACTCAAAATCGAAGCAACTCATGATTGAAGCAACTCATGATTGAAGCAACTCAAAATCGAAGCAACTCATGATTGAAGCAACTCAAAATCGAAGCAACTCAAAATGGAAGCCACATTGACTGAATAATTGGTTTTGGCAGTGTGTCAATCATTTTTTCACTAATGATGTTTGATTTTGATTGAAGCTGATGGGTTTTCAGTGTTATGCTTTCTCCCAATCAATGAATAACTGCTGGTATTCATTATTTTAACTGAAAAGATTCTAATAAATCATTATTGTCATATATTTTTACTCAGATTTCAATTTAAACCAATTGATTTGTAGCGATTAGCTTAAACGCCTTAAAGATTGAATGGTATTATAATTTTTTTCAGATGATATTTAATTTCAATACAGATTAATAGTTTTTGTAATACTATGTTTAACTTCCGTTGTCAGTCAGCTGTTCGATCAAATATTTTTAGCCTTCTTGGAAGTTTATGAAATTATAAAGATAAAGATGTATATTCAGATACTGTCTCTTTAGACAAAAAATTAATAACCACAAAATCCCAAAAAATTCAGTTTCTGAAATTTCCCAAAACTCAAAATTTATGATGTCTAAATTTGATCATCTTCAAGTCTAAAATTTCGGAAATTAAAACAGCATGAATCATGCATAAAAAGTATAAAAACCTTCATCGATAAATATGCTCAATTAAACAGTCAATATTTACCGCATTGGCAATGAATATCAAATATTTAATTGAGACCTGTATTTACCAAGTGATACATTTGTGAGTAGAGAATGAATTCCAACGATAAATTTGTAAAATCCCACAGGATGAAAATATTTTTCTGTAAATGCTTTTAGTAAAATGTTTTCAGGAATTGCTGCAATGTCTATTAGTGAATGAAGGACGTATTGAATTTATTTGTTATCAACTGCAGTATTTGATTAAAACATTTTAGTGAATTTGATGCAGAAATTCTTTGTTTAACTGCATGCATTACTTCTGAATTATATCTGACAAAGGTAAATACTTATTTACCTTTGTCAGGAAAATTGGAAGAGTTACATATTTTAACCTCATTACTTTGCTTATATATGAATTTGATGTTTATCGCTTTGTTTGTTACAATGATAACGGACAAAGTAACCACCAAATCAGTAACGTATTTTAATGAAATGGCTTATAACTCATATAATAAGTGAGATTATTATTTTGCAGTTTATAGAGAATATTTCAGGAATTATAGGAATCTACCGAGTTGAAATTTGATACTGGGAGCATTGAACATTTATAAAGATATTTGGCGCAATCGAGTTTTCTGTACAACCGCTACAGTCGTATAATCAAGGCCACCGAAATAGATCTATCGTTCGTTGATCTCGGTATAATGCTGTATGAGCCGCGACCCACGAAACTTTAACCACGGTCCGCTGGTGGCCTGTCCTATATCGTTTCCAGACGCACCATTATGGCTACCTTTAACCTTAAAAAAATAAAAACTACAGAGGTTAGAGGGCTGCAATTTGGTATGTTTGATGATTGGAGGGTGGATGATCAACATACTAATTTTCAGCCCTCTAGCCTCAGTAGTTTTTAAGATCTGAGGGCGGACAGAAAAAAAAAAGTACGTTTAATTATTATTTTCTAGTTTACAGGAAATATTTCATGAAATACAAAAGTGTACTGAGTTTAAATTTAATATTGGAAGCATTGAAAATATGTAAAGATTTATCTTGGATACTTTACAAAAACATTAACAAGCAAGCTTTATATTACCATACAAATAAACTGTGCAAAACTGCATAAACATACAGTATATACAATTGCTGATGAATATCGCAATACTTTCCTCCCCTGTCTGATTTTTGACGTTTCAATTGAAGACCAGAATATTAGGCATCATGTTTGCAGCGGAAATAAAAAGATAAAAGAACTGATGGATAATCCAGAATCAATCTCCCACTGGGTCTCTCTCTCTCTCTCTCTCTCTCTCTCTCTCTCTCTCTCTCTCTCTCTCTCTCTCTCTCTCTCTGTGTGTTTTAATAAAAGCAAGTTCGAACTCTTTCATTCCAGTCGATGAAAAACATTTTTATGGCAAATCCAGAATCCTTTTCTCTCTCTCTCTCTCTCTCTCTCTCTCTCTCTCTCTCTCTCTCTCTTAAAAGGCATAAAATTGTGTCTTTAATAAGCTAAAGACCCATGAAAGGTACTGATGCAGTTATGAAACTTTCTCTCTCTCTCTCTCTCTCTCTCTCTCTCTCTCTCTCTCTCTCTCTTCTCCTTTTCCTCCTAGTCTGAAAAAAATTTTAATAAACAATCTCTCTCTCTCTCTCTCTCTCTCTCTCTCTCTCTCTCTCTCTCTCTCTCTCTCTCTCTCTCTCTGTTTTAATAAAAGCAAGTTCGACCTTTTTCCTCCTAGTCGAAGAAAAAAATAATTGATGGCTAATCCAGCAACAATCTCTCTCTCTCTCTCTCTCTCTCTCTCTCTCTCTCTCTCTCTCTCTCTCTCTCTCTCTCTCCCCTTCCAATCGAAGTGGACGAACCGTTCATTCTGGCAACGGCTGGCCAATCAACTCTTCCGGAACTAATTCCCAGTTATGGAATTTGAAACAACTAGAATGGAATATTCCCAGATCAGCCTTTTTTAGCTTTTGCCATCAATAATGCAATTGCGCTTTCTCTCCCCGAGCGATGTCTGTTAAAGCACTAAAATGGAATCAGCGAACAAAGGGAGTTCGTGTCTTGTTGTCTTTGGAATAAGGGAAGACGTAAGCATGCATAACTATTCAGTGGTACGTGTATACATGTATACATACGTACATACTTGCATACATACATACATACATACAGACACATGAGGACAGTATTTGTTTGGAATTCTCTCTCTCTCCCTCTTTCTCTCCCTCAATCTTGGTCTGTCTCTGTCTCTCTCTCTCTCTCTCTCTCTCTCTCACTGAACTGGAATTAAGTTTTGGTATCCCATTTCAGATAAGCTTTCAAAATTGAACGTAATTAGGTCACTGTTTGGAATTCTCTCTCTCTCTCTCTCTCTCTCTCTCTCTCTCTCTCTCTCTCTGTGCTCTGTTCGTTATCAGTGCCATCTCCTTTCCAATAAGTTTTTAGAAAACAATCATATTATTATTATTATTATTATTATTATTATTATTATTATTATTATTATTATTATTTCCTTCACCAAGATTCACTTTAGTTTCTCATTATGTCTTAATTAAGTCTCTCGAATTGAATTCGAACACTTTGAATGGGATCTGATTAGAAAAACGTTGGATTATCCACCACCAAAGGGATCTGTGTCTCGTTCTCTCATTTTTCCTTAAGAACAGAGACTTCTGGGATTAGAGGCACTGTGGATAAGAACCCTCTCTCTCTCTCTCCTTAAACCTCTCTCTCTTTCTCTCCTTAAATCTCTCTCTCTCTCTCTCTCTCTCTCTCTCTCTCTCTCTCTCTCTCTCTCTCTCCCAACTCTTTCTCTCACTCTCCTCTTTCTCTCCCTCAATCTCTCTCTCTTTCTCTCCCTCAATCTCTCTCTCTCTCTTTTTCAATCTCTCTCTCTCTCTTTTTCAATCTCTCTCTCTTTCTCTCCTTAAATCTCTCTCTCTTTCTCTCCTCTCAATCTCTCTCTCTCTCTCTCTCTCTCTCTCTCTCTCTCCCAACTCTTTCTCTCTCTCTTTTCTCTCCCTCAATCTCTCTCTCTCTCCCTCAATCTTTTCTCAATCTCTCTCTCTCTCTTTTTCTCTCTCTCTTAAATCTCTCTCTCTCTCCCTCTCTCTCTCTCTCTCTCTCTCTCTCTCTCTCTCTCTCTCTCTCTCTCTCATAGCAATCTTCAAATGTAAATTGGATCTTCTTTCTGAAGGCATTCCTGGGTCCACTGTCCAAGCGAGAAGTAGGGTTTGGAACACGACCGGATTTTAGCTTTGACTTTTGGAATCTTGAGTAATATAATCTGGTTTAGATGGAATTTATTTTCATGCTTTCGTTTCTTTATTAATGTCTATGTAATTCTAATCGTGCCCTCTTAACTTCTCTAATTCTTCGATGTCTTGTAACTACGAGTGTTTTGCCGGTCGCAGGACACGATTAATTACCGACCTGACCACGAATGTTTCTTCATATAATACATATATATACATACTGTAGTGGTTTCATCAATATTCTGTGTTTGTTGAATTTGAACAGTTTTTGGACAAGGTGTATATACATACATTACCATTTTTAGATGTTTTGGTTCATAGAAGGATAGAACTTTTGTGTTTGATGTTTACATCTGTTCTTATGTCACTATATCATTAATGTAAAACTCTCAGTTTTTTTGTATGTTTTTAAGGGCATTAAGGTAGACTCAAATTTTGTAAAATTTACGACGTAGTGTACCCAAAGTTTTTAATCGACAAATCTTTACAGAAAGCTAGAAACATTTTTATTCCAATAACAATAGGGAGCCTTTGGTGAAGAAAATATTTTGACACTTCCATATAACGTAAATCTTTGTTTCATTAAAAATTACTGAAAATTTTCAAGATAACTCTAATTCAGGGACACTTCAGAATATCATTGTTCGTAACTCCCAAAACAAATTAATGGCTTCCTTGTGCTGGATGTAGTAATAAATACCTTGGTCAAACTGGTAAAGAACTAGATTATCGTTGGAACAGCATCGTTACGCAGTTCGAACAGGCCAATTGACAAGTACATCATCTGAGAAAATTTTTGTAACCACATTGTTAAGAGAAATATAATTGAATCTGCCTTTATTAAGCATTTTAAGACAACTGTGATTGTTCCTTTTAAATTAGATAGTCGTTCAGGACAATGTTACCTTTTAGCAATAGCCCTAACTGTAGTTTCAGTTCTTAACCTTCAAACATTGCATTCAGTAATGATGTTTAGCTTGTTAGTGGCATCTTTGTTTTGTGAAGTTTTCTTGTTTATGTCAACCTATTTTACTTTGTACCCCGAAGAAGTGACCAGTTGTTCCTTCATAATTTTCACCTATGTGGTCATATATATACATACATATTTTATATATATATATATAGAGAGAGAGAGAGAGAGAGAGAGAGAGAGAGAGAGAGAGAGAGAGAGAGACTACTGCTATAACTGCTTCATGCATTCACTCGTATTTCTTGAAAGACTTAGAGTGGATTTACTTAGAGGTAATTTCAAAGCAAGCAAAGGCATGGAATTAAATAAACGAACACTTGCTAAACACACAATTACGGTGCAAGAATAACAGCTGGAAAAAATAAAATATTTGCACTTTCCTCTAAACATCTGAATTCACTCATCTCTCGAGACCCACTTTCGACATTTTATTTTCCAGGAAAGGTAAGGCGAACCATAAGCGAAAATGACGGAAATAAAAGACACTGAGGGAAGAATTGGATCCCCCTCCCCAAGGCAAATGAGGGAAAGGTGAGAATTGAGAGGTTCCCATATCTCTCTATTGTCTAAACACAATGACGACGGTTCTCGTATCGAGTAGGTTTTGTTTCTATTTTTAGGCCGAGTGTTTTTTTCTGTTTCTTTCGTGTGTGTGTGTGTGTGTGTGTGTGTGTGTGTGTGTGTGTGTGTGGTTCACAGACTTTGTTTACAATTCTTGATGAGCAGTAGTCCCCATACAGACCGGAGAGAGAGAGAGAGAGAGAGAGAGAGAGAGAGAGAGAGAGAGAATTTAACACTTCATCGCCTCCAAAAATATTGGATATCCTGGGTCGAATACCCATTCTTAGCTTCTGATAATTTGATGTTATAGAACATTGGCTTTACTCTCTCTCTCTCTCTCTCTCTCCACCACGAGGGAAGAAACAAAACCTTCCTGGAGGTGAAGGGGCGGAGGGGGGAATAGTCAAGGCAGCCATAATATTATCATAACGCCTCGACTCCTTACAGGACAATAAACCCCCTTCCAGCAACAATATCCTATCTCTCCCCCGCCCGGAACTAACCTCTCTCTCTCTCTCTCTCTCTCTCTCTCTCTCTCTCTCTCTCTCTCTCTCTCTCTCTCTCTCCACAGCTTACAGCCACTCACAACACAGCATCCGACGTGTAATATCGTCCTTCCTTATTGGAAACTTTGGCTGTAAAACTGTTTTGCAGCTTATTCAGTTTCCGAGGTATATTATCACGAGGGAGATGAACCACGCAGGCGCAGTGTTGCAGCCAATGGGAAGATGACACTGTTTGTTGTTCCGTTATTCCTCCATTACGCTTTTATAGGGCAGGTTTTGGTGTTTGATAGGCAGTTCGCTCAGTGTTATGTGAGATGTTTTGTATCAGGTATCTCAATGTTCCTTCATAAGACGACGATAATTAATGAGGGCGTGATAAAGACATATGACTGAAATTACTTAGAAAAATAATGAGATTTTTTTTATTAGGTATTTCAATGTTCCTTTGTAAGACAACAAAAGTCGATGGGAATCTTCCCCCTTAACTCCTCTTACTTCTTCCTAATGAACACCATAATATTCTTTGGAAGGTGGAATTTCACGTCAATGGCCCCTATGGTGGACTTGTTCCATATGAATAAGGTTCATCCTCTGAATAATAATAATAATAATAATAATAATAATAATAATAATAATAAGAAGAAGAAGAAGAAGAAGAAGAAGAAGAGTATTCTTTGCAAGCTTGAATTTCAAGTCAATGGCGTATAATGCCGTGTGGAACTCTCAGCCACGGCCCGATGGTGGCATGTGTTGTTGGTACCTACAGCGGTGCCCGACGCGCGATCATGGCTAAATTTAACCTTAAATCAAATAAAAACTACTGAGACTTAGAGTCTGCCATTTGGTATGTATGACGATTGGATGGTGGATGATCAACATACCAATTTGCAGCCCTCTAGCCTCAGCAGTTTTTAAGATCTGAGGGCGGACAGAAAAATAGCCATCTCTATAGTAGTTTTACAGAAAACCAGTTTTCTGGTTTTTTTTTAGCATTTTGGAAGGAATGCGGAATAAGCTGACAAAAAAAAAAAAAGCTGATATTAGTTTCTCATTATATTATCTTTAGTCTTTTACTTGCTGTGTGTCAATTGCAATTGCAATTATCAATACTGTATTATTAGAGAATAATTATTATTTGTATTTTTATCGTATACTTATATATTTTTGTGTACTTAAGCTCCACTCGAGCTCCATCTAAGAAATATCAAGCACCGTTTGCATATATTTTTTCGATATATTTTGTGTTAAGTCTTAATTACAATCTAATTACAAGCCATATTACAAAACCGGAACTTTTAATTCCACGAGAATAAGGTACAAAATCAGCGTTCTCCTTGTAAGAGTTATTATTATTATTATTATTATTATTATTATTATTATTATTATTATTATTATTATGACCTTGCTGAATTTTAATTAATATACAGTCTCCATTTAATTAAAGTTTACCCCCCCTCCACGCCCCTGGGGATGTATTTTAATTGTGTGAGGGCGAACGAAATTTTTCTTTTCATTTTACGCATTAGATTTTCTTGGTTTAATTACTTCGGCGTCATAAAAGTATAATTCTAGTGTAGTTTTATTAAAGAAACGATTTAATTCTAGAGATTATAAACCTGCATGCGTTTATTAATCTGCTGTCCTGAAAATATAATTTATTGATGGTAATCTATTCAGGGCTAAAGATTGTAATACTTTATTAATCTATTATCATAAAAAAAATATAATTTTATTCAAAAAATTACTTTATTAATCTATGATCATAAAAAATATAATTTTATTCAATAAACTGCTTTATTAATCTATGATGATAAAAATATAATTTTATTCAATAAACTGCTCTATTAATCTATTATCTTAAAAAATACAATTTTATTCAATAAACTACTTTATTAATCCATGATCATATAAAAATATAATTTTATTCAATAAACTATTTAAATCTATGATCATAAAAAATATAATTTTATTCAATAAACTACTGTATTAATCTATGATCATAAAAATATAATTTTATTCAATAAACTACTTTATTAATCGATGATCATAAAAAATATAATTTTATTCAATAAACTCTGTCTAATAATAAAAACTAATAATTTATTAATCGACTGTATCAAAATATAATTTCATTAAAGATACTACTTTGGATACTAAAGATTATAATATACTTTATTAAACAATAATCATTAAAAAAATTTTTATTAATGATACTCCAATTAATACTAAAGATTACAATGCTTTATTAATCTGTGATCATAAAAAATATAATTTTATTAAAAATACTGTATATGATACGGAAGATTATAATACTTTATTAATCTTTGGTCGTAAAAATATAATTTCTTTCAATACACTCCAATTATGCTGAAGATTATATTATTTTATTAATCTATGGTCATGAAAATATCATTTCATTCAATACACTCCAATTATGCCAAAGATTACATTATTTTATTAATCTATTATCATAAAAATATAATTTCATTCAATACATTCCAATTATGATAAGGATTATATTATCTTATTAATAATCTATGATCATGAAAATATAATTTCATTCAATACACTCCAGTTTTACTAAAGATTATATCATTTTATTAATCTATGATCATGAAAATATAATTTGATTAAAGACACCCCGTTTAACACTAAAGATTACAACACTTTATTGTGATTCTCTTTTCCCTCCCTATCGTCACCGATTTATCTCTGATCGCCTCTGAAAATCATTATCAAGCGTCTAAGCCCGGAATCGTATTGCTGAGCACTCCAAAACGGTATCTTAATTAAGCCCTCCGAAAACGGGTCGCAAACGCGTAAATAGGACCCGATTGGACAGCCGCTCGCTCGTCGGAATACTCGGTACAAAAGCGATTCGGATCCTCCTTTGTAAAGGGGCGTCTCAAAGTCGTTTTCCATTGGGGCTACGAGTCGCCGAATTGGATTCGCAGAGATAAGGACTCGGTAAAGCCCTCTGTCTCTCTCTCTCTCTCTCTCTCTGTCACTCTCCGAGTGAAGCTAAGAGCTGAAGCCTTTAGTAGTACTCTCTCTCTCTCTCTCTCTCTCTCTCTCTCTCTCTCTCTCTCTCCGAGTAAAGCTAAGAACTGAAGCCTTTAGTAGTACGTAAGCTCTCTCTCTCTCTCTCTCTCTCTAAAGCCTCTCTCTCTCTCTCTCTCTCTCTCTCTCTCTCTCTCTCTCTCTCTCTCTCTCTCCGAGTAAAGCTAAGAACTGAAGCCTTTAGTAGTACATAAGCTCTCTCTCTCTCTCTCTCTCTCTATCTCTTTCTCTCTCTCTCTCTAAAGCTAAGAACTGAAGCCTTTAGTAGTACGTAAGCTCTCTCTCTCTCTCTCTCTCTCTAAAAAGCTCTATCTCTTTCTCTCTCTCTCTCTCTCCGAGTAAAGCTAAGAACTGAAGCCTTTAGTAGTACATAAGCTCTCTCTCTCTCTCTCTCTCTCTCTCTCTCTCTCTCTCTCTCTCTCTCTAACAGAAATATTCAAAATCAAATCAATTCCCATTTCAAATTCCCTACAGGTTTTCAAAGGGGAAGCATATACCTTCCTTTGACAGAGCGTCTTGGGAGATATACTCGCTTTTAGTTTACAGGCTTTTGTAATTTGGTTTTATCTTAATCAATCTTGCCAGGAATGAAACCACTAATAATGGTTTATAGATGTAAATCGTTACATTTTTAAAGGTCTGTGAACACATATCTTTAATATTTTTCCCTCCAAGATACTTGAAGATGCTAATAGCTTCAAATATCTGTCACAAGAAAAGTAATATGTTTTCTAAGCCTAAATAAATCATCGCAGAGTTTGCAAAGATTCACCAAGAATCACCATGAATAATCAAGAATCGTCAAGATTTACCAAGATTCAGTAAGAATCGCCAAGAATCATCAAGATTCACTAAGAATCGCCAAGAATCATCAAGATTCACCGAGAATCACTAAGATTCACCAAGAATAACTAAGATTCACAAGTATCACTAAGATTCACCAAGTATCACTAAGATTCGCCTAGAATCGCCAAGAATCATTAAGGATAATAAAAAATCATCAATATTCACTGAGAATCGTCAAGAATCATCAAGATTCACTAAGAATAGCCAAGAATAACCGAGATTCACTAACAAAGCCAAGAATCATCAAGATTCACTAAGAATCACCAAGATTCGCCAAGAATCACCAAGATTCACCAGACCTCCTTGTCTATTATTTTTGAGGCTGGAACGAGGAGATATCGAGAAAAATAAGGGGGGAAAAAACACAACAATACGAAAGGCTTAACAAAGGTATTGAATACCTTCTATCTGATCCTCCTCTTCCTCCCCCTCCTCCTCCTCCTCCTCCTCCCCCTCCTCCTCCTCCTCCTCCTCCTCCTCCTCCTCCTCCTCCTCCTCCTCCTCCTCCTCCCCTCCTCCTCCTCCTCCTCCTCCTCCTCCTCTCCGTGCTGTGCGGAAAAAAAAGGGATGAAGGTTCGAACTGAAAGGTTCCCATATCTCCCTCTATTGTTTAATAACAATGACAATGGTTCTCCCACAGGGCGAGGTTTGTTTGCCTGTTCCGTTTTTAATGTGGAGTGGTTTTTCTTTTTTCTTTTTCGCGTTTGTCTCTTACGGTTTGTGGTCCTCGTTTGTAGTGTTCTTTGTTGTTACTATCAAGATTATTATACTGTCACTATGATAGGGTCATATTTATTATTATTATTATTATTATTATTATTAATTATTATTATTATTATTATTATTATTAATGTAAGTCAGCTCAATGAGTCAGTGGTCTTTTCTGTATGTTCTTTGTTGTAGCTATCAAAAATATTATATTGTTACTATGACAGTGCCCCAATTATCATTTTTATTATTTTAAATCAATACAATATTCAAGTTTATATTGTTCTTGCCAATAAAGATTTTATCTTCAGTGGATTTTGACTTTTAAACAACTTCGCCAATTTCTGAGGTACAGAATCGAAATTTACAGCACACTAGGACCACAGCGTTCTCTCTCTCTCTCTCTCTCTCTCTCTCTCTCTCTCTCTCTCTCTCTCAAGTAAAAGGACAAAAGTATTATATTAACTTTACAAGTTCTATTGATTCAAATTAGCATTATCTTTTAAAAACATATTGACCATGAATATATGTAATCTCTCTCTCTCTCTCTCTCTCTCTCTCTCTCTCTCTCTCTCTCTCTCTCTCTCTCTCTCAAGTAAAAGGACAAAAGTATTATATTAACTTTACAAGTTCTATTGATTCAAATTAGCATTATCTTTTAAAAAACATATTGACCATGAATATATGTAATCTCTCTCTCTCTCTCTCTCTCTCTCTCTCTCTCTCTCTCTCTCTCTCTCTCTCTCTCTCTCTCTCTCTCAAGTAAAAGGACAAAAAGTATTATATTAACCTTACAAGTTCTATTGATTCAAATTAGCATTATCTTTTAAAAAACATTCATGAATTAGATAAAAACGAAAGTATTATGACCTTCCCAAAATTCAAATTAATTTCATTCAGATAAAAATATTAATTTAAAACAATTACAATTTTTTAAATACGTATCCTGAGTCTGGGGTTGAAACAAAGCATATTAAAGCGTCTATGATGAATAACGACTTAGATCAAAAAGAATAAAATATTTTACAGAATAAACGTCCATCTTCTTCTTTTAGGGAACAGAACGTGTACCTTTGGGCACTGGCGAGAGAGTTCAGAGGTCACAAGGACAAAGGGAATGAACAAAGGGCCAATCACTGAAGGACAATGGAGTGGTTAAGCCCTTGCTCAAATAGAGTCAGCGGACTCCGAGATAATTCCTTAATCCCGCTGCGGCGGTGGAGAGGCGGCCCCTCCCCGAAGGACCTGGACTGATAATATAGGACGCTTTTGAGTCTAGGATTCCGGAGGCTTGAAAGGGAGTTGACATTTCAGTGGCTGAGTTACTGTCGAAGTTTTGGGGGAATTACGACAGTCAAAGGAAGGGAGATTTAAGGTGTTCGGTGGTATTTGTGGAATCTCTGTGACCTTCCACACAAAAGGAGTTGTTAAGTACGGCGTTGTACAGGAGGAGAGTTTGCAATAAAAGGATTTATATAATGAAGAGAAAGCACTTTTGCTTTGTTGAGATATTCTTGTTGTGTGAATATACTGACAAATGCCTAAATTGTTGGATTAAGATAGATTGGGGCATCACAATCAAATGTTTTATTACTTTCAAAGATTATGGTTCCTCGACTTACATGAATACCCATATTAAAGAGTAAATCTTTACAGTCTCTCTCTCTCTCTCTCTCTCTCTCTCTCTCTCTCTCTCTCTCTCTCTCTCTCTCTCTCTCTCTCTGTTAGCCTTATTCTATTTCCAAAATTATATATTTTAGATCGTCTTTGTTTCTTTAATGTGGTTACTGTGACTTTTTTCTTAAACGCTACTACAGTTCCCGTCACAGTGCCTACAGCAATTCAGTCTTACAGTAATTGAGTCTTACAATAATTCAATCTTGCAGTAACTCAGTCTTACAGTAATTCAGTCTTACAGTAATTCAGCCTTACATTAATTCAGTCTTACCGTAACTCAGTCTTACATTAATTCAGTCTTACAGTAATTCAGTCTTGCAGTAATTCAGTCTTGCAGTAATTCAGTCTTAGAGTGATTCAGTCTTACAGTATTTCAGTCTGTAAATCAATCGATACATTTGCCATCTGAAATTCCTGCCAATGTTTATATAATGACTAGTCTTCCATTGAAAAAATGTCCAGTACCTTTTTGTCATTATACGTCTTAACTATAATATTATTCCCCGCCATTTTCTTAACAACCTTTCCAATCTCTCCTTTACTCTCCTTCTCCCTTCCTCCTATTGTCTCACCTTCCCCCTTCACCATCTCCCCCTTGTTTATCCCCTCTCCTATATATTATCACCCCTGCCATTACTATCTGCTGCCGTCTCGTAATTCCTTCCATTTTATCTCTCCGAAACTTCCAGAACTAACGGCTTTCATCTCTCCCTTATCCGAAATATCATCAGTATTATGGCTAATAGCGCGAAACATAAAATATAAGTGAGGGCTAAATCATTACCTAGAGAGAGAGAGAGAGAGAGAGAGAGAGAGAGAGAGAGAGAGAGAGAGAGAGAGAGAGAGAGATGACTTAAGGCCGCTCAAACTGGCGGATTTCATATAAGATTAGGGATAAATCATTACCTAGAGAGAGAGAGAGAGAGAGAGAGAGAGAGAGAGAGAGAGAGATGACTTAGGGCCACTCAAAATAGCGGATCTAATGGACGACTCTTCAGTTACTTCCGTATAAAATTTTTGATTGATGATTATCTCTGTATCGCCAAATTGCACATATATATCCCTTCCCCTTCGACAAATCCCCCTCCCCCGCCTCTTCCCACCCCCTACCCCTCTAAAACCATCTGGTCACGTGATGTAAGAGGCGTATAGGGGAGAGAGAGAGAGGACAGGCATTGAAAGTGAAAAGGATAAAAGTAAGTTGTGATATTCTCATAAATCTCGTCTCGTTATTATTATTATTATTATTATTATTATTATTATTATTATTATTATTATTAGTGAGTAAATCCTTAGAGGTGTAGATGCAAACATATATTTTAGAAATATATATATACATAAAAATATAAAAATATATTTTTACGTCCACGCCACAATGGATTTCTTCAACATCTTAGTGGCTCATGCTATTATTATTATTATTATTATTATTATTATTATTATTATTATTACATTAAAAGACCACTCACCTTCATCTATACCATAACCTCTTAGTTCTAATAGCTACTTATAACCTTACGCTCGACTGGGTTATAACAAAATCTCCTGTTATCGAGAAACGGCTGTTGTAAAACTTCCAGATAATGACGCTTCGAGTTTCCTAGTGGGGTTATATTACCGGATGAGCGATACAGATCCGCAGTGCTAAAAGACAATGGCGAAGTGGCCCCCTCGTTAATTCGTGAGTTAAGCTGTTTTTTTTTTTTTTTGTTTTTGTTTTTTACAATGCGTCTGCGTGTTTGGAAAGCTGACGTTTGATTAGGGCTTCGGTGTGAAGTGGGTGCGTTCATCAAGCATGCGTGTGTGTGTGTATGTATGTATGTATGTATGTATGTATGTATGTATGTATGTATGTATGTATGTATATATATATATATATATATATATATATATATATATATAGAAAAAGAGATTATATATATACTGTATATATATATATATATATATATATATATATATATATATATATATATATATATATATATATATATATATATATATATATAAAGAGATAGAGAGAGAGAGAGAGAGAGAGAGAGAGAGTACTCTTCCCTTTTACCTCAATATGGTTCCGCTCTCTCTCTCTCTCTCTCTCTCTCTCTCTCTCTCTCTCTCTCTCTCTCTCTCTCTCTCTTTCCTCTGCATAATACATCCTCATTTTCAGAAATAAAATCTTGCATACCTTTTTCCCAACACTTTCGTTTTTAGTTTTCGGTAAAAGAAAACTATTGTGCCGGCTTTGTCTGTCCGTCCGCACTTTTTCTGTCCGCCCTCAGATCTTAAAAACTACTGAGGCTAGGGGGCTGCAAATTGGTATGTTGATCATCCACCCACCAATTATCAAACATACCAAATTGCAGCCATCTAGCCTCAGTAGTTTTTTTTTTTCTTTTTTAAGGTTAAAATCAACCATAATCGTGCTTCTGGCAACGATATAGGATAGGCCAACACGGGGCTGTGGTTAAAGTTTCATGGACCGCGGCTCACACAGCATCATACCGAGACCACCGAAAGAGAGATCTATTTTCGGTGGCCTTGATTATAAGCTGTAGCGGCTGTACAGAAAACTCAATTGCGCCGAAGAAACTCCGGCGCATTTTTTACTCGTTCTATCCAGTTTTACTTTCACTTACTTTCTTTTCATACTCCTTTTACTCTCTATTATTTCTTCTTCGGTTCCCCTTTCTCCAACACAGTAATCATCCCAGTATTCCCTCTCATCTCCAACAATTACTACACACCCTCCCCACTCCCAAACCCCACCACCACCAATCTTCCCTCCACCCTCCTACCTTTATCAGGGCCCCACCAAAATCACCATCATCATCATCACTACCATCATCTTCACCATCATGTCGTGATTGGTCCCCCGTCGGCGCCTCCTCCTGTTTACGTCAGGTTAATCACTCGGAGCCTTCAGTAGGGACCCGCCCGAGGTATAAGAGCCCCGCCTTCCTCTCTCTCTCTCTCTCTCTCTCTCTCTCTCTCTCTCTCTCTCTCTCTCAGTCACGTCCGACACCCCTGCGATTTGGCTCTGAGGGATTTTGGGGGATGGAGAGAAAAAGGGGAGAGGAAGTGTGACCTGGATTCCTTCTGAAGATTTAAAGAAGAAAAAACGGTATTGGTGTGAGTTAGAGGCAAGTGAGAGATGCGACGAAGTTTCTTCGGCGCAATCGAGTTTTCTGTACAGCTGCTACAGCGTATAATCAAGGCCACCGAAAATAGATCTATCTCTCGGTGGTCTCGGTATTATGAGCCGCGGGCCATGGAACTTTAAGCACGGCCCGGTGGTGGCCTATCCTTTATCGTTGCCAGAAGCACGATTATGGCTAACTTTAACCTTGAATAAAATAAAAATTACTGAGGCTAGAGGGCTGCAATTTGGTATGTTTGACGATTGGAGGGTGGATGATCTACATACCAATTTGCAGCCCTCTGACCTCAGTAGTTTTTAAGATCTGAGGATGGACAGAAAAAAGTGCGGACAGAATAAAGTGCAGACGGGCAGACAAAGCCGGTACAATAGTTTTCTTTCACAGAAAACTAAAAAGGGGAAAGTGACCTGAATTCTTTCTGAAAATGTAAAGAAGAAAAAGGGATTTTATTGTGAATGATATTGGTGTGAGTTAGGACCGGGGCGACGGAGTCTTGAGTGTTATGAGTTTTTGCAATAGAGAAGTTTGAATCCGCAGCTAAAGATAATGTAGTATTCAAAAGCACTGAATTATTATTGTAATGAAAAGCAATGACAGCGGTTAACAGAGGATAAGAAATGATTCGATTATTGAATTAACAAACCTGGAGTACAAAAATTCAAATAATATTTTATTTATCATCACAATCACTCGCATTTTACTCTCTCTCTCTCTTACTGCATATATACATACACACACTATATACATATATATATATATATATATATATATATATATATATATATATATATATATATATATATATATATATATATATAAATTATATATTTATATATATATATATATATATATATATGTATATACAGTATATATATATATATATATATATATATATATATATATATATATATATGTATATATAATATATATACAGTATATATATATATATATATATATATATATATATATATATACACACACACACACACACACACACATATATATATATATATATATATATATATATATATATATATATATATATATATATATATATATATATAATATTTACAAACTAGTATCTGTTGACCACAGTTTCAGAAGAATATACTGTACATATCCACTCAAAAGCAAAATGCCTTTAGGAAAACTATGACCTTTAAAGAAAAATATTCCCCAATAACAAATAAAACGAATACGGTGGCTAAGCATTTTCAAAGGTCCACGGAGACACGTAAGAGGAAACTCGTAAATTAAACTTTCCAGGAAGAAAGTTTTTTGTCTCTTATCATAATGCCGCGTAATGATAAAACTTTCCCGGTGTTTCACGGGCAGCTGCGTAAAGGGATTAAGGTCCAGAAGGTGTTGGGGGAGGGGGCCGGGGGAGTTGGGGGAGGGGAGAGACCTGGCATTTGGTTGGTTTGGATTAAGGTGGCTTATGCCGGCAAGGAGCCTTTAACTTAGGGCAGGGTCCTGCAAGTGTGGTCAAGTAGGACAGGGATTATAGCGATTGGTATGGACCTCCGAACTCAACCCAAACAGTAAGCAAGTAAAAAATGCGCCGAAGTTTCTTCGGCGCAATCGAGTTTTCTGTACAGCGTATAATAATGCTGTATGAGCCGCGGCCCATGAAACTCTTAGCCGGCCGTGGTGGCCTGTGTTGTTCCATTGCCAGACGCACCATGGCTAACTTTAACCTTAAATAGAATCAAAACTACCGAGGCTAGAGGGCTACAATTTGGTATGTTTGATGATTGTACGGTGGATGATCAACATACTAATTTGCAGCCCTCTAGCCTCAGTAGTTTTAAGATCTGAGGCGGACAGACAAAGTGCGGATGGACAGACAAAGCCATCTCTATAATAATTTTCTTTTACAGAAAACTAAAAACCAGTGAGAAAACCTTCAGGCTATGAGTTTTATGTTAAGGAAAGAGACCTGGTGTTTGGCTGGTTTAGGCTAAGCTGGCTTATGTCAGCAAGAGCCTTTGCCCTAAGGCAGGGTCCCGTAACTGTGGTGAGGTGTGACCGGGATGACAGTTCCTGGTGCTCACCCCTGAACTCAGCCCAACCAGTGAAAGCCATTGAAAAGGTTCCAGGCTCTGATTTTTATGCTTGCATTGGGTTTTATTGGTTGAAAAGTCGTCTCTACACTGTACCATACCACAAGATTAGCAAAACTATGACTATAGTTCCTTTATGAGAAGATCAGAAGGCTGAACAAATAAAATTTTGAGTATTTACGCCTCTGATCATATGCTCAAAAGTTCTGTCTCTGTGACACTGTGCTACAGTGCAGTGACCTTTCAATGACCTTTCAGCGACCTTTTAGTGGCCAGTGCAATGACCTTTCAGTGACCAGTGCAATGACTTTTCAGTGACCAGTGCAATGACCTTTCAGTGACCGTTCAGTGACCAGTGCAATGACCGTTCAGTGACCAGTGCAATGACTTTTCAGTGACTTTCAGTGACCGCTGCAATGACCTTTCAGTGACAACTGCAATGACCGTTCAGTGACCAGTGCAATGACCGTTCAGTGACCAGTGCAATGTCCTTTCAGTGACCAGTGCAATGACCTTTCAGCGACCATTACAATGACTTTTCGGTGACCTTTCAGGACCAGTGCAATGACCGTTCAGTGACCAGTGCAATGACCTTTCAGTCACCAGTGCAATGACCTTTCAGCGACCTTTCACTAATCAAATTTAGTAGAAATAAATCCTTTAAATGCTTTACATCATCATTTGGGATGTTGTGACTTTAGGTTCAGGCTAAAAAAGTAATTTGATTTTTCCTCGAATTGTGCTGAATATAATTCTGCCATCAAACATGTTTCAATTTCCACCTCACATTTTACCTTCAGTGTCATAAAAGATATAATGTAAGCAATAATATTAGTATATTAGCTATTCCTACACTAATTTCCTCGTCTTCCCACCAACAGCCATCCAGGTATTGCAACCTTCATCACCCAACAGATCTAAATTAAAATGACAGCTAAGGGCAGCATGGTTATATAATAATGTTACGTAAGCCCCGATGTGAGAGAGAGAGGAGAGAGAGAGAGAGAGAGAGAGAGAGAGAGAGAGAGAGAGAGAGAGAGAGAGAGAGAGAGAGAGAGCACCCTAGAGGCAATATGGCTCCCCCCTTCCTAATCTGATGCAGTTAAGGTAAATCGTATTTTCGCCTAACTTACGTAAACATGACGAGGTGCGACATTTTTTACCATCTCTGATCAACACTTATTTTTTTATTATATTTTCGGAGGTCCTTCTAGTGATGTGAAAAGTTTCGTATAACATAACATAGTCACATCATTTTCTTAAGTGTATTAGAAAATCAGTTCTAAAATTTGGTTGATAACCTTGAATATCGTATTGCCTCAGTTGCAGTTTTGCATAGAAAAGTTTAAACTTCTGATTCATGTTGATATATTTTAACTGATTTTATTATTAAATACATGCACATGAGTGTTTGCAGCTATAAATACGCGCAAGATGCCTTTTTTTTATAAAGGGACTCTTAAACAGTAAAATGGAATACTTAAAGTCCACTACATTCAATTAGATACTACATCTAATTTTGTCTTTTGGAAGCTACCCACAATCAAAGTCGTATGGACATATTTCAGTCAGAAAAACCTCACGAGAATTTTCTTTACTGTTTAATTTCATCAAAGTCCATATTCTACAGCACATTGTTGCTTGTCTGATGGCAAGTGTGAGATATACTGACATAAATTTGGCTGGTGTAACCCTAAATGCATATTTTGATTCCTTAGTTCCATATAAAACTAAATTGGCCTAATAAGGATTCCTCTCTACTAAATTTGATTGCAAGCCGTCTGATTATTAAGCGAATGCATTCATTGGCCATAATACTTCCAAACATACTTCATCTGAGCTAAGGCAAAATAATAAAAAAAGGAATATTATTTTCTTTCTCTTCTCAGGATTTAAGACCCCGCTTACAATAAACTTGGTCACTTTTCAGTAAACTTGATTCTTTTCATGTTATTATTACTCCAGAAGTACTCTGAGTTACCCACTCCGTCGTTCTAATAAAATACCTGTGCAATAATCTTCGCCGCGTATCCTCAATTAACAATACCTTGGCCCAACCGAATCACCAATTACCCAGGCCTGCCTCTCTCTCTCTCTCTCTCTCTCTCTCTCTCTCTCTCTCTCTCTCTCCCCCTGAATCTCTTTCTTTCTCTCTGAATCTTTCCCCCATCTCTCTCTCTCCCCCTGAATCTCTCTCTCTCTCTCTCTCTCTCTCTCTCTCTCTCTGAATCTTTCCCTCTCTCTCTCTCTGAATCTCTCTCTCTCTTCCTGAATCTTTCCCCTTCTCTCTCTGAATCTCTCTCTCTCTCTCTCTCTCTCTGAATCTTTTCCTCTCTCTCTCTCTCTCTCTCTCTCTCTCTCTCTCTCTCTCTCTCTCTCTCTCTCTCTCTCTCTCTCTCTCTCTCTCTCTCTCTCTCTCTCTCTCTCTCTCTCTCTCTCTCTGAATCTTTCCCTCTCTCTCTCTGAATCTCTCTCTCTCTCTCTCTTCCTGAATCTTTCCCCTTCTCTCCCTCCCTCTCTCTCTCTCTCTCTCTCTCTCTCTGAATCTTTCCCTCTCTCTCTCTCTGAATCTCTCTCTCTCTTCCTGAATCTTTCCCCTTCTCTCTCTGAATCTCCCTCTCTCACTCTGAATCTTTTCCTCTCTCTCTCTCTCTCTCTCTCTGAATCTCTCTCTCTCTCTCTCTCTGAATCTTTCCCTCTCTCTCTCTCTCTTTCTTCCTGAATCTTTCCCCTTCTCTCTCTCTCTCTCTCTCTCTCTCTCTCTCTCTCTCTCTCTCTCTCTCTCTCTCTCTCTCTCTCTCTGTACTGCGAAAACTTGTTGATTCCTGGCTCCCACTCACCGAGTGATAGTTTACAAAAGCTATTAACCCGGTCGCCTGTTCGCTTCGCTTATGGATGGCTTTGGAGTGGTCTCATGGATGCTGGAGAATTCCGTATGCATTGCGCGTCTCTCCAATACCTTTAGGGGGCGTTACAGGGGAGGGTAGGGGATGGGGAGGAGGGAAGGTTTGAGGGGAGGCTATTGCATTGCGCTCCTGTATTCGCTGGGAAGGGGAAATTGCTATTTAAAGGGGTAAAATTTATATATGCCTTTTTTTGGCTCGAGTCATGGGGGGTAGAATTGTCTGGCCATTCTATGTTCATTGTAACGAAAGTTCCTTTTATCAGTGACTTACAAACTCAAAGTTCTAATTCTTCGTGTCTTTTAGAAATACTTGTAACGATACTTATTACTATTATTATTATTATTATTATTATTATTATTATTATTACTCAGAAGATGAACCCTATTCATATGGAACAATGCCACCAAAGGGGCCACTGACTTGAAATTCAAGCTTCCAAAGAATATTACGGTGTTCATTAGAAAAAAGTAACAGACGGTATTGGGAAATATGGAAAGAAGAGATCAATTATCAAAAACTAAAAAGCAATTCAAAAATTAATAAATGAATAGAAAAAGCGTGGACGGACTGACAAAGCCGGCACAATAGTTGTCTACAGAAAACTAAAAATGGTGGTCTGTCGATTTTAGGGAAAGACTGAACTTTTTACTTTCTATTAAATATACAGATTTTTGCATTTATTGAACACTGAATGATGCTTTATATAAACATAAAATCCCACTAAACATTTTAGCGTCATGATTGTCTCCTTAAATGTTTGTGTTCTCATTAGTAATAACAATAAGTCCCCATACGTTATTATACTTACTCTACTCACTGTTGGCTATAATGAAGGAAAGCTGTGACCCTATAATGAGCAAGTAAACCAAACCGAATTTTTCTCAATAATGTGCAAAGTCTATTCATCACCTGTTTAAGCTCTGGATGAAAATGAAAAAGAATTTTTCAATTAATTATCAAGACTGACCACCTAATCAACAGGAGCTGAGAGAATCAAAAGAAAGAAAGAGAGAAGCCTTTTCTGACCTTATGCAAATTCACGGGACAAAAAACATACCCCAAAAAATTGCTTGCATTCTTCGTCGCAATCACAAGCGCGCGCGCAAGGAAAAAACGAAAACGACCCACTTGAATACAGAAAGCACCTGAATATAGCAATCAGTAAAAGAAATATATAATTGGGACAATACTTTTGAAATTCACGAAACAAAAAACACCAAAAAATAAAATTGCGCGCATTCTTCGTAGCAATCACGCGCGAGCGCGCACGGAAAAAAAACTAAAACGCCCCACTTAAATACAGAAAGGAACTGAATATAGAAAGCAGTAAAAAAAATATAAAGGATATTGGGACGATACTTTTGAAATTCACGAAAAAAAACATACCCCAAAAACTGCTTGCATGCTTCATCGTAGCACGCGCGCGCGAGCACGGAAAAAAGCTAAAACGACCCACCTGAATATAGAAAGCACCTGAACATAGAAAGCAGTCAAAAAATATTTTAAAAAACAAGTAAAAAATGCGCCGAAGTTTCTTTAACTCAATCGAGTTTTCTGTACAGCGCATAATCAAGGCCAGCGAGAATAGATCCATCTTTCGCTGGTCTCGGTATAATGCTGTATGAGCAGCGGCCCATTAATTTTTAACCACGGCTTGGTGGTGGCATGTCCTATATCGTTGCCAGAAGCACGATTATGCCTAACTTTAACCTTCAACAGAATAAAAACTACTGAGGCTAGAGGGCTGCAATTTGGTATGTTTGATGATCGGAGGGTGGATGATCAACATACCAATTTGCAACCCTCTAGCCCTGGTAGTTTTCAAGACCTGAGGGCGGACAGACTAAAGTGCGGACGGACAGACAAAGCCGGCACAATAGTTTCCTTTTACAGAGAACAGGAGAGGAAATGAGTGGAAGTTGTGACCCAATACATTTGAAAGGATTCCTCTTCGCGTCATTTACCCCCAGGGGAGACTGGTCCCCATCTTGCCTCTTTCGTCCCGCCTCGGTAATCGGATGTGGCTGTCGAGTTGGAACGGAATGGGAATGACTCTCGGAATTTTCCGGTTCACTTTGATGGATTGAATGCTTGGCTGCTTGCTCGTAATACACACTGCTTTAAGATAAATTTGCGATTAATAGTAGACGATTGTAATGTATATTGCTCTTAGAGAGATGTATTTGATTAATGTTATGCTTGCTCGCTAACATTTGCATGCACAGGTAAACTGACTATTGCGTGCATGTTTGTCTGTTTGTAATATATATTGCTTTCAGAGAAATTTGTGATACCCAATGAATGCCTGTTTGTTTGTTTGTAATATATATTGCTTTCAGAGAAATTTGTGATTAATATCCATTGAAAGCTGGTTTGTTTGTTTGTAATATATATTGCTTTCAGAGAAATTTGTGATACCCAATGAATGCTTGCTTGTTTGTTTGTAATATATATTGCTTTCAGAGAAATTTGTGATTACTATCCATTGAAAGCTGGTTTGTTTGTTTGTAATATATATTGCTTTCAGAGAAATTTGTGATTAATATCCATTGGATGTTTGTTTGTTTGTTTGTGATGTACATTGCTTTCAGAGTAATTCATTCGATTGAAAAATAGATGCTGTTCACTAGCCATTGTAAATTGTAAATTGCTTTTAGTATACAACTGATTGTGCTGTATATCACTTCCAGAATAATGTGATTTACCAAAAGCAGTTGATTGTTCACTTATATTTGTGTACACAGGTAAATTAATTTTTTTTTTTACAAATGCTTGAAAGTAATAGCAACTTTTCGAAAGAATATTGAAAATCAAAGTAATTCTATAAATTAATATTATTAAAAGTTCTACCCCAAAGTGTTCTCCTTTTCTTACAAATACAACATTTTTCGGTAAAAAAAAAAAAAAAAAGGTTTTAACAGCCATAACATTCCATGACCAGTGTTCGTCAAAAGGGGATAGGAGGTGGAAGAGGGTGAGAGAAGGGAGGAAGGAAGGGGAAAGGTGGTAAGGGAGGAGAGAGGGTGAATGGGGAGAGATAAGGGAGGGAGGAGAGAGGGGGAGGAAGGAGAGATAGGAGAGGGAGGAGAGAGGGAAGAGAGGAGATTGGGGAGGAAGGAGAGAGGGGGAGGGAGCAGAGAGGGGACGGAGGAAAGATAGGGGGAGGGGGAGAGAGGTGAGGGGAGGAGAGAGGGAGGGGGAGCAGAGAGGGGAGGGGGAGGAGAAAGAGGGGAGGGAGGAGATAGGGATGGGGGAGAGAGGTAAAGGAGGAGAGAGGGGGGAGGGAGGAGAAAGATGGGGAGGGGAGGAGAGATAGGAGGAGGGGAGGGAGGGAAGGGAGGAGAGAGGGGGGGAAGGGGAGATTGGGGAGGGAGGAGAGGGTGGGGAGGAGGAAAAAAGGAAAGAGAGGGGAGGGGAGTAGAGAGGGGAGAGAGTGAGGAGAGAGGGGGGGAGGAAGGAGGAGAGGGTCAGGGAGGGAGGAGAGAAAGTGAGGGAGGGAGGATCGAGGGGGGAAGGAAGAGAGAGGGAGGGAGGAGGAGGGGAGAGAGGGGGAGGGAGTAGAGGGAGGAGGGAGGGGGGAGGGGGGAGGAGGGAGGGGAGGGAGGGGGGGGTGGGGAGGGAGGGAGGGAAGAGGAGAGGGGGAGGAGGAGAGGGGAGGGAGGAGGAGAGAGGGAGGAGGAGGAGAGAGAAAGAAGGACGAAGTTAATTTCCATCGTAGGAATTTCCCCAAAATTCATTAATTCAGCGAATATTAAATTTCGACCTTCATAGAAGGGCGAAGACACCATTTAGGTTTATCATTTTTTCCGTCAAAAAACAATAATACAAATTTTGACTTTCTCGTGGGTTTGAATTCACTTTCCGTCATTAAAAGCGTAATTGGATTCTTCGTTGATATCGGGAATTAGAATTTTTCCATGACTAATAATTATGAAAAAGTTATTGCAGTTAATAGATTATTATTATTATTATTATTATTATTATTATTATTATTATTATTATTATTATTATTATTATTATTATTATATTCCTCGTTGATATCAGCAACTGCACTTTTTTCTGTGATAAATGATTATGCAGAAGTCATTGCCATTAGAAGATTATTATCATTATATTATTATTATTATTATTATTATTATTATTATTATTATTATTATTATTATTATTATAAGGAACGGTTCTGAATTGTTTTATTTGTGTCTTCATATTGATGTTAACGTCGCTTAACAAAAACTAACATTGCTATTTTATCACCGGAAGTTTAGTTTTCATTTAGTGCGATATAATTCCTTTTAAAATATCTTGTGAAATACAGTGCTTTGGTCATGTCACGCATTACTTCGTAGCTAATTTGAATCCAAGGTAAATACCCTTTTCCGTGCTACAAGGGCTTGGCGGAACTTAAGAATAAAGATAAGACGTGTCCAAGAACTGAGTTGGAGATTATCAATAAGTCTAGTCTCAGAGACTACTGATATTGATCACGGTATTGCCTTGAAGGCTAGTCATGGATGGTATGTGCAAATTGGCAATGGTTCAACTGGCTGTTTCGTACTGATATTCCTGTTTGGTAATATTTCCAAGGGGTTTAATTCTCTGATTTGTTCCCCCAGTATAACTTGGAACTGTAGATATGCTTATATATAATTTTTAGAGTCATATGTGTGTGGATATGTAACGTTCTGAGTTGTCGATTTCCTCATAAGTATTCTGCGTCTTGAATCCATAGCTGCTAATCTCTTACTGGAATGGAATGGAATATAGAATTTACCCCAAAGGGCGAGCACTGGGACCTATGAGGTTATTCAGTGCTGAAACGGAAATTGATAGTAGAAAGGTTTGAAAGGTGTAACAGGAGGAAAACCTCAAAGCAGTTGCGTTATGAAACAACTGTTAGGAGAGGGTTGATAGGAAGATGGAAGAGAGAATATGAATGGAGGTACAGTAAAAGGAATGAAAGAAGTTGCAGCTAGGGGCCGAAGGGACGCTGCAAAGAACCTTAAATAATGCCTACAGTGCACCACGTGAGGTGCACTGACGGCACTACCTCCCTACGGGGTAATCTGTTATTGTTTCCAGTTCGAATTGCGGCCTCATATAAATACCTCCTTTGCGGCACTTCTTCACTGAACTCTTTATTTTCATCGGCTTCTTTATATATCTTCTTCTTTTCTCCAAGACTTTAATTCTGAGGCGTTCTAATTAAAGGAAATCAATACACCAATACTTTTTTGCGAAATTCGCTAAGTTTTTACTCTTCCAAATTAAGCCTCCCAAGTTCAGAACCGCGTCCCCTGATTTCCTGAAGCCCCGACAGATATCTTTGTTTCACCAGATAACGCAGATTGGAAAATAAATCTAGGATTTATTTATTGACTTCGCCGTGGACTGATTTATTTCTACACCTCACGCTGCGCCTGAAATATTTGTCAGATTTATTTCCTTGTAAATCATGCTTTATTCTTGGGATTCTCGGTCTCGCGTACAAACATAAACTTGGAAAATTAATGGAATTATAATCTTCAGATTCACGACTGCCATTACATTTTGACATTTATTGTTTTCTTGTTGTTATCTCTATCGTTTAACAGTTATTATTTTTTTTTTATCTGTGATTATTGTCACCAAATGTTCTTTCTTTTGATTTTTGTATTCCTTTAATAATTTACGTTGAACGCGCCTTAGTTTCTCTTAATAGTCCAATAATTAATATAAATATAGAATTTTATTTCCTACTGCCCTTTGTTCGAGGTTATCGGAGACAAAATATGTTAAAACACTAATCAACAGTAATGAAGGAAACACTTATTCAAAGCACGAGTATGAAAAATAAAACACAAATAGAAAACATTTATATATCACAATATAAAACTGAAGCGTTTCCATATCAAATTCCGTAAGCAGAGAATCCATATTTCTATCCACAGAGTTCACTTGAAGGTCAATAAGCCAGTCACAGGTCATGATTTAGATTAAATGACTTTCAATCAGAAATATCTAATTAAAATCTACGTCAAATTAATCCCGTGCGAGCTTTTGCAATGGATGGTCGCAGACGAAGTATTGACGAGACGATTGTGCGATTGTATGAGCAATTAAATTGATTTAACAGTTTTCCCTAACAGTTTAGAATTTTCATGTTCCGTTAACTAGCAAAGGAAAGAAGCAGTTTATGAAAATGGAAAACTTTTCCCAATATAAATAATTAAAGATAAAAAAAGCTTCATGTTTATAATTAAAAATGTGAGAGAAATGATGCAGGCTCTCTCTCTCCCTATCTCTCTCTCTATTAATGTATATAACATACATACATACATACATACATACATACATACATATATATATATATATATATATATATATATATATATATATATATATATATATATATATATATAATTCGTGGTATGTATGTGTACTTGTGTACAAGCGTGAGTGCATGCAAGCACCCTCTGGCTCTCGACTTAAGCATCTGTGCACTGATCTTTTACCACCCTTGCTCTTTAGTCCTTTCAAAAAAAAGTAAAAAAAAAAAAACTTCCTTCAATAATGCTGAGAGAGATCAAACCATCCCTCCACCCATTGTATCACAAGAGAAGAAGAAGAAGAAGAAGAAGAAGAAGAAGAAGAAGAAGAAGAAGAAGAAGAAGAAGAAGAAGAAGAAGAAGAAAATTTCAAGAGGAAGTTTCTCGGCAGGAACCGATTTCTTCGGACCCCCATCGAAGTTGAGGAAGTTATAACAGCACTCAACTTCCCCCCGCACTCCCTCCCTCCCCTCAACATCCCCCTCACCAACCCCCCTCCCCTTTTTTTTCTATTTAAAGGTTCTTCTCCTCATTCCACTCGGAGCTGACCCCAAAAGCTTGTTTGATGATCACTCCGGGATTTAAGTTCCTAGGAGGAAGGTGAGGGGAAGGGAAGGGAGGGAAGATGAGGGGAAGGGAGGAGAAGGGAAGGAAGGTGAGAGGAGGAGAAGAGAAGGGAAGGGATGGGAAGGGAAGAGAAAGTAAGGGAAGGGAAAGGAAGGGAAGAGAAGGTAAGGGAAGGGAAAGGAAGGGAAGAGAAGGGAAGGAAGGTGAGAGGAGGAGAAGAGAGGGGAAGGGACGGGAAGAGAAGAGAAGGTAAGGGAAGGAAAAGGAAGGGAAGAGAAGGGAAGGGAAGGGGAAGGGGAAGGGAAGGGACAGGAGGGGAAGGAAGGTGAGAGAGGAGAAGAGAAGGGAAAGGAAGGGGAAAGAAAGAAAAGGGAAGGAAGGTGAGAAGAGGAGAAGGGAAGGGAGGGGAAAGGAAGCCAAAGGAAGGGAAAGGAAGCAAACGGAAGGGAGGAGAAGAAAAGGTAAGGGAAGCAAAGGGAAAGGAAAAGAAAGAAAGGGAAGGGAAAGTTTGTCTGCTGAATTAAAGGATTGCTTGGCTGCATTCATTAAAACTTGTCGGTTGCTTTGTGGCCCATTTTTTTTTTTTTTTTTTTTTTTGTGCTTAGGGTCAGGAGGGACTAAAGAGTTTTGTTTTACAAAAAGCAGGTTCTTCGTTGGAAGGGTGGGTAGAGCTCTCGGCTAGCACGTTGTTGGCCCGGCGCGGCGGTCGACTCTCCGACCGGCCAATGAAGAATTAGAGGAATTTATTTCTGGTGATAGAAATTCATTTCTCGTCATAATGTGGTTCGGATTCCACAATAAGCTGTAGGTTCCCTTGCTAGGTAACCAGTTGGTTCTTAGCCACGTGAAATAAATCTAATCCTTCGGGCCAGCCCTCTCTAGGAGAGCTGTTAATCAGCTCAGTGGTCTGGTAAAACTAAGGTATACTTAACTAGTTTTTACAAAACGCAGGATATCTGCAACCGTCATTTGAGAGGCTGTAAATTATAAAGTGATGAAGTAAAATGTCAGTTGTAAAAGTCAATTTGAGGTATCCTCGTCGTGACCAAGATAACTGCAGGATAATACAATTTTTTATTTTTTACTTTTTTTTACTGCACAATCACGACACTGCAGCCATACTCAGATAACAGTTTCAGCTGCTTGCGAATTATAGGCTAAAGTAACTTGTAACTCTGAGAGGAGCTGCAAGCTTTTTGTAATGGCTTCAGTAACTTTCAAAGCAATTGCACTGCAGCCTTGGTAGCAGGTTAAAACCCTCTAATCTGTAATAAGAGCCTATTAACTTAAAAACTGACATTTCTTGATTGTGTAGAAGGACACTAGCGCACACACACAAAGGATTAACGATTGGTATTTGTTTTTTGCTAAAGAAATGCAAGTTCAAGAGAACAGTTTTACCTTAAAGATTAACCTTTTATTGTTGTAGACTTAAAGAGACAACACTGATTTCTCACGAAATAATAACCACGAGAATAAAGAGATATAAAGAATCAGAAAGGCATTGAAGCTAATATGCCATAAGCGGTATACTCCCCCTCCCCTCCCAGTACAAACCCACACCCAGGTCTTGCCTGACCCACCCCAACAGGAGGCTAGATTTTAAGCTAATTCCCAAAACATGCAAATGTCTGACCACTGCTGAAGCTTTCCGCTTGGCAAGACTTTCCGCAGGATTACCAATGCAAAAATAAGACTTTATCAAGAAATCCCTCTCTCTCTTGGTCTTTGATGAGTCTTATAACTGCATTTTAAGACTTTAAGACTTTTCCTGTGAGAGGCTCCAATTCTAGTGAATATCTGAATATTGTTTTGTCTCGGAAAAACTGACTTTTTAATGACTGTTAATATTCGCTGCATGGAAAGATTCATAATTTTTTTCATCTACAGAAAATGTTGAATTTTGGCATCAATAAGAACCATTAAATAAATCCTAAATTTTTCTGGATCTGAAGAAATGTTTGAATTTTTTTCTATAGGCAGTGACCTATGAGTAATACCTGCAGTACACAAAAATTATAAAAGAGTAATTTTACTATTGAAAGTATGAAGGCAATAAATTTGAAAAGTAAATGGACATCTAATATTCATAATGAATAAATTAAGGAGAATATCTTTTAAAAATGGACATCTAATATTCATAATGAATAAATTAAATAGAATCTCTTTTAAAAATGGTCACTAATATTCACAATAAATAAATTAAGGAGAATATCTTTCCAAAATGAACACTAATATTCACAGTGAATATTAAGAAGAATATAACAAACATCTCACACGTCTCGAACTCTCGCCATACCCGCGCAATAACTTCTCGCTGCTGGGAAGAAAGGGCGTTGGGTCGGGTATGATACATGAAACATACGTACCGGGGTCTAAGCGATGTCAGGCAGGGCAAATCGAGACCACAGGTCTACCCTAAAGCCAAATCAAAAGTCCTTCAAAAGAAGGCATCGTGCTTACCCCATACAAAAATGGGAATAAAAGCACGTTAAAAGAAGAAGAAGAAGAAGAAGAAGAAGAAGAAGATATATCTTTTAAAAATGGACATCTGATATCCATAATGAATAAATTAAGAATTTCCTGATGATAATTCCGTCACATCACCACCATCTAATGTAAGAGAATTAAAAACTCCAGGATTAAAATGAAACCTCATCGTCTTCGCCAGGCCTAAGGCCTATCACGGTCATATGACCTGGGAATCTGATTAATTTGGGAGAGGGAGGGGGGGCTGACTGATATTTTAGGGCCCGTGAACACTTTTTCAATTTTCAGGTTGATCAGTGATTATGCCAGGGAGAAAATTTTTTCCTTTAAGTCTTCATTTCCTTCTTCTTCTTCTTCTTTTTTAATGAGAAGTGATAGAAGGAGATGAGAATTTGGTAATGAAAATAAATGTCCATTTTTTTTATATTCAAAAGAAATTCTTCGATGCGAATTTAAGGGATGTAGGTTATTTTCTTTGCTGGAATTTAACGTTAGGTAATTTCTTATGTCTGAATTTGAATTATACTGCAACCCCTTTCGTTCTTTTTACTGTACCTCCGTTCATATTCTCTTTCTTCCATCTTAGTCTCCATCCTCTCCTAACAATTGATTCATATTGCAACTGCTTTGAGGTTTTCCTCCTGTTACACCTTTCAAACCTTTCTACTCTCAATTTCCCTTTCAGCGCTGAATGACCTCACAGGTCTCAGTGCTGGGTCTTTGGCCTAAATTCTATATTCAGTTCAATTCAATCATTTTCCACTCCTGAATTTTAATAATAAACATTTCTTTACCATCTTATTATTCCCATTGCAAGGTTATCAGCAAAGTAAAAGAGTTATCTAGTTAAGGAATAACGTCAGTAATCATAAAATAGGTAAATCTCAATTTTGTGTATGTGTGTGTGTGTGTGTGTGTGTGGGTGTGTGTGGGTGTGGGTATGGGTATGTACCACAATGCCACACACTGCTCCCACTGACCGTGTTTGCCCTAGCAATACTTTTTTTTTATTTGTCATTGTAAAATATATTCTCACTACTAAGATACTGATTGTGATTGCTGTAAAAAGGAGATGTGTATATATATATATATATATATATATATATATATATATATATATATATATATATATATATATATATATATATATATATATATATATTGTATTAAATGTATATATACATACATATATGTACTGTATATATATAAATGTATATGTGTGTGCGCATGTATGTGTATGTGCGCGCGCTCTCCCAAATGTGAATATTCCCAGCCATTGCTCCAGTAGTTTTGGTTCAAGGCTTATATAGCAACGAGGCTTAAAATCGCGTTTAATGAAAAATACAAAGATTAGGTACAGAGCTCAGGGGAGAGAGAGAGAGAGAGAGAGAGAGAGAGAGAGAGAGAGAGAGAGAGAGAGGGCTGGATTGGAAGGAGGGAAATAGGTTGTTATGGGATAGGAAGGGGGATTAAGGACGAGAGGATATAAGGAGGAAATGAGATGGAGAGATGTTGGTCATACATGAGAATTTATTTTTATTTTTTTTTTCCGTCGGGAATAATTGGAATCAGTGGAGTGATTGCTTTGCTTTCGTTTACAAGCAGGAATTGCTCTGAATTTTTTTTTTTCGTACATCTGATAATTTTAGTTTTCTGTAAAATAAAACTATTGTGCCGGCTTTGTCTGTCCGTCCGACCTCATAACTTAAAAACTACTGAGGCTAGAGGGCTGCAAATTGGTATGTTGTTCATCCACCCTCCTGCCATCAAACATACCAAATTGCAACCCTCTAGCCTCAGTAGTTTTTATTTTATTTAAGGTTAAAGTTAGCCATAATCGTACTTCTGGGAGCGCTATAGGTACCCACAACATAGGCCACCACCGGACCGTGGCTGAGTTTCATCGGTCGCGGCTAAGAGTTTATGGGCCGTGGCTGAGGCCACCACCGGACAGAAAACTCAGCGCATTTTTTACTTGTTTATTCTTGGTTTCTCTTTTTTTGCAATGTGCCTGTCTAATGTTTGTGGTTAAATGCCAGTATGAGAATGTGAATGTGTAAAGCATTTATTTAGGAAACAAACGTACCTTGCAAGTTTATTAGTGAGTTTTTTAATAGGAAATCAAATGGTCTAAAATGAAAGCATATCACTTATTTTCAAATACAGAAAACAAGTTATTTTCTTTACGTGCAAAGTCGATTTTTTTTATTAAAGAAAAACTTAACTTGTCTTCAAATTAATTTTCTTTAATATAAGGAAGCCAAAGACACAAAAACAAAGACTAGAAGAAAATTAAAATAAAAATTAATAAAAATACTAGGTCTCAACTCCAAAGGAGTCGATACAAACGGTACACAACCAGCCTCTATACCTCCACCCACCTGAAGATGAACATAGCTGCAATGCTTCGGACATCAAATTTGTCATTTTTACATTGTACTGGAATTATCAGTTTGGTATAGGGAAGCATTGCTAATTAAATTTACAGGCAATAGTGTAAAAGACTTAGGAACTATGGATAATATTAAATATGAATGCAAATAAGCACTGAAGCAACAATTACTGAAAAATAATCACATTGCTGTTCTGTAGTTGCATCTGCCACAAACCCATCCCCAAACTTCACTGGAACTGTTACAGAGGAACTTGGGAGCTACAACCCTTTACATTATATCTCCCCCTATCTCTCTAACCACACCCCCCCCCTTTAACCTGCTCCCCCCTCCTTCCCAGCTCCCAAGCCCCTTCATCATCAGGGGTCAGAATCCCCGTGTACTGGCCATAATTCTTGCTTCATAAAACATGCAAATGGCTGGCCATTGTGGAAACCTCCCCGCAATAAAATGTATTTTTTTTTCTCCGCCGTGTCAGTAATGCGAAAAACCAGGGCCAGGGAGGATTTTGTTCCCTAAATTTGATGTTTGGGGAATTTTTATTACTTGTGCTCTTTGTGCTTCTGGTGTTTGTTTGTGAGTATTTGTTTACAAACCTTTTAAGAGCAGTAATGTGGGGGTTCGTGCTTTCTTTACGTTTATGGCGAGACATGCTATTATTTTTTTCTATTTGCTTTTTTTGCATTATCACTTATTATTTCTCCAACTTTCCTGAATTTGATTTCATCTTGAGCCTTAACATACAGATCCTTTAACAAGACGTAACCAATTTACAGGAATTTTTCATAACTCGCTGTTCCATTGGCTTTCATAACCCGTTTTTCCAGTGGCTTTGTCAACCCACGTTTCCAGAGGCCCTCTTAACCCGCTGTTCCAGTGGCTTTCATAACCTGTTTTTCCAGTGGCTTTGCCAACCCACGTTTCAGAGGCCTTCTTAACCCGCTGTTCCAGTGGCTTTCATAACCCGTTTTTCCAGTGGCTTTGTCAACCCACGTTTCCAGAGGCCTTCTTAACCCGCTGTTCCAGTGGCTTTCATAACCCGTTTTTCCAGTGGCTTTGCCAACCCACGTTTCCAGAGGCCCTCTTAACCCGCTGTTCCAGTGGCTTTCATAACAAACGTTTCCAGTGGCCTTCATAACCCGCTTTTCCAGTGGCTATCATAACCAACGTTTTCAGTGGCCTTCATAACCCACTATTCCAGTGGCTTTCTCAACCCACGTTTCCAGAGGCCTTCATAACGTGCTTTTCCAGTGGCTTTCATAACCAACGTTTCCAGTGGTCTTCATAACCCGCTTTTCCAGTGGCTTTCATAACCAACGTTTCCAGTGGTCTTCATAACCCGCTTTTCCAGTGGCTTTCATAACCAACGTTTCCAGTGGTCTTCATAACCCGCTTTTCCAGTGGCTTTCATAACAAACGTTTCCAGTGGCCTTCATAACCCGCTTTTCCAGTGGCTTTCATAACCAACGTTTCCAGTGGCCTTCATAACCCACTGTTCCAGTGGCTTTGTCAACCCACGTTTCCAGAGGCCTTCATAACCGGCTGTTCCAGTGGCTTTCATAACCAACGTTTCCAGTGGCCTCCATAACCCGTTTTTCCAGTGGCTTTCATAACCAACGTTTCCAGTGGCCTTCACAACCCGCTTTTCCAGTGGCTTTCATAACCACCGTTTCCAGTGGCCTTCATAACCCACTGTTCCAGTGGCTTTCTCAAACCACGTTTCCAGGGGCCTTCATAACCCGCTTTTCCAGTGGCTTTCATAACCAACGTTTCCAGTGGCCTTCATAACCCTTTTTTCCAGTGGCTTTCAAAAACGTTTCCAGTGGCCTTCATAACCCACTGTTCCAGTGGCTTTCTCAACCCACTTTTCCAGGTGCCTTCATAACCCTTTTTTCCAGTGGGCTTTCATAACCCCTTTTTCCAGTGGCATTCATAACCCACTCTTCCAGGGGCTTTCATCCGGTGGCTTTCATAACAGTTACCTGCCTTTTTCCAGTTACTTTCGTAACCCGCATTTCCAGTTACTTTTTACTTTCGTAACTCGCTCTTCCAGTTACTTTCATAATCTGCTTTTCCAATTACTTTCATAACCTGCTTTTCCAGTTACTTTCATAACCTGCTTTTCCAGTTACTTTTGTAACCTTCTTTTCCAGTTACTTTTGTAACCTGCTTTCCCAGTTACTTTCATAACCTGCTTTTCCAGTTGCTTTCGTAACCCGCTCTTCCAGTGGCTTACATAACCAGCTTTTCCAGCGGCTCTTAGCATCCTGGAATGGCCATCTCGCAGGTACGCCTTGATTAGATCCCAGCAGTATCGATCTGAGGGGAAATTGCGAGATGACTCACTCGATTGAATTTCTCTTGATCAAGTTTCCGCCGGTTCGATAAATTCATTTGGCTGGAAATAGCCGAATTTTCCGCGGGTGTCGAGTGGAAACATTTTCCCTCTTCTTTGGGATTAATGTTTTGGAGAGAGATAAACAAAAAACGTTTCCAGTTTGGAAGAGGATTTCGTTGCATATTCCAGGCGAGGAATTTCAAATGTCCTGTTTGTTTTTTGGTTACCTTTGCTTTTGCATCATGTACAACATGATTAATTTTCTTAATTAAGGTAGATTAGATAACAGATAATTGTTAATTTAAAAGCTACATACCTTTAATCCACCATTGTCATTTATTTGTTTATTGTAATAGTCTCTTGTATTTTGATAATTTACTTACATTTTTATCTTTTTATTTCTAAATTTGTTCATTTAGTTTTTCTTTTAATAAATGATTTCTTCTTTCTGCATTGCCCTTTATCTTCTGTTGCTTCTTCCTAATGAACAACACATTCCCTGGAAGCTTTTAATTTCAAGGCAGTGGCTCCCGTGGTGGGCTTGTTCCATATGCATATTATAATAGTAATAGTTCTAAAGTCTTATGATTATGAGCCTTATTCTTCATCTCAGCTTGATCCCTAGTCGGGGCCACCGTTTTGAATGAGCCTTACAAACTCACAAGCCCATTGACTCGCGTTCAATCCCCGAAACCGGACGATGATGTGAACTTTAAGGTGAATCTCCCTAAATTACAACAAACCGGAATCATGTACCTAGTTGTTATTCGGATGTTGTGGGTTTCAGCTGTGGTTAAGGAGAGAGAGAGAGAGAGAGAGAGAGAGAGAGAGAGAGAGAGAGAGAGAGAGAGGTTAACGCCCCGTTAAAATATATACCATAATAAAACCGAAAACGGGAGGGCCTCTCTGAGGTCGTCCTCACCTACCGGGGCGAGGGGAGGGGAGAGGGGAAGGGATAGGAAGAGCAGAGCGGGAGGGAGGGGAGGAGAGAGGGAGGAGGGAAGGGGAAAGAGGAGAGGGGAGGGGAGGGGGGAGGGGAGAGGGAAGAGGGAAGGGGAGAAGAGGGGAGGGGGAAGAGGGAAGGGGAAAGGAGGGGAGGGAAGGGGGGAGGGGAGGAGGGGAGGGGAGAAGGGAGGGGAAGGAACGGTAGGGAAGGGGAAGGAGATCGAAAGGGAGGGGATGGCAGGGGAGGGAGATGGGAGGGGAGGGAATGGGGAGGAGAAGGGGAGAAAGGGTAAGGGAAGGGGAGAAGAAAGGGGGATGGAAGGGGAGGGGGAGGGGAAAGGATAGGGGAGGGAATTATTCATAAGATTCTATCTCCTATTATCTCATTGTAATAACAAATAAAAAAATACAACTCTCCCTCTAATTATGAGATGAGTTGCAAACTCGTCTTTCCCAGCCATCAAAGACGGCGGTTTTCAAAGTTATATTAAGCTTTAATCTGGTTATTTCCTGACTAACGTAACTGTTTCATTTGATTCCATTACAAGAGGGGGAAAAGAAATTAACGCAGCGGATTCGTTTACCTCTGATGTTGATGTATTTATGTGGTATTTTTCTGTTTAACACAACTGGGTTACATCATTTTTGGGGAAGAATTTGGTGCAAATGATTTGATCATGATATTTTTATAATTGTATCTTAATTGCCATATCATTTTATATTTTTGTAATTACATCTTAATAGTCATATCATTTTTGTGGGAGAATTTGGAGCAAGTGATTTGATAATGATATTTTTGTAAATGTATCTTATTAGCCAGGTTAAATTTGGTGGCTTGCGGTAGTGTCTATGACTTTTCAAGATGACTGTTTTATATCTTATTCATTTAGCATCATAAAATTATCACTGAAATGACGCCATTAGAGTTACAGATATTTTACACTAACAAAATCTGAGGGGTGACGTCATTACGTTAGAACTAACTTGAATTATTCAAAGAATCTTAAGTAAGAAAACGCTCTTTTTCTGCTCCAACATTAAAAAAAAAAGTATTCTCCTTTACCTGCTCCCAATCAAACGATTCGACCAATCACAATCAATGTAAAAAAATAGAGGAAGCTCTAAAACCGTATTCATTGGCTGGGGGTGATGAAGCGTTTTTTATTGACCCCCACAAAAGTCAATGGAATTATAACAGCACTCAACCTTTTCCCAGAGGCCCCTCTATCCTGCCACTGGAGACACTCCAAAAATATACTTTGATCATCCCTTCGGGATTCAAGTTTTTGGGTGTTGGGAGATTGCTTGGTTTGTAACGTCTGTGCTTGGTTTTGGTTTGAGTTTATGCATCGGCTGCTTGGTAATCATTTGATGGACGCCAGGTTTGTTTTGGTAGGGATGAAAGGAATTTTTTGTTCTTTTTAACGAGGTTCGTTAAAATAAACGCAGGTTTGTTTTGGTAGGGATGAACAGGATTTTTGTCCCTTTTAACGAGGTTCGTTAAAATAAACGCAGGTTTGTTTTGGTAGGGATGAACAGAATATTTTGTTCTTTTTAACGAGGTTTGTTAAAATAAACGCAGGTTTGTTTTGGTAGGAATGAACAGAATTTTGTGTTCTTTTTAACGAGGTTTGTTAAAATAAACGCAGGTTTGTTTTGGTAGGAATGAACAGATTTTTTGTTCGTTTTAACGAGGTTTGTTAAAATAAACGCAGGTTTGTTTTGGTGTTTTGGTAGGGATGAACAGAATTTTTTGTCCTTTTTAACGAGGTTCGTGGGTTAATTTTTAAAATGGTGACATATGTTGTTAGTTTCGTTATATACAGATTTATACCGATTACTATTACTGGAGTTATTTATTGTTTATCATTATTTCTAGGGAATATAAACGTCTCATTTACCAGAAGCATTTTGATATGAACACAATCGCATGTCAAGAAAACTATTTGTAAAAGCGAAAAACAGTTATAAAACAAAATGATAAGTAAAAAAAAAATATCCAAATTCTGTTAGAATAATTATATGCTTTTAGTTCTCTAGTTTTTAGTTTTCTGTAAAAGAAAACTATTGTGCCGGCTTTGTCTGTCCGTCCGCTCTTTATTCTGTCCGCACTTTTTCTGCCCGCCCTCAGATCTTAAAGACTACTGAGGCTAGAGGGCTGCAAATTGGTATGCTGATCATCCACCCTCCAATCACCAAACATACCAAATTGCAGCCCTCTAGCCTTAGCAGTTTTTATTTTATTTAAGGTTAAATTTAGCCATAATCGTGCCTCTGGCAACGATATGGGCCAGGCCACCACGGGGCAGTGGTTAAAGTCTCGTGGGCCGCGACTCACACAGCATTATACCGAGACCACCGAGAGATGGATCTGTTTTCGGTGACCTTGATTATGCGTTGTATATCACAATATATATATATATATATATATATATATATATATATATATATATATATATATATATATATATATATATATATATATATATATACATGTATACATACATACATACACACAATATGAAGACCAGGACAAGGAACTCCTAACCACTCCGTGACATAACAATTCACCGAATATCTTATATATATATGTCTCTTTCCCAAAGCACTGATATTATACATATTATATACCGAAATACCCAGTAGTGGTGGGAGCCTTGAGCTTTCACATTCTGTCTTGTCCGTGCATAAAAATAAATCAACACGCCATCCAGCGGGCGCACCATCAAAGATCTCTCTCTCTCGGCATTTCCAAGAAACCTAATTCTTTTTTTCGGGGGACACATTCAGTCCGGCCATTCAGGCCCCGGAACGTGGCTTCGTGAATAGGAGCGTTTTCTCTCTCTCTCTCTCTCTCTCTCTCTAAGGATGGACTCTCTTCATACTTGGATCTCTGTCTCTCTCTTTCTCTATTTACCTAATCTTACTTCCATCTTCTGATCCTCTCTCTCTCTCTCTCTCTCTCTCTCTCTCTCTCTCTCTCTCTGTCTATTTATCTAATCTGTCTTCCATCTTCTGATTCTCCCTCCCTCTCTCTCTCTCTCTCTGTCTATTTATCTAATTTTTCTTCCATCTTCTGATTCTCTGTCTCTCTCTCTCTCTCTCTCTGTATTTTCGTCTTCCAATTTTAGGTTCCAGGTTTCAAGACAACTACATTCCGTAATCTCTCTCTCTCTTTCCATCTTCTAATTTTAATTTTCCAGGTTTAGAGCATTTATATATTCCGTAATCTCTCTCTCTCTCTCTCTCTCTCTCATCTCTCTCTCTCTTCTTCATCTCCTAATTTTCCAGGTTTACAACATTTATATTCCGTAATCGCTCTCTCTCTCTCTCTCTCTCTCTCTCTCTCTCTCTCTCTCTCTCTCTCTCTCTCTCTCTCCTTTCATCTTCCAATTTCAATCTCTCTCTCTCTCTCTCTCTCTCTCTCTCTCTCTCTCTCTCTCTCTCTCTCTCTCTCTCTTCTCTCTAATTTTAATTTTCCAGGTTTACAACATTTATATATTCCGTAATCTCTCTCTCTCTCTCTCTCTCTCTCTCTCTCTCTCTCTCTCTCTCTCTCTCTCTCTCTCCTTTCATCTTCTTCCGTAATCTCTCTCTCTCTCTCTCTCTCTCTCCATCTTCTAATTTTAATTTTCCAGGTTTACAACATTTATATATTCCGTAATCGCTCTCTCTCTCTCTCTCTCTCTCTCTCTCTCTCTCTCTCTCTCTCTCTCTCTCTCTCTCTCTCTCCTTTCATCTCTCCAATTCCACTAATCTCTCTCTCTCTCCTTTCATCTTCCAATTCCAATCTCTCTCTCTCTCTCTCTCTCTCTCTCTCTCTCTCTCATCTTCTAATTTTCGTTTTCCAGGTTTAGAGCATTTATATATTCCGTAATCTCTCTCTCTCTCTCTCTCTCTCTCTCTCTCTCTCTCTCTCTCTCTTCCACTCTCTAATTTTCGTTTTCCAGCATTTATATATTCCGTAATATCTCTCTCTCTCTCTCTCTCTCTCTCTCTCTCTCTCTCTCTCTCTCTCTCTCTCTCTCTCTCTCTCCTGGGTTATCCACCTGTGTGCTCGGTTGCATCTTCCTCAAGTCGCATTTTCTCGTCTAATGAACTTCCGTTCGTCCATTACCTGCGCTTCCCATTTGCGTTTGCTGCTTCTCCCATTCTCTGAATTCGCCTATTTATGTGTTTCTATCCTTCGTGAGCTGGATTCCTTTTTTTTTTTTTAGTTTTCCTGATTTTTAGTTTTCTGTAAGAGTAAACTACTGTGGCGGCTTTGTCTATCCGTTCGCACTTTTTTTGTCTGCAGTTTTTCTGTCCGCACTTTTTCTGTCCACACTTTTTCTGTCCGTACTTTTCTGTCCGCAGTTTTTGTGCCGGCACTTTTTCTGTCCACACTTTTTCTGTCCGCACTTTTTCTGTCCACACTTTTTTCTGTCGGCAATTTTTTGTGCCGGCCCTTTTTTCTGTCCGCCCTTTTTTCTGTCCACACTTTTTCTGCCCACACTTTTTCTGTCCGCACTTTTTCTGTCCACACTTTTTCTGTCCGCACTTTTTCTGTCCGCAGTTTTTGTGCCGGCCCTTTTTCTGTCCGCACTTTTTCTGTCCGCAGTTTTTCTGTCGGCAATTTTTCCTGTCTGTACTTTTTTTTCCGCACTTTTTTCTGTCCGCACTTTTTCTGTCCACACTTTTTTCTGTCCGCACTTTTTCTGTCCACACTTTTTTCTGTCCGCACTTTTTCTGTCCACACTTTTTTCTGTCCGCACTTTTTCTGTCCGCAGTTTTTTGTGCCGGCCCTTTTTTCTGTCCGCAGTTTTTCTGTCGGCAATTTTTCCTGTCTGTACTTTTTCCTTTCCGCACTTTTTTCTGTCCGCACTTTTCCTGTCCGCCCTCAGATCTTAAAAACTACTGAGGCTAGAGGGCTGCAAATTGGTATGTTGATCATCCACCCTCCAATCATCAAACATACCAAGTTGCAGCCCTCTAGCCTCAGTAGTTTTTTGTTTTATTTACGGTTAAATTTTGCCATCATCGTGAGTCTGGTAACGCTATAGAACAGGCCACCACTGGCCGTGGCTGAAAGTTTCATGGGTCGCGGCTCATACAGCATTATACCGAGACCACCGAAAGATAGATCTATTTTCGGTGGCCTTGATTATACGCTGTAGCGGCTGTACAGAAAACTCGATTGCGCTGAAGAAACCTGGGCGCATTTTTTACTTGTTTCTTTTAAATCTTAACAACTGTAGTTTTTTTCGTCTTTTCACTATTTTAGAGTTATTTTATAATAACAATCCATTTAGGGCGGTTTATTTTCAGTTTTATTTACAGTTTATTCTTTTTTTTTCATTTACTGAAAGTATAGGCGTATATTAAAAGTACAGGCCTATACTGAAACTCCAAGCCGCCCATATTGAAAGTATAGGCCTATCCTGAACATATAAGCCTATAATGAAAGTATAGTCCTATATTGAAAGTATAGGCCTATCCTGAACATATAAGCCTATAATGAAAGTATAGTCCTATATTGAAAGTATAGGCCTATCCTGAACGTATAAGCCTATAATGAAAGTATAGGCCTATCCTAAACGTATAAGCCTATAATGAAAGCATAGGCCTATCCTAAACGTATAAGCCTATAATGAAAGCATAGGCCTATCCTAAACGTATAAGCCTATAAAGAAAGTATAGGCCTATACTGAAATCATAGGCACGCAGTGAAATGCACGACTCATTTCTAAAATTCGAGAATGACACGTTCTTAAACATTTCAGCTTTTCTGATTTTTATTTAATATTTACGTTTGTCCGTTTTAAATACACTTCAATGTACAAACTTCTATATACACCCAGGTTCTCAACGAAGAGAACCGGATCCCGCTGGGCCTTAAGAACCGAGACTTAAGAGAGAAAAACTTCGGCAAAGAAGGATACATTATGAGAGAGATATAATACCGGGTTTCTTAAGAAGAAGATCCTTTACATCAAGTCTTATCAAGTCTCTTTTTTTCTCAGACTCGGGGCGTAAGCTGATCACAGGTTTGGAAAGTCTGACTAAAAATTCTTTTCTTACTCCCTAAAAAAATAATTATTTATAACTCGAGGCTTTCACCGAGGATATCATATTAAGATGGCTGATTTCCAGTCACTATATTTCAAAATTGTCTTTCGTAATTAAGACTTATTTCAAATAGGTTAATGAAGGCTGAAGAACGGCCAGATGAAACTGCTTTCTTTGGCTGGTCTGATGAGCTATCAGTTCATTAGAGAGATATTGAAAAATGACGCGACAAGGCCCCATCGATGTTATAGTGTCTTTATTAACTGATGCTTAAAATCGTTATAAGATCTCTTCTTTTTAAATCATATCGCTAAAAGACCTAGATATATATAGTAATGGCTTTACGTAGGATACTTCTTTAAATCAATTCATTTATGCCCAATTCCTTCGTCTCTCCTCATAGCAAGTTATTCACTTAAGAGATTTTTTCTCCACATACGTCAAGTCACACATCAAAGAGAACTACTCTCTCTCTCTCTCTCTCTCTCTCTCTCTCTCTCTCTCTCTCTCTCTCTCTCTCTCTCTCTCATTCTCGTGCCTGGAAACTCCTCTCCAGACAGGCTTTGCCTACTACCTTCCTACAAACCCTCTTTGGAACTTTCGGGGACTTTCTCCGTGGAGAAAGTTCCTCCCCTAATGACTAATAAGTCCTGGTAAGTCCTATATGCATGCTCCTTCCTCCCTGGGGCTCCGCAATGGAAAGTCACACTCACGCATCTTCTGTAAAATCTGTTAATGGCAAGTCATTCATTCTTTAAGAGAAGAAGAAGAAGAAGCAGAAGAAGAAAATTAATTTTTTGGCATTCCTTTTAATTTTCCCTTTTCGTTCCCTTATACAGGTTTTATTATATTCCGTCTTCCACAAGACTGACCTTGTACTCTTCAAGAGCACAAGTATTATTGTTCTCTAAACAAAGACGGAGCCTAGAGCTTCTTTGAAGAGAAGGGGAACACCCTACCCCCATCCCCTTTCGACACTTTAAATCCCTCTCCCCCTCCCCTGCCCTCCCATGCCCATTCCCCTACACCTAACCAGGGATGTAAAGTAGGGGGTATTTGCTTAACCCCCCAAACACCCACGAAGGATGGGTGTTAGCTTAAGGAAGCGAGGCCTGGCTGGCTTACTTATTACAGAAAGTAAGACGGGGTATTCTCTTTTTAGTGTTCTGTAAAAGAAAACTGTTGTGCCGGCTTTGCCTGTCCGTCCGCACGTTTTCCGTCCGCACTTTCTGTCCGCCCTCAGATCTTAAAAACTACTACGTCTAGAGAGTTGCAAGTTGGTATGTTGATCATCCACCTTCCAATCACCAAACATACCAAACTGCAGCCCTCTGTCCTCAGTAGTTTTTATTTTATTTAAGGTTAAAGTTAGCCACAATCGTGCTTCTGGCAACTCAAAAACACAGGCCACCACGGCCGGCTGAGAGTTTTATGGGCCGCGGCTCATACAGCATTATACCGAGACCACCTAAAGATAGACCTGTTTTCGGTGGCCTTGATTATACGCTGTACAGGATCTGAATTGCGCTGAAGAAACTTCGGCGCATTTTTTACTGTTTTTTTTTTTTTTATTGGAATTTGGGGATAAGTAGGCATTCGTGTGTAAGTAAATGCGTGGTAATGAGGGGTATATGGGGTGTAAGGTGGTAGGGAGGGGAGGGGGGGGGGGGGGAGGGGAGGGAAGGGGTTACTTCAAAATACGGTTCAAGTGGCCTGGAGGAAAATTCTATTCGGTGGTGAATAAGATGAATTACTTGTGTGCCCGGTGACTGTAAAGCCCTCTCTTACATATTTCGTCCTTTACCAGAAATGTTTTAATATGAAAAAGGAGGAACTAAGGTGATTCGAGGTCATGTCAGTGTCATAAACATCTGGAAAATTTCCTCCCTGGTCAATTCATTGTGATAAACCTTAATTTTTGGGATTTTCGTCATGATACGAGGTCATTCTAAGGTCATAAACATCTGAAATTTTCCTTCCTGGTCAAGGCCTCTTCAGAAACCTTAATTTTTGGGACTTTCGTCATGTTACGAGGTCATGCTAAGGTCATAATCATCTGAAATTTTCCTTCCTGGTCAAGTCCTTTTGAGAAACCTTAATTCTTGGGACTCTCGTCATGATACGAAGTCATTCTAAGGTCGTAAACATCTGAAATTTTCCTCCCTGGTCAAAGTCCTTTTGAGAAACCTTAATGTTTGGGATTTTCGTCATGATACGAAGTCATTCTAAGGTCATAAAAATCTATGACTTTCTTCATGATAAGTAAAACATTTAGCCTAATTCTTCTCTGGGGAATTACAAACTATCTGTGAGTTCTGAGAGAATGAAGTAACTCCTCCTAAACTTATTTTTTATAAAGGACAGATACGCTGTACGTGTGTTTATAAGTCTGTATGTTTCTCTTAGAAATAAATAGACCCTTGAAGAGGAGTAAAAAGCGATGTTAAAATCTTGACATTTCCACCTAGTTAATCCTTTTCGTAGACATAACTTGAACATGACTTCAGGTTCGGAACGTGTCATCGTGAATGGAAAAATTCTTCCTTTCATAACGCCACGGTTCTCTCTCTCTCTCTCTCTCTCTCTCTCTCTCTCTCTCTCTCTCTCTCTCTCTCTCTCTCTCTCATTTCTTGTAAATTAGCTTTCTCTGTCTATTTCTTATTTATTTAATTCTTAATTATTGCTCTCTCTTTATCTCTTATTTATTCAGTTCTCAATATGTATCTCTCTCTCTCTCTCTCTCTCTCATATCTTGTAAATTAGTTTTCAGTGTCTTTATCTCTTATTTATCTAATTCTCATTAATTAATGCTCTCTCTCTCTTTCTTTCTCTCTCTCATAGATTAGTTTTCTCTGTCTTTGCTTCTTATTTGTTTCTCATTAATCATTTCTCTCTCTCTCTCTCTCTCTCTCTCTCTCTCTCTCTCTCTCTCTCTCTCTCTCTCTCTCTCTCCAGGTTTTTTGTAATAACATACAGGATATGGGACTTTTGCACAACGCAGAGCAACTAAAGTGCAATAAGGTTCTCTTCACCCAGCATCCCACGACGGAGGTGAAAGCGCAGAATGCTATTGGTCTCAGGAGGAGAGTTTCATCCGCCATTCCGGGGAAGTTCAAAAAAAAAAAAAAAAAAAAACACTTGGATAGACTTCTGAAAACTTAAAGGAATCACCAACTTGCATTTTTTTTTATTTTAGGTCTATTTGTATTTGCCAGTTGTGTCATTGCTAGGCTCTTCGGTGACTGAATCTTTTTTGTCTTTAATTTCTTTAATTTGACCTAAATATTTTCTCCTCTCCGTTAGGCGTGGGTTTAATAACAAAATCACTGAGAATACAAAGGTATTTTTTCCCATTTTCTGTGAGCAGTTAAATTACAGAGTGGAAATGTATTCCCCGTTTTCTGCGATGCAGCATCCCGTTTTCTCTTGAACCTGTCAAGTTTTGTTGGTCAATAATATTACGAACGTCATACACCTTTTCCCCCACTATGCACTATTTCTGCACACACCAAACCACTTTGGTACTTTCCCAGAGTAGATTTAGCGCTCCTTTGAAAGCCACGAACCCAATAGCAAAGAGAAGTAGAAAGTCCCTCCTTTCTCCCAAGTCCTTTCACTCCCCACTCCTAGCAGTGGAGTACAAGTGGAGCAGTGCATAATTATTCATTCTTCACACAAGCATGAGGTACATGCTCTGAGGACGGCCTTAAATGACGAGGGCCCTGAGGCCTCTGAGAGGGCGAGAAAGGCAGGTCATTCAGAGCCCCAAGGTTTGAAGAGGTCATGAGGGGAAATTCTTTTTGGGCCAAAGTTTTATTCTTTGAAATGAAAAGCTTCGGTGGTTTTGTGCGCGTGCAAAAAGCCTGGTTGGTTCGACCTGCGTGTTTCATGAGTGAATGAATTTCAGTTTTTCATGACTTGGATCATTTTGAGGTTGTGAAAGTTTTTGACAAATAAGTCTTTCAGATCTTAAAAGATGAAAGACTTAAGTCAGTTTATTGCATCTAATTTTTTGTTTTTGGAAAGACATTAAATCTTTTTATTTCTTTTTATTTCCTCTATCAGCTTATATCATGTTCTCAGACTCCCTCTACGGGTAGTTTCATTCCTTTGTTAATTATTCATGCTAATATCAACTACCTTTGGCTCACGCGTCTTTTGAAGGTTATATTCTCATATTTTTCTTCGAGAATTTCCCATAATCAATGTCAATCCTTTACGACTGTGTTTTCTCATACATTTCTTGCAATCTCATGATTGTATGAGTCCTCCTTTGTATTTTTTTCATTCATATATTATGAAGACATTTTAATCAGAGGGCAGAGTTTCTCTCTCTCTCTCTCTCTCTCTCTCTCTCTCTCTCTCTCTCTCTCTCTCTCTCTCTCTCTCTCTCTCTCTCTCTCTCTCTCATTGCACAATTGAATATTAAACCATTTCACAAGCTGTGTGTAGCATTACCAATAATACATTGCTATTACCCCACAAACCAAGTCATATTTTCTACGTTTTTCATTTTTCGACATAAATAATAAAGTTGCTAATTGAACTTATTACTACTATTGCTACCACTATTCCTACCACTACTACCACTATCGCTGCTACTGTTCCTCATAGTAGCGATGGTATTTACTACTAATAATAGCGATGACAATCACAATGATACCAATAACAAAGATGATGAAAGTCCAGACAAGATTTTTCACCCAAGTCTGAAAATTACTTTGAAGATGTAAATAAACCTACGATTTTTGTTTTGGAAAGTTTCCTAACTTTTTTCCTTAACTTTTTTCCCTAACCTTTTTTTCCCCGTTTAACAACTTTGCAGGTTTAATCTGATTTTTTTTTTAATTAATCAGGTCCTTCTTTCCCAAAACTTTGATTAGCTCTCGACGTGTATTTTTATTCATGCTGCGGAAACTTCTGACAACGAGTTCGAATTTTATAACTTGAGGATTTTATAACTTGGAAATTTTATAACTTGGGATTTTATAAATTGGGGATTTTATAACTTCGGGATTTTATAACTTGAGGAATTTATAAATTTAGAATTTTCTAACTTTGGGATTTTATAACTATAAGATTTTATTATCATAAGATTTTTTAACTTGGGGATTTTATAACTATAAGATTTTTTTAACTTGGGGATTTTATAACTTGGGGATTTTATAACTTGAGGATTTTCTACCTTGAGGATTTTCTAACTTGGGGTTTTTCTAACTTGAGGATTTTCTAAATTGAGGATTTTCTAAATTGAGGATTTTCTAACTTCAGGATTTTATAACTTGAGGATTTTCTAACTTGAGGATTTTCTAATATGAGGGTTTTATAACTTGAGGATTTTCTAACTTGAGGATTTTCTAACTTGAGGGTTTTATAACTTGAGGATTTTCTAACTTGAGGAAGTCCCGTTTGAATTCGATATAAAATTTCTGACATATATAAAAGTTAATGTCAGTGTTTTAATATTGGCATTCAACTGGAGGGTAACGTTTTATCGATAATTATTATTATTGTTGTTGAAGTTAGTTAATATCAACGTAAACCAACGTTCATAAGCATAAAAAGTTAGTGAAATTGAAATAGCTTTAGTGTTATTATTATTATTATTATTATTATTATTATTATTATTATTATTATTATTGTGCTTGTTTGACACTGTCAGCCGTATCCACTTACCCAGGCTACATAACGGAGAAGAGCACTGATTGATAAGACTACATATGTTGATCAATGAATTCATTTTCATCTTGCAAGCAGGTCATAATTCAAGATAAGATTCATAATCAACGAATTTTGGAATATCTAAATCCTGAATGTTTCTTGAGGAAAATATTTATATGAAAAAGAGAGCTAACAGATATTCCTTTGTTTTGCTTGCTTGCAAACATACTTGAAGATAAGATTCAGTATCAACGAACTCTAATGTAGTATATATAAAATTTTAAGCAATGCTGTTTCAAAAAAACAAGTAAAAAAGGCTCTGAAGTTTCTTCGGCGCAATCGAGTTTTCTGTACAGCCGCTACAGCGTCTAATCAAGGCCACCGAAAATAGATCTATCTTTCGGTGGTCTCCGTATAGTGCTGTGTGAGCCGCGGCCCATGAAACTTTGGCTACGGCCCGGCGGTGGCCTACCCTTTATCGTTGCCAGACGCACGACCATGGCTAACTTTAACCTTAAGTAAAATAAAGAATACTGAGGCTAGAGGGCCGCAATTTGGTATGTTTGATGACTGCAGGGTGGATGATCAACATACCAATTTGCAGCCCTCTAGCCTCAGTAGTTTTTAAGATCTGAGGGCGGACAGAAAAAAGTGTGGACGGTCAGACAAAGCCGGCAAAATAGTTTTCTTTTACAAAAAACTAAAAATCATATTAAAAAGAGAATTAACAGAAATTCTTTTGTTTCGTGCACTTCACCAAAAGCAATTAGCTCTGGTTAGAGAAGACAATGACTAAAACATTTTTACAACCAATAACACCTATTCTGTTTAAAAATATATATAAAAAATAAAAGAGAAAAAGAAAAAAGATTTGGCATTTTTTCCAACCTGAAATTACGGGTAATTTTAAAAAAGGGATTTCTACCTCTTCTATTTTATTATAAGATTTTTTTTTTCACGGAGAAATTCTATAAAACTATTGGTGACAGCTGTGGAATTTTTTCCTTTTTTTTTTTGCATGTGATTTCAGTTCGATTTTTGGAAGGGGACAAATATACAGGAGTTGAATTTTTGTGGTTTTAATTTTTTTTACTGAGTTATTTTTTCTATCTTTCTCATTTCTTTTTATTGTTTGAGACAACTGAATAAACAAATAAATCACCAATTATCTCAAATACTAAGAAGAAATCAGAAAGATAAAAATCATAATTCAGTAGAAAAAGTTACCTCCCCCCACCCCAAAAGTAAAAAAAAAAAAATGGGAAATGGGCCTGTCTCGAGCCAGGTACATTTCGTAAACAAATACTCTCTCTCTCTCTCTCTCTCTCTCTCTCTCTCTCTCTCTCTCTCTCTCTCTCTCTCTCTCTCTCTCTCTCCCAAATCATGCAGTAGCTGCGTTTGCACTATCTTGACATATTTACACAGAATTCAACATTCCCAGCTTCTAAAACTACAGTCTCTCTCCCCCCCATCATGCAATGGCTGCGTTTGCAATAGCTTGACATATTTACACAGAATTCAGCATTCCCAGCTTCTAAAACTACAGTCTCTCTCTCTCTCTCTCTCTCTCTCTCTCTCTCTCTCTCTCTCTCTCTCTCTCTCTCTCTCTCTCTCTCTCCCCAAATCATGCAATAGCTGCGTTTGCAAAAGCTTGACATATTTACACAGAATTCAACATCCCCAGCTTCTAAAACTACAGAGTCTCTCTCTCTCTCTCTCTCTCTCTCTCTCTCTCTCTCTCTCTCTCTCTCTCTCTCTCTCTCTCTCTCGTTCGTCTCGTCTCGTCTCGGTTCCCTAATTAAGCGGCCAATTTCCGCTGAAGTGTATCTTGAACATCAGCAACTAATTGCCATCTGTGGGGTGTAACTTCAAGGGGGGAACCCCATAATTGAATCTGGCAGAGTGATGAGTTTCTTTGAGGAGGATGAAACCGCAAGAAGGAGAGTTGTTGAGGGAACGTGTCTTCCTGCGCATGTTTTTAATTAGTGATTTTTTTAAAAAAATTATTGATTATGATTAAAATTTAAAAATTTTGGTTATAATATGAAACGAATTGATTTTTAAGTGTAGAAGTTTGCTGTGAGAGCTTGTGTCTTCGTTTGCATGTTGATGATTACAATTAAAAATTATAGTTATAATTTGAAATTGTAATTATGGGGTTTCCTACGTAGCTTTTGTTTAAGGTTTATTGCTTTTGTTATTATTATTATTATTATTATTATTATTATTATTATTATTATTATTATTATTCAGAAGACAAGCCCCTTGTCATAAAGAATTAAAAGTTATAATTATGATTGAAAATAATTCATTTTGAATTACAGAGTTTACTGTGATTATTATTATTATTATTATTATTATTATTATTATTATTATTATTATTATTATTATTATTATTATTATTCAGAAGATGAACCCTATTCATATGGAGCAAGCCCACCAAAGGGGGCCACTGACCCGAAATTCTTCAAGCTTCCGAAGAAAATATGTCCAACTGAAAGAATTAACAAAAAGTAATAGGAAATATAAAAAAGAAGAGGTCTATTAGTAGAAGAGGAAAAAGATAAATTAACAAATTGATAAATAAAGAGATAAAAATTTTAGTAAATTATTAAAATACAAGGAGGACTGCTTGTGAATTTAGGATGTAGTGGCGTATTGTTCAAGCGCTGGGACCTAGGAGGTCACTCAGCGCTGAAAATAATGTTGAATCGATTGTTAGGAGAGAGTTGAGGAAAGTAAGATGGAAGGAAGAGAATATGAACGGAGATAGACTAAAAGGAATGCAAGGGGTTGCAGCTAGGGGCCGAAGGGAAGCTAAAAAGAACCTTAAGTTATGCCTACAGTCCACCGCGTGAGGTGTACTGGCGGCAGTAACCTCCTACGGGGTTTCGTTTTTTGGTTGTGCAATTTTTTCATATTACAACGGCCATTATAAAAGTCTCTCTCTCTCTCTCTCTCTCTCTCTCTCTCTCTCTCTATATATATATATATATATATATATATATATATATATATATATATATATATATATAGATACATATATATAAATATTACATTTATATATATACATATATACTATATATATATATATATATATATATATATATATATATATATATATATATATATATATATATATATATATATATATGAGGGAGGATATCACACAGGTACCTAATATTTCGCTGCATTTTATTAGTTGGTAATTCATTAATGCAATTCTAAAAATGACCTGGCTATAAAGCAGTAATCGATGTGCGCGCAAATGGGGTCGGTACTGCAAATATAGGATTTGCAAACAGGCGTATTTATATTTCCTTTTTTTTAGATGTGTTTATTCTGTCAGATTTTTTTTTTTGTTCAAAGTTGAATCGGATCAGTTAATTTCACAGTGTTTGATGTGCGAACTTCTAATGGTAATCATATCCCTGTTTTTATATTTCTTATTCTGTTGATTTTTTGAGTTGTCTGTAAAAGAAAACTATTGTGACGACTTTGTCTGTCCGTCCGCACTTTTTCAGTCCGCCCTCAGATCTTAAAAACTACTGATGCTAGAGGGCTGCAAATTGGTATGTTGATCATCTACCTTCCAATCATCAAACATACCGAATTGCAGCCCTCTAGCCTCAGTATTCTTTATTCTATTTAAGGTTAAAGATAGCCATGGTCGTGCGTCTGGCAACGATAAAGGATAGGCCACCACCGGGCCTTAGTTAAAGCTTCATTGGCCGCGGCTCATACAGCATTATACCGAGACCATCGAGAGATAGATCGATTTTCGGCGGCCTTGATTATACGCTGTAGCTGCTGTACAGAAAACTCGATTGCGGGGAAGAAACTTTGGCGTATTTTTTACTTTTTTTTAAGCTGGATCAAATCAGTTATTTTTACGGCTTTGCTATGTGACCCATATATGGTAATCTCTATCGTATATGCATTATCATCTAAAGTGACATTTCCATAGTCTTACCAAATTATAGCGGCGATTTCCCTTTTTTTACTCTGCATTATCATTCATACCGACATATCTTTATAGTACTAACCGACCTTGAACAGGTTTTGCCATTTGTGACTCATTCTGCAGCTTGCATTATTCCTGCTACAGAATTAAACAGTCCTAGTCTCTAAAACTATACCCTCTCTCTCTCTCTCTCTCTCTCTCTCTCTCTCTCTCTCTCTCTCTCTTTTTCCTTGTCTTGTAGTAGCTTCGTGTTTACACTTGCTTGATTTATTTATGCAGAACTGAACATTCCCAGCCTCTAAATCAATCTATCCTCTCTCTCTCTCTCTCTCTCTCTCTCTCTCTCTCTCTCTCTCTCTCTCTCTCTCTCTCCCAACCATGTAATAGTTGTGTTTGCAATTGCTTGATCTATCTATACAGAAAAACATTCTCTCTCTCTCTCTCTCCAATCATGTAAAAGCTTTCTTTGCACTTGCTTGATCTACTCATAAAGAATTAAACATTTCCAGTCTCTCTCTCTCTCTCTCTCTCTCTCTCTCTCTCTCTCTCTCTCTCTCTCTCTCTCTCCAGCAGATATGCATGCATGTGCGCCATTACGTATGTATGAATGTAAACACTAACATATGCAAGGGGGGAGGGGACATAATAATACAGTCCCTTTAAGGCGAGGTTGGGACACAGCCAATGCAATGCTTCAGCGGTTGGGATTGACAATTAATATTAATGGCGCAACGGAGGTGAAAATTGCGGTTGATGGAAAAGTTAAAAGAACGTCAGAGAGAGAGAGAGAGAGAGAGAGAGGAGGAGGAGGAACGGCTCTATGTAGGAATCCAGTTTCTTTCATTTCTTTTATTTATTTTTTTTTATATTTTCTCATCATTATGATCTGGAAGGCAAGTACAGTGATGAATTTTTTGTTGAGTAATGCGGAGTGATAAGATATTTAATGTGTTTATACTTTTTGTTTTGTCGTGGGAATATAATTATATATACATCTATGTATATATATAAATATATATTCATATATATATTTATATATACATAATAATACATATATATACATGTACAGTATATATATAAATATATATATATATATATTTATATATATATATATATATATATATATATATATATATATATATATATATATATATATATATATATAATATATATATATATATATATGTATATAATATATATATATATATATATATATATATATATATATATATATATATATATGCTATATTCACGTCCTCGATCACATCCAACCGTTTAAAAAATCAACGAAATATTACATTCCCTCTCACAAACACCATACGACGATGAAGCCCCACAATAAAAATTAAAAACTCACTTTGCGATATTGGACAGAAGAGCTGAGCTGGACTTTGCAGTAAAACATAACGATCTCCACTTTTCGAGAAAAGATGACGGGAACTGTCTCCTGTCGGACTGACAGGTTGATTATCCGTCTCTCTAAAGAAACTGATGAGAGCCGTCCATCTTTTCCGATGCGCGAATCTGAAGAAGAAAATTGGAAACAAATTATCGGACCAAAAGTCTGATGAATCACCTGCGTTCATTTTTATGTTCGTTTTCTGGATAGAGTTGAAATTAGGTTCGTGGTTGTTGCTTTTCGTGTTGTTTCGTCTCAGGCGATTCCTTATTACGTCACAAATACGTGGTGAACAACATTAGGCAACGCCAGTGCTAGAGTTACCTTCGTTAATTTTTATGTTGGTTTTCTGGTTAAAATCGAAATTTGGTTCGTGTCTGTTGTTCTTCGTGTTGTTTTATTGAAGGCCATTCAAATACATGGTAAACAACATTACTGCAACGCCAAGGCTAGAATTGCTTTCGTTCATTTTTATGTTGGTTTTCTGGTTAGAGTTGAAATTAGGTTCGTGTTTGTTGTGCTTCGTGTTGTTTCATCTTAGGTGATTCCTAATTACGTCAGATATACCTGTTAAACAACGTCACTGCAACGCCAGTGCTATTAACCGAGCAATCGCTCTAATTCTTCATCAGAGATTTGAGAAAATGAGATGGCTTTCATTTAGGTCCCAGTGAATATCTATTTCGAGAGAAATCTTATACAGCAAAATTCTATAGCAATTATCCGCGATAGTGATTACAGTTATAATGACATTAACTTAACATCAACAGCACGACAGCTGAAATATTATTAATGTATTGCAATTCTCTCTATAAGGTCATTTACGTTTTGGTATTGCCAATGGGTTAAAAGAAAATGGACAATATACTGAAATCACCCACAAATATCAGGAGTAATTTTAATGAATATTCATAAATGTTTGTAGAATACTTATAAATGTTTGTATGGGCGATATGTGTACCCAAATGATCCGAAACCTTACAAGAAGTCAAAATGTTTCTTGTTCATTGTCAGTTTGCGCATTGCCCTTTAGGAATCCAGGTTTCGAAAACTATCTAAAAGATCCCCTCAAGTTGCGAGAGTCAGAATAAAAACACAAGATTAATGAGTCCAAAGTCTTCCAACAGAGGAATTAGTGTATTTTGCTTGAGGCGATAAGGGCCTTTGGTTGTCCCGCGGTTCTCGTCTCCTTTTATTTCGATTTTGCTGTTTTTTTTTTCAGGGTTCCAAATCCCTTCGGACGTTTTATATGCTTCTTCCAGGGCCCCCAAATCCCTTCAGATTTGCTTTATGCTTCTTTCAGCCTTAAGTCCTTCAGATTTATATATTTATATATATATATATATATATATATATATATATATATATATATATATATATATATATATATATATATATATATATATATATATATATGTATATATATATATATATATATATATATATATATATATATATATATATATATATATGACTTTTATCACATCACCATGATTTATATACAATCAAGATTAGAGCCGATATCCACTTATACCTCACTTGCTGGCCGTGTGGGTTAAGGCGTCCACTGTAGTCCTGAGTTCTTGTCCTTCGTTGGTTCGAGCCCACGGGACGACGAACTTATTATCAACTAAAAATTCCCCTTCGGTAACATATATATGAAAACATATTATTTCCGAGGTAGAGCGAATTGGATATTAAAGGACGTTTGTAGCTTACTGAATATATATATATATATATATATATATATATATATATATATATATATATATATATATATATATATATATATATATATATATATATATATATATATATATATATATATATATATATATATATATATATTGTATATATACATACATACATATACATATAAATATACATATGTATGCATGTATATATATGTATATATATATATATAGATAGATAGATAGACAGACATGTATCTGTAATATAACTGTGCATACTTGTTCATACATAATTATATTTTCTGTATACACTGCACTCGTGTTTCCCAGTTTCTCTCTCTCTCTCTCTCTCTCTCTCTCTCTCTCTCTCTCTCTCTCTCTCTCTCTCTCTCTCTCTCTGCCTCTTCAGAGAGTAGCGTCAGAGAAGAAGTGTCTCCAAACTCTTGGCGTTTTCGGGAACTTAATTTCTTTTCAGAAAGAAGCAGGCCTCCATGAATTCAAACTGAGATCGTGGCCTCATGAATAAAATCTCCCTCTCTCTCTTCTCTCTCTCTCTCTCTCTCTCTCTCTCTCTCTCTCTCTCTCTCTCTCTCTCTCATCTTCTCAGGCTCGGAGGTAAAAGAGGTCTTGTTAACTTTCTCCCTGGAAAAACGTTCTTTCGCAATGTTTTTCTTTTATACTCGGTGCTTTTTCATGTTATTTGTTTTAATTTTCAGACAGTTTTTCGACTTCATTATTGCTCTGGGAATACACACGTACACACACACACGTATATATATACATATACACATATATATGTATATATGTATATATATATATATATATATATATATATATATATATATATATATATATATATATATATATATATATATATATATATATATATATATATATATATATATATATATATACGTATATATGCATATATATATATATATATGCATATATATATATATATATATATATATATATATATATATAATATATATATATTTTATATATATAAATATACATATATAATGTGTATATTTATATATATATATACATTCATATAAATTTAGAGACTTTTGTTTATACCTTAATTTCACCATGTAAGTAATTAATTAAAAACTATCACATTTTGCATTTTTTCCCCAATTCTTAGAAATGTCTCATCTTATTCTCATCTCCTTAAGCTTTCCTCCAATTCCCAAGAATCCTAATCATAATATCAGCTAATTCACTTTTTATTTTCTTTGTTTTCCCTCGTTTTTGTAGTTTTTATTTTGTAATATCATATTATGCATTTACCTATTATTTTTCTTTCTCATTTTCCCCTCTTCTGAGTTTTAATCTACTGTGTGAATTTGTCAAGAACATAAGATGACCATATTTGCTCACTGTCTTTTTAGGAAAGTTGAAACCCTCGACAAAAGAGAAAGACATCTCTTTTCCGAGACTTTCTCCCCCTTTCTCCCAATCTCCTCCTCACCCTTAAGGAATGCAGGCTTGGGGAAGACGCCTACTCCCCCCCCCCACAACCTCCAACATCAGCCTGAGATGGAATTAAGGGAAGGGGAAGGGGAAGGGGTAGGTATGAAAAAACGAGGCCTCCTCAAGCTTTAGTTATTATAAGTAGAAAAGAGAAGTGGCTCTTTGAACGAACTTCCGAGGATGAGAGAGGGGGGAGGGGAGGGGAGGAAACTGGGACAGGAAGGAAGGAAGGGGTTGGGAGGAAGGGGGAGGGGGAAGGAAGGGGTGGGGAGGAAGGGGGTTGCTCAAACAGTACTAGGGTGAGTGAGTGGCTGTGAGGCAAATTCTCTTCGCGGTGAGGGCGCCGAATTCCATGTGTGCCTCTCGGCCATGAAGGATCTACTTTATTATTTTTTCTCTTTTAACCCACGAATGGAGTCTTGCTGCGCCATTTCGTTTGATGACATTTTTTTTTAGACCTTTCTTAACTGAATGTGAGATTTGTTCTTTCTTTTTTTTCAACGTTCATAGAATAAATAAAATTGAAAATGTAATGGATGCCTTGACAGTGGGCAATATTTTCCATCATTTCAGAGCTGTAAGTAATAAGTTTATAAATATCGTTCCACTTTTATTTAAACCATAAACATACTGATTTTAAGGGCATGCATTTGAAGCCTTGGGCACTGTAAAAATGCTGTAAAATACACGAGAAATAAAGTGGAATAAACTGAAAAGTTAGCAGTAAATCTGAGGGAGTACATAAAGGCGGAACATAAATGATTCTAGATGGAAGTACGTGCAGAGAGGAGTGTTAAAGAGCAAATGGATCTTATGAGAATTTGGTACAGGTGGAGTGATGTTATCTAAAGAAAATAAAACCTTATGACAACAAAGAGAGTACTTTTGAAAGCAGAGTTTGGGAGAGAAGCAGATCTGACTGGTATGAGAGTGGATGGAGTTGATGTAAATTTTGAGTGTTTGTGTAGGTAACTGACGGTATAAGGAAAGCGTTTAAAGTGTTCAAGATAGGAAAGGTATCTAAAAACTTCATCTAGTGTAGTCATAATACAGTCATGATACAGCCATCTAGTACAATCATAATACAGTCATGATACAGTCATCTAGCACAGTCATTACTCCACCCATTCATGGGTAGAACCACCCCATTACAACGCAAATCAAGATAGGAAAGGTATCTAAAAATTTCATCTAGTATAGTCATAATACAGTCATGATACAGTTATCTAGTACAGTCATAATACAGTCATGATACAGTCATCTAGTACAGTCACTACTCCACACATTCATGGGTAGAACCACCCCATTACAACGCAAATCAAAGAAGCGAGTCGTTCTTGACTCGCGTGGATGCCTTTCCAAATTAATAACAAACATCTCTCTCATTTGCCAATGCAAGGGGGGGGGCCGTCTTTTCTGGCTGACTCTTCGCCTAATTGGCAATTTGAGAGAATCAAGAGAGCTGCGATGTTTTCGTCATCATTTTCCTCTGGGGAATGATCAGACAATGGCTTCCTAAAAGAAAAGTTGGCAGGGTCTGTGGGCGGCTAATGAAACAGAATGCAAGGAATTGTGAGACAGTGCAAGGCGAAAGAAAATTTGAGAAAAGACTTAGACAATGAGAGATGTAATTAGTCTGAAATCATTTCCTCTCTCTCTCTCTCTCTCTCTCTCTCTCTCTCTCTCTCTCTCTCTCTCTCTCTCTCTCTCTCTCTCAAGACTTACAGTCTGACAGAAAACAAATTCTGGAAGACATAGAAAATGAGAAGTGCAATTAGTCTGAAATCTCTTTCTCTCTCTCTCTCTCTCTCTCTCTCTCTCTCTCTCTCTCTCTCTCTCTCTCTCTCTCTCTCTCTCTCTCTCAGTTTCAGGAATTAATGGATTACATTAAATATAAAAATATGATCTCGATGAATGTAAATAATTAATCTCATAAACAAATAAAATGAGATAACAGTGACTCAAATATGATAAGAAATGAAGTAATTATTCTAACCGCACCATTCCAACCTCTGGGTCTGTCAAAATAGTTTATTACACATTATAATAGTAGTATATGGCAAAAATATTATAAATAATACAACAAGGGCATACAAAAAAGAAATAAGAAAAATAAAAAATGATATAACAAGGGCAACCAAAACTGAAAAAGAAATATTAAAAATAATACAACAAGAGCAAATTAAGCAGGAAAAATGAAAGCGCTTGGAGATGTTCACTAGATATTCTTTGTGAAACGGCGGTGTTCGGCTTTCAGACTTTGTATCGGGTTACAAATCTTGGAAGTGCTTTTAATATGAAGCTAATGAAGTTACTGCTTTGTTTTAGAGCTACTTGGAGCTTTTGATATGAAGTTATTGCTTTGTTTTAGGGCTACTTACAAATTATTGTTATTTCACTAATTGTCTGTTATGTTACAAATGACTGTTGTTACAAAATAGCTGTTTTTTACAAATGATTGTTGTGTTACAAATGACTGTTATGTTACAAATAACTGTTATTTTACGACTGATTGTTTTTTACAAATGACTGTTATGCTGTTATTTTGCAAATGACTGTTATGTTGTTATGTTACAAATGACTGTTATGTTGTCATGTTACAAATGACTGTTATGTCCCCAACTCGCCAAATCGACTCACCCGGTTGTCCCATCAGGTCAAATTGCACCTGAGGTCAGTTACTCCCACTTTCCCGGCAAGGTAACGATCCTACCAACGTCCCATTCATTGATAAAAAATTCCATCCCCTCTACCCCTAAAAATTCTGGGATTTATCGCCATTTATTGCCGCTAACTGTTATGAATCAAGGGACAATCCTCTTTTAACGGCGGGGCCACTTTCAGAATCGTCCATGACACGAAAAAATGTTCGACGATTTTCACGGGTTTTCCAATTCGAGCTACGACGGGGCAAAAGTTTTCGAAGCTGTAAAGGCTATTATTCGCCATTGCTCCAAAAAAGTTCCGAATCACTTTCCTGTTCATTTCGTTCGTCGGCTGCCGGTTTATTCTTTTTTGGAAGGTAGATAGGAAATAAATTTCCCCATTGACAGTGGTAATCACATACTCACAGCAGGATGTTTAAAGAGACGAAATAAGGAGTCATATTGAAATTCGGACGGAACATTCTGGAACGATCACTTACGGTCGCGATGATGTAAACAGTCAGATCACGGAAAACAGTTTAAACCAAAACATTTATAGGATTTTATGTAATATAAAGTCATACTAATACATATCTTCTTTTATCCAAAACAAAATTTAGAGAAGAAGATCTAAGTTCCTCCACACTTCAGTCATCTACTTATGAATATAGGTTTGAGGCGTGAAAAGCATATTGTCAATGGCCAGTGACCTAAAAAAAGAGATTCGTGGAGAAAGCCCCGATATATTTATATAATTTTTGTTGAGGTGACGAGAACCGTCATGGGAATATTGTCACGTTTAGACCCCCATCGGAAACAGGCCTATTTTCATATTCTGTGTAGTTCTATCAACGGTAAAATTTTGTAATCAAATATTATACAACAAATCATGCAGTACGATTCTGCCTTACCATTAAAAGGTTTGAATTTTAAATTTTAAATATCAATATCACAGCTATCTATTAAACCTAAAGGCTAAATAGTAATGTCAAGTTTTATTAAATATAAACCAAGCGACCTATCTATAAGATTATAACTGCATATGCTTATTCATTCCAGCCCTAGATTGCTTAGTCTCGTGGACCAAACCTGCAGTTGTGTAGACCTAAACAAAATAAATACTAGTAAATATAAAAATTTTAAAAAACAGGCTTACAGCACTGGGGTACCAGTCTTTTAACTTCAGGCTAGAAAAACAAGAGCTCTCCTCATTACGACATGCTGTCTTTACAAAGAATGTTGATATTCACCCAAAGCTCATTCTTACCCAACCAAACTTGAACCCGACCTTGGCCCGTGGGCGATGGTTCCTTGGGATAGTTGCGTAATGAAATCTCTCTCTCTCTCTCTCTCTCTCTCTCTCTCTCTCTCTCTCTCTCTCTCTCTCTCTCTCTCTCTCTCGTTCTTAAGAAGATACTAGGTTGAAAGTTCTCTCTCTCTCTCTCTCTCTCTCTCTCTCTCTCTCTCTCTCTCTCTCTCTCTCTCTCTCTCTCTCTCTCTCTCATTTTTAAGAAGATCCTAGGTCCAAAGCTTTCTCTCTCGCTCTCTCTCTCTCTCTCTCTCTCTCTCTCCTATGAAGATTCATAGTTCAAAGTTCTCTCTCTCTCTCTCTCTCTCTCTCTCTCTCTCTCTCTCTCTCCTATGAAGATTCATAGTTCAAAGTTCTCTCTCTCTCTCTCTCTCTCATTCTTAAGAAGATCCTAGGTCCAAAGTTCTCTCTCTCTCTCTCTCTCTCTCTCTCTCTCTCTCTCTCTCTCTCCGATGAAGATTCGTGGTTCAAAGTTCTCTCTCTCTCTCTCTCTCTCAATTCAGTTAAGAATAAGCATTCACAATCAATCTCAATTACTTTCTTTCTACAATTCCCAAAAATGAGATTGCCTGCTCAACTTTTCCACTCGAACTTTCTCGATCTTAGCCAATTTTGTAAAAAATTTCAATTTCATATAAATTTCAGTTTTATGTAAATTTCGATTTTATATAAATTTCAATTTTATATAAATTTCTCTAAGACGTATTCAATGACCTTTCCCTAAGACGTATTCAGTGACCTCTTCCTAAGACGTATTCAATGACCTTTTCCTAAGACGTATTCAATGACCTTTCCCTAAGACGTATTCAGTGACCTTTTCCTAAGACGTATTCAATGACCTTTTCCTAAGACGTATTCAATGACCTTTCCCTAAGACGTATTCAGTGACCTCTTCCTAAGACGTATTCAATGTCCTTTTCCTAAGACGTATTCTTTGACCTTGACCTTCTTTGTTGGTCACAACCTATATGAGAAGGGTCGTAAGGAGACTTGAATTCCCATGGTGTCCTCACGAATATTTAAGGTCTATTAATCGTGTTGCTTTATAAAACAATAAAGTAGCTTTATTGCTGGCCGTACAAGAGGGGGACAGCTTAAAGGAGATCTTTGCTGTGAAATGTCCACTTTGACAGAAATAATGACATACATTTTACCCAAGAGACTGCAAAATGATAAATACGGTAAATAAATTAGTTAATAAACAAACAAATAAATAAACATGAAAATAAATGCATAAATACGTAAATAAATGAATAAAGAGATTGATAAATCAATAAATCAGTCAGTAAGTGAATAGATAAAACTATGTACCACCTAAGTGAAGATAAAATCCACCGTGACAGAGATGGAGGTCAACTCAGAATCTCTTTGCTATGGAATGTCCACTTTGACGGAAATAACGAAATGTATTTTACTCAAGAAACTCCGAAATAAATCGAATAAATAAAGAAATAAAAAATACAGCTATGTTCCACTGAAGTAATGATGCAACATTACCCCAAAGTACTCAGTACGTGAAGTTCACATAATGATAAGTCCATTTGTCATAAATAATGAAATGTATTTCACCCAAGAACTGCAGAATGAATGAATAAATAAATGTATAAAACTATTCACAAGTAATGATGCAACATTATCCCAAAATCATAACATCAATACACGAGGTTCAGATGATAAAAAAAAAAACATTTTAAAAGCAGTTTTGGTCACATCAAAACATCCGGAGCCGATCGCTACTTTTTTTTTTTTATCTACTCCCCGGCGAAGCTTCATAAAAAATTCACTCGACTTTCTCGGGATGAAACATAAAACCCTGAACTCGAGATACAGAACTACCGGCGGTGAGCCATCTCTGGCCCATCTTTGAGCCATCTGTGAGCATTGGGGGAAAGAGCCAGCCACATAAAATGAAAGATATCAATCTGTACCCCGCGGTTAGGCCTCTCTCTCTCTCTCTCTCTCTCTCTCTCTCTCTCTCTCTCTCTCTCTCTCTCTTGATTTGGTGGATTACATTCATCTTCATGTCTTTGTGGGTAAGACTCTGCGGTCCCGAGGCTCTTCTACATGAAGATTTTATCATTAGATTACAGATACATAAAGTAGGCCTATTTCCCGAGAGCAACGTAACACTGACGTAGTTTGGTCGGTCTATTACAATCTTGCGGGAACATGCCGTCGCTCAATTCGTGATTTGATCATGAAATCTAATCTCGGGGACTTGATATAAGGTTCTGAATCCCGGTGTTCAATTACAAGACAGTAGGGAGGCACACTTTCAGATATAACAACATTTGGGAGCTTTGATAAAATATTCCGGAATCTTTCTGAATCACTGAGGCACGAATTTTACAGCCACAGATAATTTTGGCCTACAGAGAAGCACTACTAAATTGAAGCATAATTACATGTAGTCACCGCTACATGGAAGAATAAAAACAATAATGTTTCTGATTTAAGTGTAAAGAAATAATAAAAAATAAAAGCAATTGATCGTGGTCATGTGCTCTATAATCTTGTAATTTCCTCAAGAAAGTTTTTTTAGCTTAATATTACGTGTTTTTATATGACAGATGAATAAGACTTCATCGGTGTTCATAAGTGCCTTGATGAGGTTTGCTAGATAGTATAGAGGTGGCGACATAGTATTACCTTTACAACGCCACCTCCCCATATTCATTCTTTTCTGCAACAGGAAATTTCTTCTCTCTCTTGTCATTCAGTAAATGATCTGCAACATATCAAATCTGCATCCTGTTTCATAAATTCAGACGTAGAGTGACAATGATTACATAATCAACTAGTATCTAATGTTGTTTACAAACACCATTAGTAGTAGTAGTAGTAGTAAGTAGAATAACATCCCCTGAACGAGCATAACATCACCAAAATGCCCCGGAAGAAGCGTAACTGAACACAGAATTAGCACCGCGCCTTAATTTGAATACGGGAAGATCTCCCTGTCCTAAATCTCGCCTCTTTCTTTCGGAACTCGAAACTTGGGAGAATTTCAAAGCCAGGTTTTGGAAACTTCGACGCCAATAAGACGGGGAAGACCTCGAACACTAAAAGCTGATAATAATAATGGGAGCTACCTCATATCACTCGGGAAAACCTGGCTGGTTCCCCTATTAAATCATTTTCGGCGAGTAAGTTTTCGAGAAAAAACATAAAATCTTCGTGTTTATTAGATCCTCTCGTCACATTATATCACATATGTGATCTGAGAGAGAGAGAGAGAGAGAGAGAGAGAGAGAGAGAGAGAGAGAGAGAGCTGTCAATTTTGTCTGAGATTTTGACAGATTTCCGTGAAAATGTTCCAAGACGTCTTAGCCTGAGTCTGCTTTCTTGGAGAGGCGCCAAAATGCTTTTGAACAGTTATTGTCAGTCATCGTGTTTTGAGGGGGAACAAATCATCTCTTCCCGTGGAGAAGAAGACGAAGAAGAAGAAGAGGAGGAGAAGAAGAAGAAGAAGAAGAAGAAGAAGAAGAAGAAGAAGAGGAGGAGGAGTAATAGGAGAAGGAGGAGGAGGAGAAAGAGGAGGAAGGGAGAAACAAAGAAATTAGGAAGAGACATATCAATCCCCAGGTGACGTGACAATGGCGACATCTGGAGGAAGATTTCCTGACGGAGATAATAGGGAAGAACGATCTCAAGAGCTCTGTAAAGGTGATCACGAAGCCATTATGATTTATGGGTCCTCGTTAATGACTGCTAATTCGCACAGTTATGCCTCGGAAACTGTCACATGAATTCCACTTATAGACGTCTGAGTTTGAATTGGGGTGCATGTGTGAAAATTAATGGTAATGCATAAAAAGTCAGGGGTATATATTCTTATAAAGCAATGTATGATTTTAAAAAAATACACACGAATTATATCTTTCTCCCAGCCACCCGTAACAAGAGAGAGAGAGAGAGAGAGAGAGAGAGAGAGAGAGAGAGAGAGAGAGAGAGAGAGAGAGAGAGAGACAGAGAGAGAGAGAGAGGTATCCATAGAAAGCAACGTCTGTAAAAACAGCAAAAAATCCACATTAATTGTATCTTTCTCCCAACAATCCGTAACAAAGAGAGAGAGAGAGAGAGAGAGAGAGAGAGAGAGAGAGAGAGAGAGAGAGAGACAGACAGACAGACAGACAGACAGACAGAGACAGAGAGAGAGAGAGAGGTATATCCATAGAAAGCAACGTCTGTAAAAACAGCAAAAAAATCCACATTAATTGTATCTTTCTCCCAACAATCCGTAACAAAAGAGAGAGAGAGAGAGAGAGAGAGAGAGAGAGAGAGAGAGAGAGAGAGAGAGAGAGAGAGAGAGGTATATTCACAGAGAGCAACGTCTGTAAAAACAGCAAAAAAATCCACATTAATTGTATCTTTCTCTCAACAATCCGTAACAAAAAGTGAGAGAGAGAGAGAGAGAGAGAGACTTTTTGAAATTTGTCAGGGAAAGAGAGAGAGACAGATTCTCGCGCAAAATGGTCGATGACATTTTGGCCCGGAGTCGGTTTCCTGGAGAGGCGCCAAAATGCCTTTGAACAATTATTGATGTCACTCATCACGCAGCGCCTAGGAGGAGGAGGTAGGGAGGAGGAGGAGGAGGAGGAGGAGGAGGAGGAGGAGGAGGAGGAGGAGGAGGAGGAGGAGGAGGAGGAGGAGGAGGAGGAGGAGGAGGAAACTTTAGAAGGGAATGAGCGACACATCAACCTGAAGGAGGCTGTGACATCTCTTGATGAGGAAACTTCTCGAGAGAAGAAGAAGATTTCTGACTGAGATAATGGGGAAGGTGATCTCTCGAATGCTATCGCGGAGGCGATTCTCATCTCCCCCTTAAACCCCCTCTCCTCCCCCTCTCCCCTCCCCTCCCCCAGAGCTTGGGGATAATGTCTTCGTGATTTAGGGGGCGGGATGGTGGGCCCTCGTTTATGACTAATTCCCGAAATAATGCCTCGGAAGCTGTTACAAAGATGTCGAGCACCTCCATGAATTCATTTCTTTAACGGGTTTCGAAAATTCATGAATTCTTGAGTGGGGACGATGGAGGAGGAGGGATTGGGAAGGGGGGAAGGGAAGGGAGGGGAATGGAAGGGAGGGGAGGGGGATGGGGAGGGAAGTGGAAGGGGAGGAGGGAGTCGAGGGGAGGGTATGGGGAGGGGGGAGGGGGGGGAGGTGGAGGGGAGGGAAGGGGAGGGGGGATGGAGGAGGGGGGGGAAGGGATGGAGGGAAGGGGAGGGGAAGGGAAGGAAGGGGGAGGGAGAGGAGGGGGATGGGGAGGGGGGGGAGGGGAAGGGGAGGGAAGGGGATGGAGGGGAGGGAAGGGGGAAGGGATGGAGGAAGGGGAGGGAAGGGAAGGCGAAGGGGAGAGGGGGGAGATGGAGGGGAGGAAGGGGAGAGGAGGGGATGGAGTGGGAGGGAAGGTGGAGGGATGGAGGGGGAGGGGAAGGGGGGGGGAGGGGGATGGATGGAGGGGAGGGGAAAGGGGGAGGGGAAGGGGAGGAAGGGGAGGGAGGGACACACACACACACACACACACGCAGAAAGGCAGCTAAGGAAATAAATTCCCGAAATGATGCCTCGGAAGCTGTTACAAAGATGTTGTGCACGAATTCATCTCTCCAATGGATTTCGAAAATTCATGAATTCTTGAATTACTGTCACATTTAAATATTCTAGTATTCAGAAAAATCATCTTTACGTGCCCCTGTAATTATTACTACAACAGAACTCCGAGATAATATGCAATTGTCGTTCTAATTACAATTATTATTATTATTATTATTATTATTATTATTATTATTATTATTATTATTATTACAGCAACTCGAATATTACTAATATCCGATTTTTACACAAAACTCACTATGCCCATTTCTTAAGTTTAATATTAGTTCTTATACAATTTTCAGAATGTATGACAATTAATGTTTATATATATATATATATATATATATATATATATATATATATATATATATATATAAAAAAATCGTTTAAGAATTGTTTTTCGATTCCTTCCAATACTTTTCTCAAACCTTTCAATCTACGTCTTTGACAATCCTTTCTGTACCACGCAAAGGATTAGCCCTTTTTCGCAAAAAAAATTAAAATCCTTACTCCTTACACCCGGAACCGATATGCAATTTTTCTACCCTGATTTTGGGAGCAGGTAAAAAAAAATACGCCATTTTTTGTAGAGCGATTTAAAACGAAAAATTCTGGGTTCATTTAAGAGCAAGGATAACCGACCTTCATATAAAAAAATTCTAGTCTGTCTGTGAGTCAAATGGCTGAAGTTATTTGATGTTGAAATTCTATTGAAATTCTGGAATTTTTCTATGTAAATCGACCTATGACCTTTGTGACTAGTTCGTCTAAATTTTATGGAATTCGAAATGGAAAACTGTATGACATGAAATTAATATTTTACATATATGAATATTTATATATATGTATATACATATTCATATATACACATATATAATATACATATATATAAATACATATAAATAATTACATACATATATATATCGATTCCAAAATGAAAGCAGAGCCCGAAAACATGACACCACTGTGATATTTATAATTACAATTTCACTTGAAGCAAATTTTATCACCTGATATTTTCTGTCAGATTCCTCTCTGGAAGGACGACGTTGCAAAAACTGAATAAGAATTGTAAAGTTGTAACACTATATTTGGTCGAAGTTGCCAAAAATAAAATAAGAATCTCGACACGTCAGGAAAGGAATAGTCTTATATTTTTCTAAAGAGACCCTTAAAATTTATTTCTGGGTTTCTGCTATATTCCACCGAGGAAATATTAATTCAAACTGATATGTCAGGAGAGGAATATTTCTATATTTTTCACAGATCCCTAAAATTTCTTTTTGGATTTCTGCTATATTCCACCGAGGAAAATATTAATTCAAAATATGTCAGGAGAGGAATATATTTCTATATTTTTCGCAAGAGATCCTTAAAATTTCTTGAAATCAATTGAAAATTAATTGAAATTCGTCTGTGTATAGATTCAGGATATTTGTCCAGGTTATATGAAAATATTATTTTTTGTAAATCTGACACAAGAAATCTTCTGAATAACGCAGAAAGAAGCAATATAAAACAATAATAAAAAAAATTGTACTGCAAAATATAATAATAAAAAATTATGAAAATAAGCAGATAAAATCAGAATAACGAACGATAATGAAAAAAATTGCAATACCAAACAATAAAAAAAACAATAAAAATTAAGAAAATAAACATACAAAATCAAAATTACAAACAATGATAAAAATAACTGTCACAAAACAATAAAAAACAATAAAAATTATAAAAACAAACGCGTTTAAAATCACAATACCAAACAATAAAAAAAATTGTAATACAAACAATAGAAATAAATAAAAAATACAAAGATAAACACGTATAAAATCACAACAACAAACAATAATGAAAAGACTGTAACACAAGCAATAAAAACAAAGAATAACAAGAATTCAAGACAATAAAAATCAGAAAAAACCGACGAACACAGAAATGAAGAAACGCATCACAGCGAGAGCAAATATAACAATGAATTTCGTATATCGTTTTGTCGGATTCCCTCGACAGAGAGAGAGAGAGAGAGAGAGAGAGAGAGAGAGAGAGAGAGAGAGAGAGAGAGAGAGAGAGACGGGGGGAATATTGCAGCTCAAGAAATACTGCAACAGCAGCAAGGACTGAATATCGCCAGGAAAAGCATTACGTTGTGCGGAAGGCGATATACTTTAAGGAAAGTGTCGTTCGGTCCACGGTGGGTAGGGGTGTGTCTAAGGGGGGTTTAATAATGCATAGGGGTGGGGGATGAGCGAGGGTGGTGGTGGGTTGTTAGGGAGTTGGGGGTAGGGGTGATGGGGTATGAGGCACCTATATCTAATACCCTCCACCTCCGCTATATAGTTATTCGTTGATACAGATACTGGATAAAAGTCTCTCTCTCTCTCTCTCTCTCTCTCTCTCTCTCTCTCTCTCTCTCATATATATATATATATATATATATATATATATATATATATATATATATATATACATGTATGTATGTATATATATATGTGTGTATGTATATATATATATATATATATATATATATATATATATGTATGTATGTATGTATGTATGTATATATATATATGTGTGTATGTATGTATATATATATTATGAACATTTTCACTTAAATTTGCACTGGACATTTGGAAGCTCCAAGGAAATGAAACTGATTAAAACTAATATAGAGATCAATTAAAAAGAAAGAGGTTACAAACAGCAAGAAACAAAACATTAATTATGAATTAGAACTGCTCTGATGATTATGAACGCAAAATTATAATATTTATGAAAATAACTCACCCCTGACAACCAGACACTACCAGTCTACAATTAAGCTCAATTAAAAAAATAACAATCAGACAAAATACCCTCAACAAAGCACCATAAACAAATAAACCAAAAGGAAAAATAATAATGAATTTATTATCATCTTCTTTTGCCCACTCGAGAAAGAGAGAAAGGAATATCGCAGCTCAAGAAATAAGGAGGCACTTGTATCACCAGGAAAGCATTACGAAGCAAGGAAGGCGATACTTTAAGGCAAGTGTCGTTCCACGGAGGGGATGCAAGTGCCCTTGATAATGCACAAGGGGAGGGGAGGGGAGGGAGAGGGAGAGGGGAAAAGGTTGGATTGGGTAGGGGAGGACCTAGGGTGAAATTAGTCTCTGATTCAAGCCTTCTCAAAGATCCGTTATTTTCCTGGAACTAATACGAAATCTCTCTCTCTCTCTCTCTCTCTCTCTATCTATCTATCTTGTACACTTTTTATTGTATTCTTGACTGAACATACGAATGTTTTATTGTATGTAGTTTGCCTGAAACTGCCTTCGAGTGAAGGCAAAAGATCTTGCACTGCGTTGCCTCCCCTTTTTGCGTGTCCAGATGTTCTCTCTCTCTCTCTCTCTCTCTCTCTCTCTCTCTCTCTCTCTCTCTCTATATATATATATATATATATATATATATATATATATATATATATATATATATATATATATATATATATAATTTCACCTAGGGTGAAATCAGTCTCTAATTCCCACCTTCTCAGAGATGTGTCCTTTTCCCTGACACAAATGAGAGATGTCTCTCTCTCTCTCTCTCTCTCTCTCTCTCTCTCTCTCTCTCTCTCTCTATCTATATATATATATATATATATATATATATATATATATATATGTGTGTAGAGAGAGAGAGAAAGAGAGAGAGAGAGAGAGATTCATCTCTATTTGTGTCGGGAAAAGGACACATCTCTGAGAAGGTGGGAATTAGAGACTGATTTCACCCTAGGTGAAATTAAATGTAAAATATATATATATATATATATATATATATATATATATATAGAGAGAGAGAGAGAGAGAGAGAGAGAGAGAGAGAGAGAGAGAGAGAGAGAGAGAGAGAGAGAGAGATGCTACCATAAAATGAAGACCCTGCCTCACTTATAAACAAAAATACGTCCTTCCCAACATGAACAGCTCTGAAAACCTAAACAAGAAACTGACAGCAAAAGAATACCCAGCAGACCATCTCCACTACGCGAAAGAACGGGAACGCAGGCAAAAAGCAAATCTCCGTTCTTTTCTAAGGGTCTGGAAGACGAGAAATGACAGAGGAAACAGACAGTACGAGACGTAAGGAGAGACAATGTGACGTCAGTGATTTCTGAACTCAGATGTTCCTTCCAGATGTCAGTTACAGGCCGGATGAAAGACGCTTCAGACAGAATCAGAAAACGGCGTCTTCTGGAACACGAATAAACAGGTAAAAAATGCGCCGAGTTTTCTGCACAGTGTATAATGCTGTATGAAACTCTCAGCCATGGCCGATGAAGCTTTCACCCACGGCCTAGTGGTGGCCTGTGTTGTTGAGACCTACAGCGGTGCAGGACGCACGATCATGGCTAATTTTAACCTTAAATAAGATAAAAACTGCTGAGGCTAGAGGGCTGCAATTTGATATGTTTGATGCCTGGAGGGTGGATGATCAACATACCAATTTGCAGCCCTCTAGCCTCAGTAGTTTTTCAGATCTGAGGGCGGACAGAAAAAGTGCGGACGGACAGATAAATAGCCAACTCCATAATAGCTTTCTTTTACAGAAACCTAACAAGCAAAAATACCTTGACGTTTCAACTCCAAGAATTTCATTATAAACAATGAACAGACACAGATACAGACACAGACACAGACACAGACACACGAAGTTAAGAGGACACAAAACGAGTTGGGAAAAACACTAACGACTCCAGCATCGCCCACAGACTAAAAAAAAATATTTTCTCGTCAAAAAAAAAAAAAAAACATAATTTTTCACCAGGGAAGCGGAAGGAGATGGAAAAATACTAGTTAAATGGAATTAATGCAAAGAGGTGTTTGTGCAGAAAATGAAAAATAAATACTTTCTGAAGCAGAATGTATCTAAAGAGGAGTTGTAAACTCCTAACCGGGAGATCTATCTATCTATCTATCTATCTATCTATCTATCTATCTATCTGTCTGTCTGTCTGTCTGTCTATCTATCTGTCTGAGGCAGAAATTCAGAAACAAATATTGAACCATAAACCAGAGAGAAAGGCTAAGCATCCCTGATAGAAAACGGGCAATATATATCATCTCCCTTCCTGAGATTATACAGAGAGAGAGAGAGAGAGAGAGAGAGAGAGAGAGAGAGAGAGAGAGAGAGAGAGAGTTCATACAAAGAGAGAGAGAGAGACTGGGAAAGGGGGGACGGAAAAAGGAGGTAGAGCAATATTTCAGCAACTAAATCATCCGAAAAATATCAAGGAATAACAGAAAGCAATACGGTGGCGGTAATGCTTATCTATTTCTGAAGGTGGTAAGAAGGTTCTTGACGACGGGGGAAAAAGAAGAAGAGAATACACCTCTCTCTCTCTCTCTCTCTCTCTCTCTCTCTCTCTCTCAGGTGTATTGAATGTTTCCTTTCCATTCTGCATTGCACTCTTGGGAGCCTCGAGGCGTTCCAGGAGAGGAAGAAAGAGGGAGAAATGGAGTGGAAGGAATAGAGAACAAGTGAAAAATGCGCCGAAGCGTCTTCGGCGCAATTGAGTTTTCTGCACAGCCGCTACGGCGTATTATCAAGGCCACCGAAAATAGATCTTTCTTTCGGTGGTCTCGGTATAATGCTGTATGAGCCGCGGCCAATGGAACTTTAACTGCGGCCCGGTGGTGGCCTGTCCTGTATCGTTGCCAGACGTACGATCATGGCTAACTTTAAACTTAAATAAAATAAAAAAATACTGAGGCCAGAGGGCTTCAATTTGGTATGTTTAATGATTGGAGGGTGGATGATCAACATACCAATTTGCAACCCTCTAGCCTCAGTGGTTTATAAGATCTGAGGGCGGACAGAAAAAGTGCGGACGGACAGACACAGCCGGCACAATAGTTTTATTTTACAGAAAACCGATAAAAACCGTTTTGTACAAAATGAGGAATGACAGGAAAGGTAGGACGTATTTAGAGGTAAACTATTCGTAAATGGCCAAAAGAAGATGAAATAAAAGAATATGGATAAACAATCATGTAATTGAAGACATCTCTCTCTCTCTCTCTCTCTCTCTCTCTCTCTCTCTCTCTCTCTCTCTCTCTCTCTCAATTACATGAATGTTTATCCAGATGTTTTATTTCAAATGATTCTGTCCGTTTCTAAATAGTTTGTCTATAAATATAAATGGTTTTCTATGTCTATCTATCTATATATATACTGTATATGTATATGCATTATATATACATACATATATATATATATATATATATATATATATATATATATATATGTGTGTGTGTGTGTGTGTTTGTGTGTGTGTGTGTGTGTGTTTCCATTTGCATCTAAACAGAATTATAACTTAACAAACAGCATAACCACAAAGAGAAACAGTTTTGTGTCCACAAACTTTTAAAGAAGACACTTAATGAACAAGCCATTCAACTTAAAAATATATAGGAAAAAAAAAACACACCAGCCATTACCACCAAACCGAAAAAAAAAAGCTGTCCAAAGTAAAATACAGCTCCATTTCAAGGCGCCGGGGACAGGAAGCGGCGAAAAAGACAGATGAGCAGAAAACAAGTAAAAAAGGCACCGAAGTTTCTTCGCCTCAATCGAGTTTTCTGTACAGCGTGTAATCAAGGCCACCGAAAATAGATCTATCTCTCGGTGGTCTCGGTTATATTGCTGCATGAGCCGTGACCCATGAAATTTTAACCACCGATTAGTGGTGGCCTTTCCCATATCGTTGCCAGGGGCACGATTATGGCTAACTTTAACCTTAAATAAAATGAAAACTACTGAGGCTAGAGGGCTGCAATTTGGCATGTTTGAAGATTGGAGGGTGGATGCTCGACATACCAATTTGCAGCCCTCTAGCCTCAGTAATTTTTAGATCTGAGGACGGACAGAAAAAGTGCGGACGGACAGACAAAGCCATCGCAATAGTTTTTTTTTTACAGAAAACTAAAAAGAGTTGAAAGAAAGTAAATGTACACACAAGGATACACATGTCAGTATACATACACCCAAATGTATATAAATTTCTATATAAATACAGATACATGTGTAAGAATCAAAATATACACCTGCGCATTGATACAGTCACATATAAGGCTGCATATATTAATGAATACATACCTGTGTATTTATACGAATTAGAATGTGCATATTCATACATACAGTCAGACAGAATATACATTCATACATACAACAATGCGTTACACATCAAAAATACATTACGTTTCCTATGGATACACATTAATACACAATGAAGCAGTGTATAAATACACAAAATACACTTGATACAAAAAAGGGGGCAATCAAATCTTCCCTTCCCCTATTTCTACCAGGGGGTCTCTCCCCTACCCTCCCCTTTCCCCCCCCCTTCCCAGGGCACCCTAAAGACAGAAGCATAACACCACTGGCTCCTGCAGTGAGCCGCCTTCTGCTCCTTCTTCCTCCTCCTCCTCCTCCTCCTCCTCCACACATCCACTTTAAAGGTGGCTGTAAATCAAGAGTTTCATTTTCTCATCCACTTCAGCCATCACAGCCGCGGATAACCCCCACCCTCCCCCTCCTCCCTGGACCCCTCCAGGCCCTTCCAGCTGCAAACTCCTACTCCCCCCCCCGCCCGCCCCGCCCCCAGGTCTCCCTCTTCCCCGGAACGACTTCCATCCGAATCACCCACCCACTCCCCATCCCTGGTAAGACTGGAACGACCTAATCCCATACCTCCTCCTCCTCCTCTACCACTTCCCTTCCCACTCCCTCTAAAACCCGGAGGAGGGCCTCCATCCCCATCGTCTTCTCCTTTCCTTCTTCTCCTCCTTCTTCTTCTCCTCCTCCTTCTTCTTCTTCTTCTTCTTCTTCTTCTTCTTCTTCTTCTTCTTCTTCTCGCAATTTGCTCTCTTCTGCTGCTCTGTCCAAACTTGTTCTGTTGTTTTTGGGTTCTCTCTTCTGTCGGAACTTCGACTTTTCTCGTCCCTTTTTCTTTTTCTTCTTGCCCTTTCTTCTTCTTCTGCTCCTTCTTCTTCTTCTTCTTCTTCTTCTTCTTCTGCGTAAAGAAAGCGAGGACGAAATTTCCTTGGGAAAAATTATGGCTAAGACACTTCGCAGTTATCTGGTTCCTTTTCGTTAGCTCGGGTCGTGTTTTAGCCTGAGAGAGAGAGAGAGAGAGAGAGAGAGAGAGAGAGAGAGAAGAGAAGAAGAAGAAGAAGAAGAAGAAGAAGAGAGAGAGAGAGAGAGAGAGAGATATACTGCATTCGTAGCGCCGGGAGTGAACATATGTATGCATAATCACGTTACATAGATTTATAAAATCCAGATTGAAAAATAATCAATGAAAAAAATTTTTTATGTAATGTTTATTTTTGCGTCTGTTAATGTATTGTAATTTTTGTTTTCTGTAAAAGAAAACAATTGTGCCGGCTTTGACTGTCCGTCCGCACTTTATTCTCTCCGCACTCTTTTATGTCCGCCCTCAGATCTCAAAAACTACTGAGGCTAGAAGGCTCCAAATTGGTATGTTGATCATCCACTCTCCAATCGTCAAACATAACAAATTGCAACCCTCTAGCCTCTGTAGTTTTTATTTCATTCAAGGTTAAATTTAGCCATAATCGTGTTTCTGGCAACGATATAGGACAGGCCACACCGGGCAGTGGTTAAAGTTCCATGGGCCGCGGCTCAAACAGCATAATACCGAGACCACCGAAAGATACATCTATTTTGGGTGGTCTTGATTATATGTTGTACCTGCTGTACAGAAAACTCGACCGCGCCGAAGAAAATTCAGCGCATTTGTTACTTGTTTCTTATTGCACTCAAAATTTACCAAAAAGCGAATATTTTTTTAAAGGAAAATACTCTTCGTATATCACGGTAACATAACTTTATTCCCTCGTGCAGGACATTTCAAATTAGAAAACAATTAGATAATTAGATCACCTGCACTAGTGTAATCAATTCAATTACGAGGGGTGGAAGCGCAATACAGAATCCGGAGGCAGGTGATGACCTCAGCATTCAATTAGTTAACCAAACCAATATGGCGAAATGGAGAGTGATTATTATTATTATTATTATTATTATTATTATTATTATTATTATTCAGAAGATGAAACCTATTCATCAGGAAGAAGTAAGAGGAGGTAAAGGGAAATAGAGAAAGAAGAGATCCCGCTAACTTATTAAAAAGAAAAAATAAATTAATAAATCAAAAAACTGAAAATTTCAGGTAGATAGCGAAATGCACTCAGGGACATTTGATCCCCCAGGGGCTAGTACTAAACACGGCGAAATACATTTGACCCCTCAGGGGCTAGTACTGAACACGACGAAACTGTGTAGGTGAATCACTGTTACGCCGTGTTCAGTACTATCCCCTGGGGGGATCAAATGTTCCTTCAAGTGCATTTGATCTCCCAGGGACTAGTACTGAACACTGCAAAACAATGTAGGTTACGCCGTGTTCAGTACTAGCCCCTGGGTGGGATCAAATGTCCCTAAGTGCATAAGTTCCCCAGGGACCTGTACTAAACATTTTCAGGCAGTTCATTTGAAATGCCTGGTTTCGTCATCTACCTGAACATATATAAATATATATATATGAATCACTGTTACGCCGTGTTCAGTATATATATATATATATCAAATATATATATATATATACAGTATACAGTATAAATATATGTAGGCAGTTCATATAAATGCCTGGTATATATATCTATATATAACATATATATATATATACATATACAGTATATATATATATATATATATATATATATATAGTATAAATATAAATATAAATATATATATATATATATATATATATATATATATATATATATATATATATATATATATATATATATATATATATATATGTCGGAAGATTTACCTGCGATATATAAAGAACCCAAATCTTTCGTTTTCCCACGATTAAACTTGAACAACACGAAAAAGGAACAGACATAAAAAGAATAATACTGGAACCATCCATCGGATAACATCCGCTGGAAGATTCTCTCTCTCTCTCTCTCTCTCTCTCTCTCTCTCTCTCTCTCTCTCTCTCTCTCTCTCTCTCTGCTTTGAATGAAGGGGGAAGTGAAGAGATGTAAAATTTGCCTGCTGAATGCAATACTGCACAACAGTATTGCCGTCCATAATAATAACTAGATTCTTTAACCCACCGTGAAATGCCGCCATAAAATCTCTCTCAAAATAGAAAAAAAAACTCTTTTCAAACCAGGAGGAGGAATGAGAGATTAAAGCTGCATTGGGAGGAGGAGGAGGAGATGAGAAGGGGGAGAAGGAGGAAGAGGAGGGGAAGAGGAAGAGAAAGAGGAAGAGGAGGAGGGGAGGAGGAGGAGGAGGAGGAGGAAAAGGATGAGATGGGGAAAGAGGAGGAGGATGAGGAAGAAGAGGAAGAGGAGGAGGATGGGGAAGAGGAGGAGGATGAGGAAGAAGAGGAAGAGGAGGAGGATGGGGAAGAGGAGGAGGATGAGGAAGAAGAGGAAGAGGAGGAGGATGGGGAAGAGGAGGAGGAAGAGGAAGAGGAGGAGGAGGAGGAGGAGGAGGAGGAGGAGGAGGAGGAGGAGGAGGAAGGAGGAGGAGGGGGAAGAGGAAGAGGAGGAGGAGGAGGAGGAGGAGGAGGAAGGAGGAAGAAGAAGAGGAGGAGGAGGAGGAGGAGGAGGAGGAGGAGGAGGAGGAGGAGGAGGAGGAGGAGGAGGAGGAGGAGGAGGAGACGAGGAGTAGGAGGAGGATAATGAGGAGGAGGCGGAGAAGGAGGAGAAGGGAAGGAGACAGGGGAAAGAGGCAGGAGGAGGAGGGAGGAGAAAGAGAAGGAGGAGGATAAGGAGGAGGAGGCGGAGAGGAGGAGGGGAAGGAGGAGGAGGAAAAGAAAGAGAAAGAGGAGGAGGAGGAGGAGGGGGAGGAGGAACAGATAAAAAGGAGACATGAATATCCCGCAACCTCCATTGGTGAAAGAATTCCCGCTTTATGGGTCAACTCGAGAAAGCGTCGGAGATTTTTATGGAGGCGAAAATAAAAGCCGAACTAGCCATTGAAATGCGGGTTTGGGAATTGCCATGAGATGTCTCGCGTGAAAAAGAATGGTACAGGTTTATGCTGAGTTAAACATGTACGTATTCACGTTTGTAAATATGTATGAGAAATATGTATGAGTAATGTTTATGAGTAATACCTATGAGTAATACGTGTTTAGGGAGTGTGAGATGTCTCTCGCAAACAAGGAATACAGGTTTATGTTTGAGTTTATGTTGAGTTAAACAGGTATTTATTATATATTATACTGATCTCTCAAATAACTACAAAATCACTTCTACAGGTATTCCTGTGCGTGATTTGAAGAAATCTTAGTTGTAAAATTTACTAAGGATATTAAATTCAACACAGGAAAGAGAGAGAGAGAGAGAGAGAGAGAGAGAGAGAGAGAGAGAGAGAGAGAGAGAGAGAGAGAGACTGGGAGGATAAACTTCTCAGAGATACAACTATTTGGATATACAGTATTTTGGCTCCATAAAACAAGCGAATTGGGACTTAGCTTTGTAATAACTGTTTCGATCCAGTACAAAGATTTAAGAGATATTTCACTACAGATACAGTTTTAAGAAGCATTTAAGTATAGACATAGTTTTAAAAAAAAAACAATTCATTATAGATATATTTTACAGAAACATTTCAGTACAGATACAGTTTTAAGAAACAATTCCCTACAGATGTAGTTTACAGAACCATTTCAGTACAGATACACCACTGCCATCCGTACGCCCCACTTAGCACTCAGTAACTTTATGAATGTATTAATTCACCTTATGTAGCATTTATGATTAAGCTAAATTCATGGATGAACTATAATTCAGTACCGTAAAATACAAACCAGTATGACTTTGGATCCTGTTTAAAAGAACATCAGAATTTAACATTTCATACCAGTGGCCTGATATAATCAAAGCACAAAAAAGCTGAAACTCTGAGTCTGGATGTAACAACAAGTATATTGTTTTTGATATATTATTGGAATAGAATGGAATATAGAACTTAGGCCAAAGGCCTAGCGCTGGGACCTACGAGGTCATTCAGCGCTGAAACGGAAATTGGGAGTAGAAACGTTTGGAAGGTGTAACAGGAGGAAAGCCTCGCAGTTGCACCATGAAACAATTGTTAGGAGAGGGTGGATAGCAAGATGGAAGAATATGAATGGAGGTATAGTAAAAGGAATGAAAGGAGTTGCAGCTAGGGGCCGAAGGAACTCTGCAAAGAACCTTCAAGTAATGCCTACATTGCACCACATGAGGTGCACTGGCGGCACTACCCCCTACGGTAATTATGTTATTTCATTCTGTACCACTCCCCTTTGCATCCTTATAATCATTGTTTTATTACAATAAACAAGATGAAATATTAAACTGAAAAACAAACTGTACGATTAGATACCATTAAAAGTGATAAATTTTATATTTATTATTATTATTATTATTATTATTATTATTATTATTATTATTATTATTATTATTATTATTATTATTCTGAAGATGAACTCTATTCATATGGAACAAGCCCACAGTGTCTCCATACTTACTTTCCTAGCATTCGATCTTCTTTTTATTGAAATTAAACATAAGTAAATAAGTCTAAAACAAAGTATTTATTGCAAATTTCACCAAAACCTCAAACCCACAACTCTAAAAATATGCTTTGCCAATAACCATCCAGCACGATAGGACGAACCAAAGCCAATATATTCGTCCACGTTATTGTCAAACGAATTTTTCCTACGTTCGTTTTTGAATAAACCCCGAATTCAATCTCCATTTTTTCAGTCACTCGGCCTTTATCGCCAATATCCTATCACAATGTGATACCGCGAATATTTGAATCCAGAAGTTCTAAGGTCGCCAGTATTGTGGCCTTAACAGATTCGAAACCAGAGATGCAGTCTGGGCTTTATGGCTGCCCCAAGCTAAACCGTTACAAATTTCATTTCCTTGGTTTTTAGTTTTCTGTTAAAAAAACCATTATAGAGATAGCTAATTTTGTCTGTCCGTCCGCACTTTTTCCGTCCGCCCTCAGATCTTAAAAACTACTGAGGCTATAGAGGGCTGCAAGTTGGTATGTTGATCATCCACCCTCCAGTTATCCAACATACCAAATTGCAGCCCTTTAACCTCAGTAGATTTTATTTTATTTAAGGTCAAAGTTAGCCATGATCGTGCGTCTGGCATGGCATAGGTGCCAACGGTACAGGCCACCACCGGGCCGTGGGTGAAAGTTTCATGGGCGGCGGCTGAAAGTTTCATACAGCATATACGCTGTACAGAAAACTCGTTTGCGCCGGAGAAACTTCGACGCATTTTTTACTTGTTTTTATGTTTTCAATTAAAGCTGCGACGTGATCTGTTTCTGCGTCATGTTTGTCTGTGGGCGTGATTTCAGTTTCTCTAAAGCTCAAAGGTCACTCAGAAGGAGGGTAAACGGTGGTTACAGAATTTCACAAAATACAAGATTAAATTTGGATGGCACGTGGACAGTCTTTAGGAAATCCTGTACACGTCTAAATGCTGAAAAATATATGCTTGTATATATTACAATAATTATGTAAAAGAACAATATCATACACTTGAAATTCATGTCTTCAAGGTCTACTTACCATTCCATGTTTATAAGGTCCATTTGCTAGCAAGTAACGTTGCTGTAAAACTCCTAATTGCCTCTGTAGTCTACAGAAGGTCCTCAAGAATACTAAAATGTTCTTATAATTATATTTGTGTGAGGGAAGGGAACAGGGTGCTTGCTTAATTATCTTCTAAAGGCAAACACAATTTAATTTTATAGAGTGCCCGATAATCAGATTTCGACCACACCAGCGAACAGGTAAAAAAAAATCAGTATCTGTTACGGAACATCATTTCAGGAAGACTTAATAAAAAATAATCTACGGACTCAATGACGGAAAGGATAAGGACACAGGTCAATCTGAACTGTGAGAAAATTGTTTATGACCTTCAAAAAAAAAAATCCTGAAAATGAATTAGATTGCCAGGGATCATAAACTTGGTAGGCATTAAGCTGAGAAGTACGGAGAGGTTCGCAGTTTTTAAGACCTCCTTTTAATATTATATTTAATTAAGAGTATTGTGGATTTCCTTTTATACAATTTAAAAGAATTGTCGACAGGAATCACTATTTTTCCTAAACGATACCAATGACCTACCACAATCAATCAAAAATATATTAATGATAACAAAATTACGATTGATATTTGAGCTCATTTTACTACCCATGGCCTACAATTGAATCATCTTCAAAAATAAAAAAATAAACAACCACAACCAATTAAGATAATATTTATAATAATACAATTATGGTTGATACTTTAATTCATTTTATTGTTCATGTCGCAAAACGAATCATCTTCAAAAATGAAAAAAAAAAAACTCAAAAAATATAAACAAAATGGACAAACATAGATTACCTCGCCCGGTAAAAATTCGCGTTCCTTCCGTTCCTAAGAATCAAAAAAGAAAAAATACGGCGAGAGTTTAGCCGGAAAGTTTTCGAACGAGGAAACTGATTAATCCAGAAACCTGATTAAATCCCCGAACTTGCGAACACCGGTCGCAAGAATCGGACGGAAGTTAGAAAACTTCGAACGCGAAGATAAATAACTCTCCTCGCTTCGGAAAGGTCGTGTCTACACGCCAGTTTAAAAAGCTTGTTTTTTTTTTTTTGGTCAATTCGTTTCTCTGTCTTTCTATCTCTCTCTTTCTATCTTTGTTATTTTGTTTGGTGTAGAAGGAAGCTTCCAGGAAATTCAAAGCTGTTTCTTGTCTGTGTATATACATGAAAGAGGTCCTTTTGAATACAATCTAAATATGACTGTTTGGTTGGAAAGTTTCGTGGACAGATTTTGAAACCCCATTATTATTATTATTATCATTATTATTATTATTATTATTATTATTATTATTATTATTATTATTATTATTATTATTATTATTATTATTATTATTCAGATGATGGAACAAGCCCACCTAAGGGGCCATAGACTTGAAATTCAAGCTTCCAAAGAATATTATTATTATTATTATTATTATTATTATTATTATTATTATTATTATTATTATTATCATTATTCAGATGACGAACCCCATTCATATAGAACAAGCCCACCAAAGGGGCCATAGACTTGAAATTCAAACTTCCAAAGAATATGGTGTTTACTTGAAATTATTGGCCAGAGGAGATAGCTATTATAATTGCTACAATAAATAGGTTTTCCATGAAAACCCCATTCATGAAGGAACCGAACAAGCCTAAACAAAGGGGTCTGACTTGCCGAGATGGGCAAAGATCAAGAATCTAAATGGAACTTTTATATATATATATATATATATATATATATATATATATATATATATATATATATATACAACAGATAAGTGTTTCCTGTGTGCATATATTCATAATAAATAGCAAGATATATACTATATAAATATATCTATATATATAGATTGGCTATATAAGATCAAGAATCTAAAGGAACTTATATATATGACACTGGGTCACATCCATAATATTTCTCTTAGGTAGAAAAGGGGCAGAATACTTGTAAATAATAAAGATTTGTATTTGCCTGAATAATATCCATTCTTCATTTAATACCCACTCATATTCTTGGGTCACATATACGAGCAACAGGAATTCCAATACTTTTTTTTAACAGTGTTTTCAAGAATTAAAACAAATCTTAATTTTCGTTGTGACTATTATTTTTCTCTTTAATATTTTATATTTCCAAAAATTTTCTTCTGTAAATGACTGATAACAAGCAGTAGAAACAATAGCGTTGGCTGAATCAAAGTAGCATCTGAAACCTATAATATTCATTTAAAAAAGTAACATTATGATTTAAATGTTCGTGTAAACAAGTAACATTTTAACTTAAAAGGTAATGTAAAATAAAAATTAACATTTTAATTTAAATGCTCATGTGAAAAAATAATGTTTTCATTTAAATGCTCATGTAAAAGAGTAACATTTTGATTGAAATGCTCATGTATAAAAGTAACATTTTAATTTAAACGCTCATATGAAAAAGTAACATTCCAATTTAAATGCTTATATAAAAATTAACCTTTTCATTTAAATGCTCATGCAAAAAAAATAACATTTTGATTTAAGTGCTCATGTAAAAAAGTAGCATTTCGATGTAAATGCTCACGTAAAAAAGTAACATTTTCATTTAAATACTCATGTATGAAAGTAACATTTTAATTTAAATGCTCGAGCATAAAAATAACATTTTAATTTAAATGCTCACATAAAAAAGAACATTTCATTTCATGTAAAAAAGTAACATTTTCATTTAAACGCCCATGTAAAAAAAAAGGAACGTTTTAATCTAAAAAAAAATATGCTCATGTATAAAAGTAACATTTTAATCAAATGCTCACATAAAAAGTAACATTTCAATTCACGTAAAAAATTAACATTTTCATTTAAATGCTCATGTAAAAAAAAAATAACATTCTAATCTAAAAAAAAAAAATATATGCTCAGCTTTGAAAAGATACGTTAAAGTTCCGTCTGCTTCTGTCGTCGGGATAAAAATACGCCAAAAGTTGGTCGAAGCTTCGAACGAAGGAATTCATTAACCCCAACAATCTGATGAAACATCCAAACTTGCCAACTAGTTACAAGAAACAGAGAAAAGTTAAAAGTTTTAAACTAAAAGATAATTCAATTTTTTTGTAGCTTTACAGACACATCTTGCTTGAAAGCACGTTTGATATTATTAAAAGCAGAAGCACTTACAGTGAAGTAGCATTGACAGTTTTAATGGACGTTATCGTAGAAATCTTCAAAGAACCAAGAGCATCAGTATTTTTTCCCCCCTAGTGCCATCAGTGTACCTTTCATTCCTTTTACTGTACCTCCATTCATATATTTTTTTCTGTCTTGCTATCCACCCTCTCTAACAATTGTTTCACAGTGCAACTGCTTGGAGGTTTTCCTCCTGTTACACCTTTGTAACCACTTACTCTCAATTTCCCTTCCAGCGCTGAATGACCTCATAGGTTCCAGCGCTTGGCCTTTGGTCTAAATCCTATATTCCATTCCATTCCATCGGCAACAATTTCAGGAAACTGACTGAACAGTTTTAGGAACAGTAAACACGTCTATTACAGATTGTTGAAAAACAAAAACCTGCTGTCCTTTACCGTCATCGCCATTATGAGAAGGACACACGGAAGAGTAATTGTGATAATACCACAAGAATAGCAAAGAAAGAAGCGCCATTGGCAATAATTGAGAAGAGAACTGCACCCCATAGCCAATTGTAAATACCACAGCTAAAGGTGCCACTGGCTGGCATCAATTTTCCATAAAACGACAAAAGTAGAAACTAAACCTCGAGGATCGAGGAAGAAGAAAGTAAACAAGTAGAAAAGTGCGCCGAAGTTTCTTCGGCGCAATCGCATTTTCTGCACGGCGTATAATAATGTATGAAACTCTCAGCCACGGCCCATGAAACTCTCAGCCGCCGCCCATGAAACTTCCATCCACGGTCCGGTGTTGGTCTGTGTTGTTGGCGCCTATAGCGATGCCAGACGCACGAACATGGCTAACGTTAACCTTAAATAAAATAAAACCTACTGAGCCAAGAGGGCTGCAATTTGATATGTTTGATGATTGGAGGGTGGATGATCAACATACCAATTTGCAGCCCTCTAGTCTCGGTAATTTTCAAGATCTGAGGGCGGACGAAAAAGTGCGGACGGACAGACAAATAGCCATCTCTATAATAGTTTTCTTTTACGGAAAACTAAAACCTAATCCTCAGAGGAAGGAATAAGGAAGAAGAATAGATCAACCTAATCCTCAGAGCAGTCTCAAGGTCAGAGGTACAAAGGTGTAGCTTACCATTACATAAGGAAGGAGTCTCCCAAGAAAAAAAATTATATTCATCTTCCAGGAGGCAAGTTATATGAACAAGACGTGTCTGGAAGGGGGTTTCCAGGGGAAGTGGTTATTAATACGGCTTCCAGCGATGGGGGTTTCATGGTTGAAGGTCCCGAGTGTGACCTGAAATGGGCATCTCAAGATGCAGGTAGAATGAAGGTCCTTATCAAGGAGGAATATTTAAGGGCAGAGGAGAATCTGACGGAGGAAGGCGGTGAGGAATCCTAGGAAGGAATTGTTGAGGAATTGGTATATGGTTGTGGTTTCATAGGAGTTATTATTATTATTATTATTATTATTATTATTATTATTATTATTATTATTATTATTATTATTATTATTATAAGACAGTTTAACAAGTCAACTTATTTATCGTGAAACGGAGAATAAATGAAATTCAGTTCAGCTCCAAATTATTATTATTATTATTATTATTATTATTATTATTATTAGATAGTTTTAGCAGACCACTGATTTACCATAAAATGTAAAATAAATAAAAATGTCTTCAGCTCCAAATTATTATTATTATTATTATTATTATTATTATTATTATTATTATTATTATTATTATTATTATTAGATTGTTTAACAAGTCCACAGATTTACCATAAAATGTAAAACAAATACAAATTTTTTCAGCTCCAAATTATTATTATTATTATTATTATTATTATTATTATTATTATTATTATTATTATTATTAGATAGTTTTAGTAGACCACTGATTTATCATCAAATGTAATAAACATTTACTCGGCTCCAAAATACGTGAAAACAGTTGCGGTTTAATACGAGTTATTATAATTATTATTATTATTATTATTATTATTATTATTATTATTATTATTATTATTATTATTATTAGATAGTTTAGCCTGGCCACTGATTTATCAAGCAACGTAATGAAAAATATTTTCAGCTCCTAAATACGTGAAAATTCACTTCAATGGTAACACTGTATCTTAAGTAACCATTCATCGTACTAAAAATATTTTGGTGAAACTGAATAAAACTAAAATATGCTAATAAGAACACGAACTGATAAAGCAATAAATATGAGTTAAGAAAACCAAAAACCCAAGTTTCTTAAGAAAGAACGAGTTGATAAACCTAATAACCCAATTCCGTATGAAAAAACGAGTTGATAAAACCCAATTCCTTAAGAAAAAAACGATTTGATAAAACCCAAAAATCCAATTCCTTAAGAAAAAATGAGTTGATTAAACCCAGTTCCTTAAGAAAGAACGAGTTGATGAAACCCCAAAAACCCAATTCCTTAAGTAAGCACGAGTCGATAAAACCCAATTCCTTAAGAAAGACCGAGTTGATAAAACCCAAAAACCCAATTCCTTAAGAAAAAACGAGTTGATAAAACCCAAAACACCCAATTCCTTAAGAAAAAGACGAGTTAATAAAACCCAAAAATCCAATTCCTTACGAAAAAACGAGTTGATAAAACCCAGTTCCTTAAGAAAGAACAAGTTGATGAAACCCAAAAACCGAATTCATTAAGAAAAAACGAGTTGATAAAACCCAGTTCCTTAAGAACGAACGAGTTGATAAAACCCAAAAACCCAATTCATTAAGAAAAAACGAGTTTATAAAACCCAATTCCTTAAGAAAGAACGAGTTGATAAAACCCAAAAACCCAATTCATTAAGAAAAAACGAGTTGATAAAACCAAATTCCTTAAGAAAGAGCGTGTTGATGAAACCCAATCCCTTAAGGAAGAACGAGTTGATAAAACCCCAAAACCCAGTTCCTTAAGAAATAACGAGTTGGTAAAACCCGAAAACCCAATTCCTTAAGAAAAAAACGAGTTGATAAAACCCAAAACCCAATTCCTTAAGAGAGAACGAGTTGATAAAGCCCAAAAACCCAATTCCTTAAGAAAAAGACGACTTAATAAAACCCAGATCCCAATTCCTTAAGAAATAACGAGTTGATAAAACCCAGTTCCTTAAGAAAAAGACAAAGCTGATAAAACCCAAAAACCCAATTCCTTAAGAAAAGACAGAGCTGATAAAACCCAATTCCTTAAGAAAGAACGAGTTGATAAAACTCAAAAACCCAATCCCTTAAGAAAAAAACGAGTTGATAAAATCCAGTTCTTTAAGAAAATAACGAGTTAATAAAACCCAAAAACCCAATTCAGTAAGAAAAAACGAGTTGATAAAACCCAATTCCTTAAGAAAGAACGAGTTGATAAAACCCAAAAACCCAATTCCTTAAGTAAAAACGAGTTGATAAAACCCAAAAACCCAATCCCTTAAGGAAAAAAAAGTTTATAAAACCCAATTCCTAAGAAAAAGACGAGTTAATAAAACCCAAAAAACCTGAATCTCTTGCTCAATGTAACCCAACCATAATCATGAGCAACTGGACTTATTCACCACGGGAAACAGTTTTCCCTCACGGCCACTTCAACCCCATTCCCCCTCCCCCATCCTCCTCCTCCTCCTCCTCCTCCTCCTCCTCCTCCTCCTCCTCCTCCTCACTCTCCTACCCTCCCCCTCGGCGAGTTGCCCTCTCATACTCGGGGATTTCACTTCAAGTGGCGCTTCTTGACTCTGATTATACTAACTAAAGCCCCCGGAATGACCTGGTGTTCTAGGGCGTGCTTATATGCCCCCCCCCCCCCCACAATCCCACGCTGCCGTTTGGGGGGGTATACGCTCCCTAGCCCCCCAACCCAAAATCTGTATCCCCCTTTCTGGGTGGAGAAGGGTAGGGGTAGGGAAGAGATCTGATGAGGTGATGTGATTTACATAAGAATGAGATACTAAATAGAAATTTTTAAAAAAATTAAAATTGAAAAGTATTTGGTGATAAAAATGAATAATAAATAAATGCAAATAATGAGGCCAAAATAGTAAGTAAACATGAAATGAAATGGAAAAGCATTAGGCGATAAATATGAATAATAAATAAATGCAAAAGATGAGCATATTTATAATAAACAATTTCCGATAAAATAGAGATTCCAGAAGCGATAATGCTTAAGTTCGTGCAAGGGAGAGAGAGAGAGAGAGAGAGAGAGAGAGAGAGAGAGAGAGAGAGAGAGAGAGACATGCAAATCTAAGTGAAGAAGAAGGTTAGTGATGAAAAGATAGTATTATAATTATAATTATAATAAACTGAGAGATAATAATTATCATAAACCGAAAAATAAAAATTATAATAAGATGAAAAGAGTCGAACATAAATATAATAATTCTGAGCAACTGAAGAGATTAGAACATAAATACACATCTAAGAAATATGAGACTATCAACAAGCAAAAAAAAAAAAGAACAAATCAGGAGAATAGAAAAGAAAACGCAAAGATAAAAGAAGTCAAATATAAATAACATTCGGGGAAAAACTTTTATCCGGAAGAGAGAGAGAGAGAGAGAGAGAGAGAGAGAGAGAGAGAGAGAGAGAGAGAGAGAGAGAGAGAGAAGACTTCTATTCATGAGGCCAAGCTTCAAGTTTCAGATTCATGGAAGCATTTATCTCTCCGAAGAAAAGAGATTAAACTGGTGGAGGAAGCTCTAAGGAGATAGTGCTATTTTCATATATATATATATATATATATATATATATATATATATATATATATATATATATATATATATATATATATATATATATATATATATATATATATATACATATATATATAAATATATATATATAAATATATATATATATATATATATATATATATATATATATATGTATATATATATAAATATATATATAATATATATATATATATATATATATATATATATATATATATAGAGAGAGAGAGAGAGAGAGAGAGAGAGAGAGAGAGAGAGAGAGAGAGAGAGATTCAGCAACTGCTGAAACAACCAAAGAATCCGATACAACACAAACACTAAGAAAGTCTATTTAGAATTGGACTGGAAGAGGTATGCAATCCAAAGACCCTTGGTAGTAGTGTCGAAAGTAATAACTGTAAAACAAGCAGAGAGAGAAAGAGACGACCTAATGATGGAGATAAAATGGATATAAAGTATGAAGGACTAGCCAGGCCTAAAATGGGATACTTTTAATAAATCAAGTAAATCAACTTTGCGTAGTCACAGTGTGATAACAGGTATAAGACAAATCTATGTATACAACCTCTCTAAAGATACATAGTTGTTTAAGAAATATATAAACATAGATCCAAGTTAAGAAAGAAAAGGAGATATCCTGATGCACGGCCGAGATTCGAACTCGCCTCCGAGGTATCAGAACGAGGTAACGATAATTACCTGTCCACGAAGAAAGGATATCTTCGTTTCTTTCTTCGTTTGGATCTAGGCTTAGTAGTGACGAGCGTTTCCATGGCGCGAAGAAATCGCGAAGATAGAAGGGCATCGTGGATATTAAAAATTATATACTTTTTAGTGTTTTCTTATAATTATAAAAAAAAATTTATTTATACAATTGTTCTTCATTTTACGTATCTGGTAAAAAGTGGCCAATGAATTCTAAATATATGAATACAGACCTTTATAGGGCGGGCATTCAGAGACATTTTTCTTTAAAACTGTTTTCCTTTGCCTCTTTTCAAAGCTTATTAAACTTCTGAGGCGCCGCCGCTCAAAGATTATTTCTGAACTGCGAAGATTTTTACGCCCAAGTCTTGTTAAACCCGTCGTAAAATCTTTATTACCTCGGGAGTTTAGCCATAAAGCAAAGATTCCTGTTCTTATAAAATGTCCAGAGAACTTGTTACACGTCAAGAAAAATAGCCATTGTGAGGTCCTCTGCTTATTTCAACATTTCGTGAGGTTGACAAGACTGGTTTGTTTTCGCGATTGATTTAGTTCAGGTGTTCAAGTTAGCGTTTTTTGGTTTTCTGTAAAAGAAGACTATTATAGAGATGGATATTTGTCTGTCCGTCAGCACTTTTTCAGTCCGCCCTCAGATCTTAAAAAACTACTCAGGCTAGAGGGCTGCAAATTGGTATGTTGATCATCCACCCTCTAGTCATCAACCATACCAAATTGCAGCCCTCTAGCTTCAGTAGTTTTTATTTTAAGGTTAAAGTTAGCTATGATCGCGCGTCTGGCATCGCTATAGGTGCCAACAACAAAGGCCACCACCGGGCCGTGGATGAAAGTTTCATTGGCCGCGGCTGAGAGTTTCATACAGCATTACACGCTGTACAGAAAACTTGATTGCGCCGAAGAAACCTGGGCGCATTTTTTACTTGTTTATTTAGTGCTTAATCTAATTTATCATATTCATTTAGAATTCTAAAATATAAAACCTACGAGAGAGTTATACCTTTGCATTACAAAGTGTGATAGTCATTTCTTATCATCGTCCAGTATATAATATAAAGTCTTTGTTTTCCTATTTCTATTGATTTTTATTCATCTTTATCTTTAAGCATCAAGAATTAACGCCACTTCTCTCTTTATGCCCTTACATGCGTTTGAACCTGCTCAGTTCAATAAGCCATTATAAAAGACCATCCTGGAAATTTACAGTGTCACAATAAAATTTCCAAATTTCGTAATTTATTAATTTTGGATTTGTTTTGGTCAAAGACAGGCTTCCAACTAAAAATTAAATATTATTTTTTGACAAAATATGACAGAAAATCTCTGGTGTCAGAACTGACTGCAAAACTGGTCTTGTACTGCTCTGACTCCTGAGTTAATTCCTCAGAGAATACCAATTCTTTCTGATCACTCTTTTAGTGATCAATGTATATTCCTCTTTACCTGCATCTTGAAGATGAAACCTCCTTCTCTCTCTCTCTCTCTCTCTCTCTCTCTCTCTCTCTCTCTCTCTCTCTCTCTCTCTCTCTCAGCTCAAAGAAATGTCCAAAGCAAACAAAAGGCGACAGACGGCTGCTGTGAAGCGTCTGTGCTTGAATTCTCGAGAAACAAATAGTCGCTGTTTCTCTCTCTCTCTCTCTCTCTCTCTCTCTCTCTCTCTCTCTCTCTCTCTCTCTTCTTCACGCAGAAGGAGGAGAAGGCGAAAAACCAAAGATAGAATTGACAGAGATAAAAATCAAAAATATAAGTTGGGTAGGAAAGAAAACAATAACGTAGTAAGGAGAATGGAATTGATTGGGTGAGGTGGGATGGGTATTTATGAAGGGGATATAGAAGGGGCAGAGGTTAATATCATACTGGTATCTTATTCTTGACCGAGATGGGTGAAATGATTGGCAGGACGAAAGAACTTTTGACTGTATTTTGACTGTAATAATTTTTTATCTCTTTGTCTGTTTGTATCTACGTAAACATACATACATACATATATATACATATATACATACATACATACACACACACATATATATATATATATATATATATATATATATATATATATATATATATATATATATATATATATATATATATATATATATATATATATATATATATATATATATATATATAAAGCCCTGTAAACCTACAATCTGATATGACAATTATCAAACAATTGTATAAGCCTTTATTATTATTATTATTATTATTATTATATTATTATTATTATTATTATTATTATTATTATTATTATTCCAGTCTGACGCTAACCACCTACATAATACTCCCCTTCCCCCTTCCCCCTCCCCAACATTTCAAAAACATGGCGAAAAAAGCTTCGGGAGCAAAATAAATTGTTTCAGACAAGGCAGAGAATCTTTTCATATTTTTTTTTATCCGTGTCGCAGTGGCGGTGGTGTTGGGGACATTCGTGGACAAAATATAGTGTTACGGTTCTGGCATATGCCCAGACCACCACCACCTCCTCCTCCTCCTCCACATCCGAAGAGAGACCAAATATGACAGAGAGTCTCTGGTGTCAGAATTCGATTACGGTGGATGGTGAAAGATTTCAGATTGCTGTATGCTTTGATATCACTATTTTATTCTTAATTTTAATTCTTATTTATACCCGTAAGACAGATATTACTTGTTATACTTGTTTACAATGACTTTGACCACTGGAGCCATCACGAAAAGTATAAGTTGACATCAGCTCTGCTGTACAGAGTTGATATCAACTTATACCTCTCTTGATGGCTCAGTGGTCAAAGTCACTGACCGTCGTTGTTTCTATATCAAGCAACGGTTCGAATCCCACTGATGACGAGGCACTCATCAATTATAATTCCCCTGGGTAGAAGTTTTTCCCCCATGGATATTAAATTTGATATTAAACAATATTTGTGGCTTAATATTTGTAAACGAATATACTCTTATATAAATATATATTCTCTCTCTCTCTCTCTCTCTCTCTCTCTCTCTCTCTCTCTCTCTCTCTCTCTCTCCCTAACATTTCATTTATTTACAACGAAAAACAAGTGAACAGTCAACCAACCTTTATCCTAACTCTCCTCTACCAAAAAAAAAAAAATGCTTAACATTGCATATTCCACAGAAAAGTTTAAAACGCCAGGTCGCTTTCACTTTATTTTTGAATAGTTTTTTCTCTATACGCATTTCGCTATTCCATTTTTTCTTGCCTACGATGGCACTGTAGAAAAAAATCTATATATTTTTGGCGAGTGAATATTTCTATCCAGTAAGTGCCGTACAACATATTACTTTTTATCACCGTTTCCTAGGAATGGAGTATGAAATTTAGAACAAAGGTCAAGCGCTGGGACTTATGAGGTCATTCAGAGCAGAAAAGGAAATTGAGAAGAAAAGGTTTCAAAGGTGTAACAAGAATGAAAACCTCGCAGCTGCACCATGAAACAATTATTAGGAGAGGGTGGAAAGTAAGATGGAAGAAAGAGAATATAAATGAGGGTACAGTAAAATAAATGAAAGGGGCAGCAGCTGGTGGCCGAAGGAACGCCGCAAAGAACCTTAAATAAAGCCTACAATGCACTGCGCGAGGCGCACTGACGGAACTACCGTCCTACGGGGATTAACGTTGTTATAAATCACGTCAGTGTGATTTTCAGAAACCTTAGGATATCTATTTCGTTTTTCATTTGCCCCATTAGTGCGCATGCGCCTGTGTGTCGCTGCATCTGATACAACCAACATCAGCGAAGATTCTCAGCCTATAACATTCAGAAACCTCTTAAAATAACCACACTGCAAAGAGGACAGTGTTGTAGAAACTCGGCAAACATTCCCTGAAGACATTACAGACGTATGTAAACAGCGGAAACATAATGGCATTAAGCAGAAGTTAGGATGCACAGCGATAAACTTCTCCGGGAGAAGTTGGCGCTTCTCAGAGGAGGCTCCGTTCTTCGGAGGGGAATAATCTCACGCGGAATGCTTTGGCTCCATCGCCGAATTAACCGAATAACTCGAGAGAGAGAGACAGACAGACAGACAGACAGAACTTGTGATGGACTGGTGGAGGAATTAGACGCCAGCATATGTTGGCTTGTATAAGAGCAGTACGAAGTGATATATGAATTAGTGATTAGAGAATTTTTTATGGACGAATTAGATGCCAGCATATGTTGGCTTGTATAAGAGCAATATGA
>NC_089766.1:7133507-7191007 GCF_040412425.1 Macrobrachium rosenbergii
TCTCTCTCTCTCTCTCTCTCTCTCTCTCTCTCTCTCTCTCTCTCTATCGATTTCACCTTCCCTCTATTGGTTATAGCGCCTTTAAGCACCATCAGAGGGGAATTTATGTATCATAAGGGTTTCTCAATAGTTGGGTGGGGGGCGGGGGGCCATCAGAGGTTATCCGAGGTCATTCGGGTCAGCCACGGACTTCCTCCAATCACTCGGTCGGTTTTATTGACCTCCCGAGACACAGCAGGTGTCTTTCCTGATGGTCATCTTAACGCTCGATCGATTTATACTTTTTTTTTCTGGGGGCTTCCAAAATATTGTTAATTCCTAGTTTGTTTTTGGGGCCCCATTGGGATACGTGTGTGTGTGTGTGTGTGTGTGTATGTATATATATATATATATATATATATATATATATATATATATATATATATATATATATATATATATATATATATATATATATATATATAAATATATATTCATGATATTTTTATATATATACATGAATTTTATATTTACAAATATTTAATGTCCATTTCACTCTGCCTATGTTATTCCCAAGGTATAGAGAATTGTATATTAAACGACATTTGTAGTTAAATATTTGTGAATATAAATATATATATATATATATATATATATATATATATATATATATATATATATATATATATATATATATATATATATATATATATTATATATCTATCAAAATATTAATGACTTATTTATATGCATTTACTAACTTTCTGGAGATTTTTTTAAGCACCCTTCATTAAATGTAATTTATTCACGAAATGAATAAAATATGCCAGTATGTGTGTGTGTGTGGGTGATCGCCCAATTTAATGCCCCAAAAAGACTTCTGAATGTTTGAATATTTGAATATTTTTGTTTTTGAACAACACAAAAATGTTCGTATATTTACATATATATAAGTGTGTGTGGGTATAAGTGAATCACGAAAATATGGAACGTGATGAATATATATAAATAAAGACAAAATCCAGGAGGGAAAGAGAAACAATACAGTGCTGCAAGGCCTTTCGACTTCTTGTCCTTTACTTAGCAGACTACTAAGTGAAGGACAACAAGTCGAAAGGCCTTGCAGCACCCCATTGTTTCTCTTCCTCCGTAGATTTTGTCTTTATATATATATATATATATATATATATATATATATATATATATATATATATATATATACTATATATCTGTACTTACGTAAGTGCTCCCAAACAAATTCAGGACTGATATTAATAAAAATTACGTTAAAGAAGATCTTATCAACTTGACTGAAAATTCGTAACGAGAGACTTTCAGGGGACATTAGCATAATGGCTGACTAGCGTAAATAAAGCGAGATTTCTCGTACAAAAGTGTGTTCTATTATATACTCGCCAGCATTACAGAGACTGAGCTCAGCTTTGCCGTTTAAAAGTACGGCTCCTTCAAAAAAAATTCTATTAGAGCTTTTAAAAGAAAAAACTTCTACTAGAGCTTTTAGAAGAGTTTCGCTTTACTCGAGAAAATGTTGAACTAGTAGAAATTATTGCTTGCCAAGCAATTGCTTTGCTTGGCCTGTTCCAGCACGCAATGAGGAATAAAAGCAAAATATAAAAACCTTTTACGTAAATTGTATTTGATTCCAAAACTGACAGTTAAAAAACAGCTAAATAAACCACGAATTATACCAACCGTAAACCACTATAAAACCACGAATTTTACATAAACCATTAGATTTCCTAGAAAATAATACAAAAATGGACACAAAATATATAAAAGTCAAAATGCACTGACTAACAGTATAGAATGTGTAAGTATAGCGTTGTAGGTAGCGGATCCTGTGTATGTATGTATGTATGTATGTATGTATGCATATATGTATTGTATTTATATATATTTAAATTTGCATTCATTCCTGTATGTATATATATACATATATATATGTATGTATGTTTGTTTGTATGTATGTATGCGTATATATGTGTATATGTATTTATATATGTATGTATGTATTTATGTATTTATGTATGTCTGTATGTCTGTATGTATATATATAAGTATGTATATGGATATATATATATATATATATATATATATATATATATATATATATATATATATATATATATATATATATATATATATGTATATGTATATACATATGTATGTATATGCATGTACATGTGTATGTATGTATGTATGTATGTATGTATGTATATAATCTGTACATCCTTTTAACACCATCTCTCCCCTCAGTCCCAGGACTTGACACCAGTTCCTCGTCCCTGCCGTCAAGCTATTCAGTCAATTTGCATAATTTATGGGGCGACTCTAAAGCCGCCGCTTTCTGTTGCATTCTAATCCTGACAGGCATTCGGGCAACTACGCTTTTTCGTTCATATTTTAAATCCCTGATTGCCAATAGCGACAATTTTATTTATCTTTTATTCTTATGAGAAACTATTCTATATATTACAAATGATCACGATAATATGATCGTCCGTATTCTTTTGTGGTAAATATTTGAGAAAGCCACATGATATTTTTGTCACACGCAGTGTTGAAAAATTGACATTAACATGTTTTTCAAAATTGTATAAATAAAAACTGTATATTGGAAAGAGGATTAAAGTGTAAATGCGACAGAATGAACTATGGATAGGAAACCATACTGCATTCACTTACAAATCTAGCGAGTTGGCTTTAAATAAAAGAAAAGTAATACATAATATATATATATATATATATATATATATATATATATATGTATATATATATATATATAGACTATATCCTCCTCCTCACCCTCCTCCTTCTCCCCTCCCCTCCCTTCCCCATCCATTCATCCCCTCCTCATCCTCCCTATATATCCTATCCTCCTCCCCCCCTTCACCCTCCTCATCCTCCCCTCCTCCATCCCGGCCTGCATTAAGAGAGCCAGACATCCCTCCTCCTAACCTCCTCCTTCTCCCCCTATCCCCTCCTTATTCCTCCCCTCCTCCCTCCCCTATACTTGCCAATATTGCCTTCTCCTCCTCCTCCCCTCTCTTAATCCTCCTCCTCCTCCCTGGTTCAATACCCCCCTCCTATTCCATTTTTAACTCCTGTTTGTTGCAATCATCCTCCATCCTCCATCCCGGCCTTAGTTAGAAACTTGAGAGACCTCATTCCTCCTCAAACATGGAATGAAATTACATTCTCTTTTAAATTATATTTTCCTCTAAATTTTCAATGTTTTCAACAAACATGGATTTTTGACTATCCTCAAATTATATTTTCTCTCTCTTTTCATGACCAACAAACATGGATTTTTGAGTTATATCCTCTTTTTAAATTATATTTTCCTCTAAATTTTCTGACCAACAAACATGGATTTTTGAGTTACATTCTCTTTGATTTATATTTTTAACTTCCTGTTTTCATGACCAATTACAACCATCCATCTTCATGTTATTGGAACCTCTTTTAAAATATTTGAGAAATTTTCATGACCAACAAACATGGATTCTTAAGTTATATTCTCTTTTAAATTATATTTTCCTCTAAATTTTCATGACCAACAAACATGGATTTTTGAGTTATATTCTCTTTTAAATTATATTTTCCTCTAAATTTTCATGACCAACAAACATGGATTTTTGAGTTACATTCTCTTTTGAATTATATTTTCCTTTAAATTTTCATAACCAACAAACATGGATTTTTTAGTTATATTCTCTTTTAAATTATATTTTCCTCTAAATTTTCATGACCATTCCATTTGCTTCAAAAGACCTGTACAATATAATTAACTTTAGGTATCATCATATCAACAAACGTGTAAATTTAAGTTATATTTTCTTTTAAATCACGTTTTCTTTCAAATTTTTATTACCAGCTTCAATTGGTTTAAAAGAATTTACAACATATAGCAATACTGCAATACACTAACTCAGGGTTATGCAACAAAGATTGTTTTAAGCTTTAGCAGTTCTTAACAGTTTAAGCATTGTTTTCTCTTGTCAGTACTTGGACGGGTGACCAGCATGAATCAGCGGGTTCCATAGAACCATGAGGCTCCCCGAACTCTCGTGGGGAAAAATGTGGGCCTAACAACTTCACCCAGAAATACTTGCTGGAAACTGAAAGGCCAACACCTTTAGGAGCAACTCTCTAATATACATATATATATATATATATATATATATATATATATATATATATATATATATATATATATATATATATATATACAGAGAGAGATATATATATATATATATATATATATATATATATATATATATATATATATAGAGAGAGAGAGAGAGAGAGAGAGAGAGAGAGAGAGAGAGAGAGAACTGCAACACGAAGTAATGTAAGTTCATGAACAACTAGGACAAAAACACTTGTATCACAATGCAAAACATAGAGAGAGAGAGAGAGAGAGAGAGAGAGAGAGAGAGAGAGAGAGAGAGAGAGAGAGAGAGAGAGAGAGAGAGAGAGATTGCAGCATAAAGTATGCAAGTTAATGAAGAAATAGAACAAAAACACCTGGTATCACAATGCAAAACATAGAGAGAGAGAGAGAGAGAGAGAGAGAGAGAGAGAGAGTAAATCCTTAGCATTCTGTATCTTGACTTGATACTCAGAGCAAATCTCTCCCGACTGCTGCTTGCGAGAGGCAGAATTTTCTCTCCAGCCTACTGTGAAATGTTAAGTACTTTCTCCCAGCTGGTGCTTTCTCTTGGCCTTAAATTTCCAGAGTGGGTGCACATGCACTAAAGCAGTGTGTTGGTGGTGCTTTCGAAACAAAAGAACTTGAAATTCTCGTCCTGAAGGGCTTAAGGGTATAATTATTGTGTCAAAGGCTGTTTTTATATATACTTTTAGTACTGGGTTTTCACACCTTTTCCAAATATTTTATTCTTTAATAAATTATTTTTTTTAATGTTTTATTTTTTAATAAAATATTTTTTTAACATTTTATTCTTTAATAAAATATTTCTTATAATTTTATTTTTGAATAAGATATTTCTTTAAATATTTTGTTACGTTCATTAATTTCTGAATTAAAGATTTAAATGTTAATTTTACCCAAAACAGATAAAATTAATTGCCTAGAATGTATTAAATGAAAAATATGACCAAATGGGATTGGTAACTTACAATGGTACAGCAAGTTGAAATCATGAGTTTTAGGCAGAGAGAGAGAGAGAGAGAGAGAGAGAGAGAGAGAGAGAGAGAGAGAGAGAGAGAGAGAGAGAGAGACGAACAGTACTTGCTCTTTACAGACAGAAAAACTCAAAATCTTACAGAACCAATCATAGGCTGAAACAATTGTCTAAATATATATATATATATATATATATATATATATATATATATATATATATATATATATATATATATATATATATATATATATATATATATATATATATATATATATATATATATACATACATACATACATACACACACACACACACAGCGCAGACACCTTTCAAAACTCGCACCCCACACCATGCAAATAAACCAGACACTCGCACAAGGGTTTAACACTCGCTCAAACTACCAATTCTGGTTTTAATAAACCCTTCGTCACTCTCTCCAGGTATATATGACACCTTGGCCAATATCGTTTGACTTCCCCGCTGGACAGGTGACATGTCATACCTGTCACTCCTCTCTCTCTCTCTCTCTCTCTCTCTCTCTCTCTCTCTCTCTCTCTCTCTCTCTCTGTCTTACTAGTTAATGGAATATATATCACGTATTAACATGATCAGATATCATTGAGAATATTAGCCGACAGAGGGTGTCAGGGTGATTGTTTTTTGTTATTTATTTTTTTTGTTGTTTCTTGTTATTTTTGTTTTCTGATATTGGTCCCAAAATTATCATTATTAATATTTTTATTTTTATTCAGAAGATGAATAACAGCTTATTTATATTTTACACCTTTTAGTGAATTTTTCCGCATTAGGGCATTCATTTTCCCACATAATGGTATTCATTTTTCCACATAAGGGCATTCATTTTCCCACATAAGGGTATTCATTTTCCCCACATAAGGGTATTCATTTTCCCACATAAGTGCATTCATTTTCCCACATAAGGGCATTCATTTTCCCACATAAGGGCATTCATTTTCCCATATAAAGGCACTCATTCTCCCATATCAGGGCACTCATTTTCCCACATCAGGGCACTCATTTTCCCACATAAGGGCATTCATTTTTCCGCATAAGGGCATTCATTTTCCAATATCAAAATCACCTTTGATATAACCCTCTTATATTTATAATGACCTTTAACCTTAATCACCAAGAGGGTCAGGGTCACACAATTAGGTCAAAACAGACCTTTTTTAAAACTAAAGGGGTTATAATCATATCCAGCCTAGAGGAATAGACAAAAATATATGGAATGGAATAGAATGGAATATAAAATTTAGGCCAAAGGCCAAACGCTGGAACCTATGAGGTCATTCATTTCTGAAAGGGAAATTGAGAGTAAAAAGGTCTGAGAGGGTGGAAAGTAAGATGGAATAAAGAGAATATGAACAAAGGTATAGTAAAAGAAATGAAATGGAGCTGATGCTGCTGGGCCGAAGGGGGCTGCAAAGAACCTTAAGTAATGCCTGCAGTACACCACGTGAGGTGCAGTGACGGCGATAAAATCATATGTATACAGATAACTTTATCTATTTTAATATTATGTCGACCAGGTACCTTGAACATCCAAAAAAAAATATGTTATTTGTCCTTTTTATGTAAAAGCCTTCTTTTCATTTGAAAGAAATTTTGAAATACCCAAGACGAAAAACCAATATCGACCCAAATTCCCAGAAATACATAAATGCGTCCCCATTGTAATTCTTCTGTCACTGTCTGCAGCGATCTCTCTCAAGTCTTCTCAGAGAAATTCAAGTTGGGAAAACTTCACCACCCCAAGTTCACCAAGTTTCGAGCTTTGAAAAAAATAAGAAAAAGAGAAATCCAAGATTAATGGCTGCAAGAACTTCCCAGATTGGAATTAAGATACAATGCTAATCCCAGGGTGAGATTTAACTTTTTTTTCGTGAGTGCTTTGATTGCGCTATGTTTTTTCCTGTGTATTTTTTTTTTTTTTGTATAGCTGCTTGTGCTCACTTTCGCTATCTGTGCTTTATTTAGCTACTTGTGCTGCTTTTAGCAACTTGTGCTATATTTAGCAACTTGTGCTCACTTTACCAACTTGCACTCACTTTAGCTACTTGTGCTACCTTTAGCAACATGCGCTCACTTTAGCTGCTGTAGCTCACTGTGGCTACTTGTGCTACCTTTAGCCTCTTGTGCTACCTTTAGCTATTTGTGCTACTTTTGGCTACTTGTACTACATTTAGCTACTTGTGCTTACTTTAGCTACTTGTGCTCACATAAACTATTTGTGCTCACTTTAGCTACTTGTGCTCACCTTAGCAACTTGTGCTGACCTTAGCCACTTGCACTCACTTTAGCTTCTTGTGCTCAATTTAGCCACTTGTGCTTACTAAGTTAAGTACGCAACACAGGATTACATTGATCACTGATAAGGCTTTGCCACTGTTCTAGTGAATGCATTTAGCATGTATGCATTTAAGAGGAGTGCACACGAATAATACTAAATTCAAATAGTCATCAAAGATATCCTAGGAAAGAAGAAGAAGAGGAAGAAGATGAAGAAGAAGGAGTGGAGTTGCAAGGCAGCTCTTGGATTTGCAACTGAAAAGGTCCATTATTCTTTTTCTCAGAATTTCATCGTTAAAACGACTGGATATTTTTGCCTTCGTCTATGTGCGTCCTGATATGTTTCAATAATATTTTATTGCGTTTCTTATACATATATATACTTTGCTATTTGTGCATTGTGCTTTGAATATGAAAGCCAGCAATTTTGTCATCCATCTGGGAAAGCATTATTGTGCAATTAGTAAACAAACAAATAGATATTAAAATGTTTACACATGCACGCACACAAATATATATATATATATATATATATATATATATATATATATATATATATATATATATAATATATATATATATATATAGACAAATATACGTATATATATACTGTATATATATTCATACAAATATATATATGTATATACTGTATATATTTGTATGCATATATGTACAAAGTAATGAATCCTGATGCTAGGACCAATAACAGTCGCAAAAGCACCGCCTCTTTAAAAAAAAAAAATGTACACAAATTCGCTGCGAATCCTAAAACGAATCTCGCTGTCGACCGAATTTTAATGACGCGCGAATTGATTCCGCGAGCGATTTCCGACATTTTTCATTCGCTAACAATTCTGGCCGAATCTTAACCGTTAAAAATCAATTGCGACTTAATTCGAAAGAAACAATTAAAGATGACGGCTCAAAATTTTTTTATTACGTCCGACTGACAATATTAGATTTGAATACGGTGTCGCAAACTCCGGTTACGCTGGACAGAGAGAGAGAGAGAGAGAGAGAGAGAGAGAGAGAGAGAGAGAGAGAGAGAGAGAGAGATTGACTTTTTTTTTAATATTGGATGCAAATTCTCTCTTCACAACAGGATTTTTTTTCAGTGGCTTATGGTACTGTTGGTTTAATTGCAGCAATTGTCTCGAATAATGACAGACATTACGAGTGATAAAACCCTGAACTCAATTGCAGGACGGACATGATATTACCCTGAAAATATCTGTGTCAGTTCCTTATTGTACTTTCAAATGCTTTGGAACCTACTGGCTTTATAATTTGTTGAATCTGTCTATAAAGATTTATTATTATTATTATTATTATTATTATTATTATTATTATTATTATTATTGTTATTATTATTATTATTATTATTATTATTATTATTATTATTATTATTATTATTATTATTATAAAATAAAAAAATCAAATCTAAAGAAAAACAAAAACAAAAACCTCCTCATTTGTCCATATTCCCCTCTCTGGATTAACAATCTATTGACCTTGTCTATAAAAGTTTTCAGCTGAGAATTTAAAGAAAAAACAAATAAAAAAAAACAAAAGCTACTCATGCGTCCATATCCCCCAAGACAATCCCTTCCATCTCCTGCAGGCAACGGAAGACTCCGCCATTGTATATATATCTCACAGTCCAAGCCACATCCTTCTCGAGACCCCCTTCGTCAGATCATTTCAGCTCCATCAGAGGAAAGCAAATCCTTTCATTTTCCTTTGCTCCGGGACACACCGAGCCTTTCTTGACTGTCTCTAATTGCCAATTAAAAGAACAGCCCAACGGGGAAGAAGACACCTCCCCACCCCCGCCCCCGCCACAATTACAACTGGCAAGGACAGATAAGTTTGTTATTAATTTCGACGGGGCCAACAGCCAATTGCCTCCTTGATTGCAGTCGTTAAGAAACGTGTTGACATTGCAGACACGTATGGCTCGGGTTGATGTCTGGGTTGGACGATGCCATCTTCCAGAATCTGGTTTCTTGCTGACGAGAAATAGCCGTAGAAATGCACAGAAGATTCGTAATTGCCCAATCTAGCTCTGAGTACCAAGTACAGGCAACGATAATGCTAAATCTAGCTCTAAGTGCCGAGTACAGGCAACGATAATGTTAAATCTAGCTCTACGTACCAAGTACAGGCAACGATAATGCTAAATCTAGCTCTAAGTACCAAGCGCAGGCCACGATAATGCTAAATCTAGCTCTAAGTACCAAGTACAGGCAACGATAATGCTAAATCTAGCTCTAAGTACCAAGTACAGCCAACGATAATGCTAAGTCTAGTTCTAAGTACCAATTACAGGCAACGATAAAGCTAAATCTGGCTCTAAGTACCAAGCACGGGCAACGATAATAATAACTACCTTAATATTTCAGTTGCCAAGTTTTCAAGATGAATGGAAAACGATGTTTTCTATCGTACAGATTGATATTACTGGCATATTTCCTGTAACATGGCTTCATATTTGGCTAAAAAAAATGCTCCCCCACTCCTGTCAGATTTTTGGCCCAGTATACCTTCTTAAAAGCAAATACGACTGAATATTTTCAAAAACTCGTGTTATGTACAAAAAGTCACTCATCTTCGTAATAATATGAAATATTTTGATCGATAACTAAGCAAAACTGCTACTGGTTTCTTCAAGCGTTTATCTAATTTGGTTTAAAGACCTCGTATATTTTTTGTTGTTTTCCTTTGTTGTTGTAGTTCTATGCTGGAAATCTCCGTGATAAAAATATTATGACGATTAAGATTATAAATATTCAACTCCGGAAACGGAAGTCTTAAAAAGTGCCACACAAGAAATGGGTTTCTATTTGCATACTGGTTCCAGGATCGTAACTCTCTCTCTCTCTCTCTCTCTCTCTCTCTCTCTCTCTCTCTCTCTCTCTCTCTCTCTCTAGACACTTATTAACATTACAGGCACTTGTATGTACCGTAACTAAGTATATCTTTGTGTTAAATCAATTCACGTATAATAACAAATTAATGTTTGAGATTAATTGAAAAGATATTTACGTTATTTAATTGCTTTGAATAAAAATTCTAAATCACAAACAAACCCTGTCACTACTGGTAATGCCTTCATAAACAAGCGCTCACAAACAAACATGAAAGGCATTATTACGGGCAATAAAAATTCCACAGGCTATCACAATTTAGGAGGAAAAACCGCCCCGCCATATTTTATTTATTTAATTTTTTTTTTTACATATGCGATACGTAGGAAAATATTTCATAGTCAAAAACCTCCGCTATGTTCACCCGTTTGAATGGTAATCTCTACTTACTTACTGATGTTTAAGATAGTCAATTTGATTTTTCTTAAAGTTGTTTGCTTATCTGTCATTATGGATGGAAGTGCATGTTGAATAATAACTGCATAATTGCATGTGTACGTACGCAAGCGCATTATCGCGGGGGTTTCATGTTGAGAATGAGTTCGTGTGCGCGCGCGTGCGCTTGCGTGCGTGTGTGTGTGTGTGTGTGTGTGTGTGTGTGTCTGTTGGGGGGTAGGGGACCCTTAAGATGTCATGGGAATGTGGAGGGTCCGGTTGTTTCAGATATCAAGCAACAAACATCAGCTGTTGACCTATGACACGGCACAAATACTCAACTATTTCTCATTATCTACAAAAATAATTTCTACAAAATAAACACAGTTCCTCCAGACATTGTTATCTATAACCTTTCACTCGATAACTCTCTTCTCTGCTCAAAAGTTTTCTTATGGTTCTAAAAGGTGGGTTTGTTCAAGGGCTTATAAGGCTGTTTTGGGATACTTGTTTTATTAACTTGAACACACCGTATTCATATCAGCTGACAAACGATGGAAAACTGGAACCCAGGCTACTCCTTATTATATCTGATTATGACAACCCTGTTCTCTGTGCTGAAATTTTTAAAGGTTCCAATAGGTGAATGTATTCATAAACTTGTAGGGTTGTTTTGTGATGCTTGTTTTATCAACCTGAACGCACCCTATTCATATCAGCTATCAAACGAGGGAAAATTGGAACCTAGGCTACGCCTTATCATAACTGATTATATTTTCTGTCAAGAATAATAAAAAAATTTCAAAAGATTCTCAAAATAATCTTGAAAAACCAATGAAATGAGGGTGGTGACTGAGGAATAATATTAAAATTAAAAAAATAATGAGCCATGTTGAAAAATATTTAAAATAGCGACTAAAAAGGAGAAATAAAAAAAATCTGGAAAAATAAATGAAAGGTGTAAAACAAGGACGTACCTTAACAAGATGCCTTAAGGCAAAAAAAGAGGGTTCATATATTTTTGTTCTTTTTTGCGCTGTGAGAAAAAATAATGAGGTTAAAAGGATATAAATATAAATTTAAACAGTAAATAATTCGTAAATTCACTTTATGAAAAAATTAAAACCCATAACAATAAATTTAAATGAACGAAATAATGAGTAAATTTACGTTTCCAGAATTTATGAGAACAACTCAAAAGGAAGGAGAGAGAGAGAGAGAGAGAGAGAGAGAGAGAGAGAGAGAGAGAGAGAGAGAGAGAGAGACTTAATTTTGCAAAGGTTAATGAAGAAGAGAATGGTTTATGGACGAAAGGAGGAAGTTCATTAGACAAGAAAATGAGGCTCCTAACAAGATGCAAATCTGACAGGCGGAATGTGGAAGAAGAAGAAGAAGAAGAAGAAGAAGAAGAAGAAGAAGAAGAAGAAGAGGAGGAAGAAAGCTTCTGGAGAGATAAGAGGAGAAGAGGAAGTTTGAAAAATGTGTTTAATTCAGAAAAACAGGGATGAAAATGTTTTTAAAAAAATACGACAAGAGACAAGTATGAAAAGAATGTGGATGAACTTGTATCCAGTAAGAGAGGAGGAGGTGGAGGAGGAGGTAGAGAGGAGGGGAGGAGGAGGAGGAGGAGGAGGGAGAGAGAAGGAGGAGGAGGAGAAGGAGGAAGGGAAGAAGAGGCTGTTGTGGAGAGGACACAACTCTCCTATTCAAGACGCCACGTCCCGAGTTCCGCATTCATTTTCGAGTAGTGCTTCTCCAAAGTTCGCACGCACGAGAAGAGTCTGGTAGTGCTTCTCATACTCTACTTCGTTCTTCAAGCCGAACTAAAGACACAGGTAAAAAAAAAAAAAAAAAAAAAAGCAGGTATCCTCGAATTCTGTGAGTCGAGCATGATCAAGTCTCTCTCTCTCTCTCTCTCTCTCTCTCTCTCTCTCTCTCTCTCTCTCTCTCTCTCTCTCTCTAACTTTTCATTTCTCTTGCCAGTATAGAGCGAAATTATATAAATAAATGCATTTAACCTCTTCATATCTTGGTAGACACTAAGAAAAATTGTTAGAAGTGATTCAAACAAAATGTTTTATAACTATATCCAAGATTTCTAAATGTCATAACCAATTTTATTTTCTACTGATGTAAGGTTAAGACTTTGAATATCTAAGTGATAACAATTTTTCTTGTCATCAAACCCGAAATATCAAAAAATAGTATTATTTACATCTCAACGAATTAAACCCAAAACACGCCTTCCCTCATATGCTTAAAAGCCCTCGCTATTAAAAGCGTAATGAACGAGGCACATTTCATACTGCCTATTATTATTCTTGACCTCCCTGGCCATATTGCAGTAGTATGTTGCAACGGGCATCAGGGGCTTGCATGAGTTATGCAACAATTTCGTGATATTTCTGAAGAGTTTTTGCCTTTCTTTGTGAAAGGTTCAATAGCTTAATTGACTCGGCTATGGCACGGTGCAATCATTATTCATGGCTATTTGCTGTTATCATAATTGTTAATCGTACACGCAAAATAAGTTATTATTATTATTATTATTATTATTATTATTATTATATTATTATTATTATTATTATTATTATTATTATTATTCAGAGTTGAACCCTATTCATATGGAACAAGATCACAGGGGCCATTGACTTGAAATTCAAGCTTTCAAAGAATGTGGTGTTCATTTGAAGGAAGTCACAGAAGGGGTGTATATACGTGCATACATGTATTATGTATACAAACACATACACACACACATATATATATACATATACATTATATATATATATATATATATATATATATATATATATATATATATATATATATATATATACATACATATATATATACACATATATATACATATATATAGGTAGATAGCTATACAGATAAATAAAACGAGAGAGAGAGAGAGAGAGAGAGAGAGAGAGAGAGAGAGAGAGAGATACCTTTCCCATACGTTTGATATTCGAAAGATCCTCAGTGGTTAATCTCGTGAACTGAACACAGAAGTCGATGATCGACTCTGAGAGGAAACTTCCGTTAGTCTTCGACAACAATAACCGACCATCTCTCTCTCTCTCTCTCTCTCTCTCTCTCTCTCTCTCTCTCTCTCTCTCAAGAAAATCAATGAGGTTTAATCTCTGTCTCTCTCTACAGATCTATACGGCTTAATCTCTCTCTCTCTCTCAAAAGGAAATCTATAAGGCTTAATCTCTCTCTCTCTCTCTCTCTCTCTCTCTCTCTCTCTCTCTCTCTCTCTCTCTCTCTCTCTAAAGAAAATCCATACGGGTTAATCTTTCTTTCTCGTAATATTTTTCATGAAGATTGTTTATCTCCCGTCCTACCAATGCTCTCGATCACGTACAGCTGTCCCCCAGCGAATTAGTGCTTGAATTTGTTAATTCTGCTTCATCAAGCAAACGTCTGCTTCCATTCGTTATTAAAGCAGTGAAATTATGCTTTCAAAGGCCGAAGAAAATTAGATCAGGTTATGCTCAATTGGCATATAATCGAACGGCTATGTCTGCGAATTGATAATTTAGACCATTTAGCATAATAACAGTTTATTCACCCCTGTATATATCGAGAAAGCCATAAGAGAGGTAATTGCCTTTGTATAATTGTAATTAATTCCAGGGATTTTATATTTCCTCTTGATTATCGGAGAATTATCTACCCTCCTCTCTTCTCTCACCAGATTAACTGAAAGGCTACAATGTAAAAAAAATCTCTATAGATAGAATACTGGAAAAACAAAATCGAAAAATACCCAAATTATTTGAAAAAAGACCTTCGTATATTTGTGGTTTATGACAATAATTTTATATATCCTCGAATATCGAATAATTATCTGTCCTTCTCTTTCCTCTCAATAGAATAATAGAAAGACTACAATGTAATAAAAATCTCTATGGCCAAAAATATTCGAAAAATAACAAAAAGAAAAATAAAAACAAAAAGCTCCTAGCAATTCTGCCTTTATATGTCAATGGTTTATCAAAATAATTTTATATTTCCTCGATTATCGAGCAATTACCTATCCATCCATTTTCTCTTACCTGAATAACTGAAAGACTACGATGTCAAAAAATCTCTATGGCCAAAAATATTGGAAAAACAAAACATAAAAACGAAAAATAAAGAAAAAAGGTTCTAGCAATTCTGCCTTTGTACGTTTATGGTTGATCAAAATAATTTTATATTTCCTTGATTATCGAACAATTATCTATCTTTCTCTTTTCTCTCACCAGAATAATAGAGAGACTACAATTTGAAAAAAATCTCTATGGCTAAAAACATTGGAAAAATAAAAAAAAAAAATAAAGGAAAAACGTGCTAGCAATTTTGCCTTTATATGTTTATAGTTTACCAAAATAATTTTATATTCCTCGATTATCGAATAATTATCTATCCCTCTCTTTTCTCTCACCAGAATAAGTGAAAGACTGCAATGTAAAAAAAAACTCTATGGCCAAAAATATTAGAAAAATAAAAAAAAATATAAAGAAAAAATGATCTTAGCAAATCTACCTTTGTATGTTCAAGGTTTATCAAAATAATTTTTTTATTTCCTCGATTATCGGACAATTATCTATCTTTCTCTTTTCTCTCACCAGAATAATAGAAAGGCTACAATGTCAAAAAATAACTCTATGGCCAAAAATATCCGAAAAAAATAAAAAAAAGGAAAAATAAAGAAAAAACGGTCCTAGTAAGTCATTTCGTTTTTTCAGTGGCTTTGCTTCCGATGTTTCCCCTTCCTTTGCCATCAATGGCCAATTCCATAAATGAACATCAAGTTGATGAGTCTCTCTCTCTCTCTCTCTCTCTCTCTCTCTCTCTCTCTCTCTCTCTCTCTCTCTCTCTCTCTCTCTCGGAGAGAGTGTTCATTTCCGATAGACATTAGGATCCTCCTCAGACCCCGACTCTTGTCTCTCTCAGCAATTTGGCCTCCTCCTCCTCCTCCCTCCTCCTCCTCCTCCTCCCCTCCCTTCCTCCTCCTCCTCCTCTTTTGGTTGTTTCCTTCTCTCTCTCTCTCTCTCTCTCTCTCTCTCTCTCTCTCTCTCTCTCTCTCTCTCTCTCTCCATTTAGACAATTATGTTAACTAGCTAAAATCAGCTTATACTGGATAAGAGATTAATAGTTTATTTTAGGTTCTCTCTCTCTCTCTTTCTCTCTCTCTCTCTTTCTCTCTCTCTCTTTCTCTCTCTCTCTCTCTCTCTCTCTCTCTCTCTCTCACAAACACACAAAGACACATAATATATATATATATATATATATATATATATATATATATATATATATATATATATATATATATATATATAAATATATATGTACATATATATATAATCTGTATCTATAATATATATACACATACATATATAAATGTGAGTGTGTGCATAATATACTGTTTCGTTCATCAAGACTTCACGTCCTTTCACAGTAGTATTTTCAAGCCACTTCTTCCATTCACGCAACGAAAAATTTCACAAAGGAACAGCAAAAAAAAAAAAAAAAAAAAAAACTGTTTTTTGACCTGGCAATTTTTCCGCAAAAAGTTCAAAACTCGTCAGTCCCCGTCCCTCTGTTTTCAAACAGTTTCTTTGTTCGGTTTTATTTCTCGTTTTATTGTTGTTTTTGTTTTTTTTTTCTTTTCTTTTTTGTTGTGAAAACTAATTAAGACAAGTGGGTGTTTTTTTCAGTTTCCTGTAAAAGAGAACTGTTGTACCAGCTTTGTCTGTCCGTCCGCTCTTTTTTCCTGTCCGCACTTTTTCCCTGTCCGCCCTCGGATCTTAAAAACCACTGAGGCTAGAGGGCTGCAAATTGGTATGTTGATCATCCACCCCCTGATCATCACATATACAAAATTGCAGCCCTCTAGCCTCCTCAGTAGTTTTTATTTTATTTAAGGTTAAACTTAGCCTTAATCGTGCGTCTGGCAGCTCTTTTTCCCCTGTCTGCACTTTTTCTGTCCGCCCTCAGATCTTAGAAACCACTGAGGCTAGAGGGCTGCAAATTGGCATGTTGATCATCCACCCCCTGATCATCACATATACAAAATTGCAGCCCTCTAGCCTCAGTAGTTTTTATTTTATTTAAGGTTAAACTTAGCCTTAATCGTGCGTCTGTCAACGATATAGGACAAGCCACCACCGGGCCGTGGTTAAAGTTTCATGGGCCGCGGCTCATACACCATCATACCGAGACCACCGAAAGATAGATCTACTTTCGGTGACCTTGATTATACGCTGTACAGAAAACTCGATTGCGCTGAAGAAACTTTGACGCATTTTTTCACTTGTTTTCTTTGAATTCTGCGCGTTTCAATTTAATGTAATAAGTTTCAAATTATTTTTTTTTTTTTTTTGCTCTAAACGAATTTGTTTGTGTGTCAAGTGTCGCCACAACAAAAGAAATGAGTTAAATGTGTTTATTTATATACTTAAACGTTCGCCTCTTTCTCTCAGTCCAGGTATTTTAAATCTGGAGATCGTTCTTTTTGACTCGCTTCAAATGTATCATTATTATCATTATTTATTTAAGTCATGTTATTCTAAAATTTTAAGTTTATTTCGATACAGTGGGAATCCTAAATTTATTTTGCCACAGAGATAAGCATGATAAGGCTTCCTCTACACACTCTCTCTCTTTCTCTCTCTCTCTCTCTGGAAATTTTGAATTTATTTTGTTACAGAAAATAGGATGACAAAACTTCCACACCCTCTACTACATAGAAAATTTGCAACTCTCTCTCTCTCTCTCTCTCTCTCTCTCTCTCTCTCTCTCTCTTTTGAGTTCAAACTACAAAAATAAATATGGCATAAATTTTCCATTCCCTACTAAACAACAATTGCAACTCTCTCTCTCTCTCTCTCTCTCTCTCTCTCTCTCTCTCTCTCTCTCTCTCTCTCTCTCTCTCTCTCTCTCTCTCCTTCCTTTTGAGTTCAAGCTACAAAAATAAACATAGCTTAAATTTTCCAATCCCTACTAAACAGCACATTTGCAACTCTCTCTCTCTCTCTCTCTCTCTCTCTCTCTCTCTCTCTCTCTCTCCTCCCTTCCTTCATTCTTTCTTTATTCCTTTCGAGTTCAAACAAATGACCGGAGCCAAAAGGTGGCCAGGTAACCGCAAGTGTGTCCTCGCCAGAATTCCTTTGGGGAGGAAAAAAAAACTTGTCCTCGTCTCTCGACAGAGACAAGGAAAAAGAAGAAGAGAAGGAGAGAAGGCAAGAAAGAGAAGACAAAGAGAGGGAGGACAAAGAGAGAGAGGACAAAGAAAGAGACGACAAGAGAAAGAGAAGACAAAGAGAGGGAGGACAAGAGAAAGAGGAGACAAGAGAAAGAGAAGACTAGGAAAGCGAAGACAAAAGAAAAGAGAAGACAAGGAAAAGAGAAGACAAACAGAGAGAAGACAAAGAAAGAGAAGACAAAGAAAGAGAAGACAAGAGAAAGAGAAGACAAAGAAGAAGAAGAAGAAGAAGAAAAAGAAGCCAAGTTGAGAAGGTGAACCAAAAGTGCTGGAATCAGTCTGAAAAGATGAGAAAAAGAGAAAACTCTTAGAGAGAGAGAGAGAGAGAGAGAGAGAGAGAGAGAGAGAGAGAATAAGAATTAGGCAGGCGGTGGGTAGTAGCAGATGAGGAAGTGGCGCTGAGGTTAACGTCACCCAGACTCGCATCCGAAGGCGGGTGAAATGGATGAGGAAATGGAACCCCTGATTTACAGCCGCTTCTTTTTAAAGCGGATGTGTGAGGGAATGTCTCCGGAGCCAGCGGTGTTATGGGTGTCCTTAGGTGTTTTCTGTACAGCTGGTTTATTTATTTTCGTCTTGTTTCGTATTTTTTGCTCTGCTTATCTTTTGGCTCTTATATTTGTTTATTTTCTTTTATTGGTTTTCCATAGTGCTGGTTTACTTATTTTCAGAGTTTTTTTATTTTCTTTTATCAGTTTTCCATTCAGCTAGTTTACTTATTTTCAATTTTTTGTATTTCTTAATCTACTTATCTTTCAGCTGCTATAAATTTTTTTTTTATTTTCCATTATTAGTCTTCCATTTCTTAATTATTATCTGGTTTAAATTTTTTTATTTTCCATTATTAGTTTTTTTTTGTATTTCTTAATCTACTTATCTCTCAGCCATTATATGTGTTTATTTACTTGTATTTATCGTAACGAACTGAATATTCTCCAAACTGCATATTTACATCTACCAATACCTTACTTGTACAGGACCAACTTACTTATTTGCATTTTTTGGAATTTTTGATCTACTTATCTATTTATTTTTATTTATCATTAATTAAATTGTCTCCAAGCTGGGTATTAAATCTACCAAAAACTTACTTGCACGGAATAACGAGAAACTCCTCAAGAGAAGTAAATGAAAGATACAAAATTAATAAAATTCGTGGAGAATTTGGCTACTCCCCCAAAGTGTCAGCCTGTCTACTCAAGAATTCTTGCAGTTGTTTGCCAGTGTTGTTGCATCTATGTTGTTGTTTCTGGGTTATTGCTGTTAAGGGGAGATCAAGGGGAACCAGTTATTTTTAGAATTTTTAAACTGAATAACAAAAACTGGCTGACGAATTTACTGAAAGAAATTAGAGCGGACTATCAGTAAACAAATAGACTTTTTGATGTCTAGTGATTCTGAGATAATCTGTTAATCTGTCAGTTCCTGGATTACATTTAAATTGCCTTATTGTTGTAACCACTGAAAATCCTACTTTGTGAATCTGCTTGAGGTATTGGTATCTTGGGGCCTTCTAAAATTTTGAAAGTCCTAAAATCGATGGCTTGTAAGTCCCAAAATATTGATATCTTGGGCTCCTCAAAAATTTTGAAAGTCCTAAAATCACTGGTTAGTAAGTTCCAAAAATTTTGAGAGTCCTAAAATCAATTAGAAGTCCCAAAATACGGATATCTTGGGCTCCTCAAAAATTTTGAAAGTCCTAAAATCAATGGCTACTGGCTTGTCCCAAAATATTGATGTCTTGGGCTCCTCAAAAATTTTGAAAGTTCTAAAATCAATGGCTTGTAAATCCCAAAATACTGATATCTTGGGCTCCTCAAAAATTCTGAAAGTCCTAAAATCAATGGCTAATGGCTTGTAAGTCCCAAAATACTGATATCTTGGGCTCCTCAAAAATTCTGAAGGTCCTAAAATCAATGGCCAATAGCTTGTAAATCCCAAAATAGTGATATATTGGGTCCTAAAATTTTGAAAGTCCTAAAATCGCTGGCTTGTAAGTCCCAAAAGCCCAACAAACTTATATCTAAGTCCATCATCTTAGAATAGAACTGGGCCACAATATCTGCCACGACTTGTAAAAACATGACCTTTGACCCTGTTTCCTGCTTTTTGTTATCTCTTTCTCTTCTTATTTTATCCGTTCGTATCTTTCCAGTGATTGCTCGCTTCTCCAATCCATTCCTATTCATGGAACTCTGTGCCATGAAGCTCCCAAGGACACATGCATAAAAAGGGTCAGATGTATAGAGAGAGAGAGAGAGAGAGAGAGAGAGAGAGAGAGAGAGAGAGAGAGAGAGAGAGAGAGAAGAAAAAGGAAACTGTACCCGATATATTTGACAGGGCAAGAATTTATGCCAGGGGCCGGAGCCAGGGGAAGGGTGGTGTTGGATAAGTCCCTAGCAGCCCACCCCCTTCCCGGCTACTCCCCCCACCACCACCCCTGCGTTCTTCCCTCCCCCCCAACCTCCTCCTCTCCTCACTTCTGCATTAAGATCTTTGCATTCTTCCCTTGAATCCCAATGAAACTCTGCTTCCTCGAGGCATCGCTTTTCTTACCTCATAATATTTCCTCTGTGATGTAGAGGATGCGGTATTGCTCTGCAGTACTGCTCTCTCTCTCTCTCTCTCTCTCTCTCTCTCTCTCTCTCTATGTACTGTTATTTGGTTTTTGTCCCATTTCCGTTTCCGATCTCTCTCTCTCTCTCTCTCTCTCTCTCTCTCTCTCTCTCTCTCTCTCTCTCTCTCTCTCTCTCCTATTATTTAGCTGTTGCTCCATTTCCATTTCCTCTCTCTCTCTCTCTCTCTCTTCTCCTCTTATCTCTGTTGCTCTCTCTCTCTTCTCTCTCTCTCTCTTTCTCCTATTATTTGGCTGTTGCTCTTTCTTTCTCTCTCTCTCTCTCTCTCTCTCTCTCTCTCTCTCTCTCTCTCTCTCTCTCTCTGGCTTTTGTTCCAGTTCCTTTTGTTCCAGTTCTCATTTCCTCTCTCTCTCTCTCTCTCTCTCTCTCTCTCTCTCTCTCTCTCTCTCTCTCTCTCTCTCTCTCTCTTTGGATGCCGTTTCATCTCCTCTTTTCACTGCGAATCAACTAGGCATCTGATTATTAAAGGCATACTCTCATAGCAAATATTTTTTTATTATTCGCGTTAATAACCAACTAAGAAATCACCTGGTGAAATGTCATTAACAAAAGCATCGATGCCCTTCAAATGTTGGTCTAAAGACCCCAAGTACCAAAAAAGATATAAAGATATAAAAAATCACTTCATACCATAGCACGAACAGACGCCAAATCCACGCACAACATTTCGCATCTTCATGATCTTCCCGAGGACCCAAATCCTGAAAACCAGCCAAAAAAAAAAAAAAAACCTGAATATTCCTTTGTGATAAGAAATATTTCTTTCGAGCCAACGATAAAGATTTCGTGTTTATGTTTTCCATATCTCTGACGAGGTATTCATGTGCACAGAATATTGTGTGAATATTCTGAGCGTGGTTGTTCTGGCTCCGGGGGCTTTGCACAGGGGCAGATTCTGACGCGATCTGACAGAATCAGGCAGAAAGATATCCGACTGAAAATGAAAGGCGGCAGGATCTAACGCTGGTAGGAAGTTGTGGCTGGGAATACATTGGTGTGCTGGCTTGAAGTTGTCAGGTCTTTCGCATTCTGACAGACTTCTGTGATGTCAGACTAATTATTGGCTGTCTACTCTGAATACTTCTGTTTACTTCTGCATACTCTGTTACTTCTCTCTAATGAACGCCATGTTCTTTGGAAGCTTGAATTCTAAGTCACTGGCCCCTGAGGAGGGCTTGTTCAGTATGAATAGGGTTCATCTTCTGCATAATAATAATAATAATAATAATAATAATAATAATAATAATAATAATAATAATAATAATAATAATAATAATAATAATAATATCTCAAAAGAAGACTCTCTCTCAAATAAATGTGTCATTGAATAGATTGGTCGCCTGGAAACACTATACAACCTCAATGGTAGCCAGACGACCATTCTATTCCATAATAATAATAATAATAATAATAATAATAATAATAATAATAATAATAATAATAATAATTATAATAATAATAATAATATCCGAGTGGGTCTTGTTTGCCCTCCCCCGGTTGACAGTAGGGGAGACATGACACAGCCACCCACCCCTTGCAAACCGGTTTGTCAGTCCCGGGTGGGGGCGAGGTAGGTAGGGGAACGGGAGGGTAGGGGAGACATCCACCTCCTCCTGCAAACCTGTTTGTCCGCCCCGGGTAGGGTTGGGGTAGGTATGGGAGACAGCAGCACCGGGTTCCAGCGCTCATGGCTCGCGCCAAGCTAATAATAATAATAATAATAATAATTCAAGGAAAACTCAATTCAGTTATATGCAGGCCAAATTAGGAATGCAGCCATCACAGTAAAAACAAAAAAATACTGGCAGCTTCCAGGGACTAATTTCAGGAATTAGTCCCGTGGGGAAATAACTCGCCGTCATTAACGAGGACCCTTAAATCACCCGGACATTATCCTGGGATCTGGAATCACCTTCGGAACATCTGAGATCTTACTGTGACATTATCTTCATCAGGAAATCTTCTTCTTTCCAGAATTGTCGAGAAGTTTATACTCATCAGGAGATGGTGCTGCAGCCATTCACTTCTTCAGTTGAGATGTGACTTCTTTCTTTTCGTTCTCCTCCTCCTCCTCCTCCTTCCTCCTCCTCCTCCTCCTCCTCCTCCTGGAGAAGAGATGGAAATTTTCTTCTTTCAAGAAGTTTTACTCATGAAGAGATGAAGGCATCATTCGCTTCTTCAGTTTGAGGTGTGACTTCTTTCTTTTCGCTCTTCGCCTCCTCCTCCTCCTCCTCCTCCTCCTCCTCCTGAAGAAGAGATGGAAATCTTCTTTCAAGAAGTTTTACTCATCCAGAGATGAAGGCATCATTCGCTTCTTCAGTTTGAGATGTGACTTCTTTCTTTTCGCTCTTCTCCTCCTCCTCCTCCTCCTCCTCCTCTGTCTCGTGAGGAAGGGATGACTTGTTCCTTTGCGCGTTAAGAAAGACATCAATAAAGGTTCAAAGGCATTTTGGCGGGCCTCCAGGAAGCCGACTCACGCCAAGAACGTCATCGGCCATTTTGCGACAGTTCGTGTTTCTTAGGCTGAGTTAATTTTTTAAGGTCTCTTCTCTCTCTCTCTCTCTCTCTCTCTCTCTCTCTCTCTCTCTCTCTCTCTCTCTTCTTACGTTACCTTTGCGATCTGTCATGTTAGATTTCCAATTCTGAACACAGGTCCATTAACCGGAGATGTTTAAGTGCATTATACGGAGATATTTAGGGTTTAGGCGTTTAGGTGCATTGTACGGAGATGTTTAGGTGCTTAGGCGAAATGTACGGAGATGTTTAGTTGTCTAGGTGCATTATAAGGAGATGTTTAGGTGCATTATACGGAGATGTTTAGGTGTTTATGTGCATTATACGGAGATGTTTAGGTGCATTATACGGAGATGTTTTGATGCATTATACGGAGATGTATATGTGTTTAGGAGCATTATAAGGAGATGTTCAGGTGTTCAGGTGCATTACAAGATGTGCATTGTACGGAGACGTTCAGTTGTTTAGGTGCATCAAACGGAGATGTCCAAGTGCTTAGTTGCTGTACACCGAGATACTGCTTTAATTATGAGTATTTGGGAGCCTGAATTAACTCATTTTTATACAAAGATTCCACAACTGGAATAATGAAATCCAACAATTCCAGCACATGAAACACAGATGCTGGAAAAGAAAGAAAACCAGGTTCAACCTCTGGAAACCTGGAAGATCTAAAGCCCCAGTCCATGGAATACAGATTAAGGGCAGGAAAGAATTCCAGCCAAGCCTCTGGAATAGTGGAAGGTCCTAAGCCCCAGTAAATGGAATCCACGCTAAGGCAAGGCGTTCCAGGAGTTCCAGGCTCAGCCTCTGGAACAACGGATGACCATAAAATCTGGTAAACTGGATATAGAGCTGGAGACAAAGATTTCCAGACTTCTGCCGTAGTGGAACTGGAATGGAACATAGAGTTTAGGCCAAAGGCCAAGCACTGGGACCTATGAGGTCATTCAGCCCTGGAAAGGAAATTGAGAGTAGGTAGGTTTAAAAGGTGTAACAGGAGGAAAATTTCGCAGTTGCACTATGAAATAATTGTTAGGAGAGGGTGGATAGCAAGATGGAAGAAAGATAACATGAATGGAGGTACAGTAAAAGGAATGAAAGGGGTTGCTGCTATTCTGCCGCAGTAGTGGCTGGAGTTTGAAAGTTCGATACTGGCGTTATTTTGACTGGAAAATGACAGCACCAGATGTTCATTATCGCCATAATTACTTGGTTGATTACCTGTAATGGCGTTATGGAGTGGCCTTTCAAGTAATGAGTTTCATGCATCCATGCTTTCATCTTCCGTAATTTATATGATATGACAGTTTTGAAGTTTACATTATTACGATATATCAGTTAAAGCCAGACCTACCATATACTGTAGTAACATAACTCTTCGATTTAAACCAAAGATGACTATTAAACCAAGCCCCTTTTTATTTTAATCAGTTAAGTCTAAAGTCTAAACCAGTTTGTTAGCATAATTCTTCGATTTAAACCAAAGATGAATATTAAACCAAATCCCTTTTTATTTTAATCAGTCAAGTCTAAAGTCTAAACCAGTTTGTTAGCATAATTCTTCGATTTAAACCAAAGATGAATATTACACCAAATCCCTGAGTACAAACTCCGCTTTGAATTGAGAAAGGTCGGTCACATATTTAAACTCGACTTCCTAATAATAATTCATTCCCTTTAAAAACCTAAATAACGAGAAATCTACAGGAAAGAACTTTCCTTTATATCCTCGCATGATGAACGACTTCCCACCCCTTCCCCCTCCCACAGGAAGGATCTCCCATAATCCTCTGTTTTTTTTAGGAATTTATGAGTCTTGATTTCGACTGTATAATACGCCCTGATCCCCACTTTTATCCGTTCCAGGATAATTTTCCAGGACGTTTTCCAGGCAAAGCAGCCACAGCGACTATGCCTTGCTTTTTAACCATCCCCTCTTCTCCACACCCCGTTACCCCCACCTCTCCAATATCCCCTCCCCTCCCCTCCCCCTTGCCCTGCATTCCACCCTCCTCCCATGCCCATTATCCCCCCCCCAACGTCACACTAACCCCAACACCCTCCCTTTCCCCTATCTTCATTCCTCCCCTGCCCACTACCCCCATCCCCCCTTACCCCTCCAGGATCCCCCGAGTTTATCCACACTATAGATGTCAGGCAGGGCAGCCGATCGAGACTACGGTCTACCCCAAAGCCAAATCAAAGTCCTTCAAAAGAAGGCATCGTGCTTACCCCATACAAAAAATGGGAAAAAGCACGTTAAAAGAAGAAGAAGAAGAAGAAGAAGAAGAAGAAGAAGAAGAAGAAGAAGAAGAAGAAGAAGCAAAAAACCAAACACAGAACAGAAAGAAGAAGCAAAACACAAACCAAAGACTGCATCTTCGAGGACTGTCAACCCTGACTCTTACTTCGACACCAAACAAAAGACACCGGTTTTTTTTATATATATCTCCGGGACTTTCATGGAAAGGATTCTTTCTTCCTTTCTTTTTATCTCCTCAGCTGAACTTCAGCTAAATAATATTATCATAAGCCTCCGCCCAAAAGACTTCCGGAGATAAGTCGGTTTTCACTTAGTCAACATCAACGTGTCTGGAATAAGGCCAAAGCAAAGAGTCATAAAATGAAGGGATACGTGGGAAAAGAGAAGGAGAAAAGAAGAAGAGGAGGAGAAGGAGGAGGAGGAGGAGGAGGAGGAGGAGGAGGAGGAGGAGGAGGAGGTAGACGAGGAGGAGGAGGGTATGATAAATATCTCGACAGTAAAAGAAGAAATGAATGACAACAAATGTATATAGAGTACATTGTTGAAAGTAGGAGACATTCCAAGTAATTAGACATGAATGTTATATGTATGTATATATATATATATATATATATATATATATATATATATATATATATATATATATATATATATATATATATATATATATTTTTTTTTTTTTTTTTTTTAACTAATATTTTTGGATACCTGTGTGTGTGTATGTGGTTGCGTCTGCGATTACCTCCTAACCTACCTGTTTCCTAACTAATATTTTTTAATACACTTTCCACTGACATCCTTGAAATCCACAAGAAAATGAATAAAAACTCTCTCTTTCCCTAGAGGGATTCGAACCCTCGATTTATACCCTACCCTAATGAATTTTCACGGAGCTCATGAGTCTATGTTGTACTGTACAGTATATCTTAGATATCACCTGCAGCTGACCTGACCTTCCATTCAAGTCAGTTCAAAGGAAATTAGGATAACAGCCATTCTGATCTGTTCTCCACTAACTGGTGAATCAGTTATAAATTTCTACCCTGGAAAACATCTAAGATATTTCAGGTAATTCTGATACTGATTTACAGAAAATCTACACCCATTTTTATAAATAATGAATCAGTCAGTTCCATCTTGGACACACTTCCTTGATTCTTAGTTCTTTATATACTAACGCCAAGACCACATTCATCTCACTGCCTTAAATAAAATTAAATGTATTGCAACCTTACCTTAAAGGTGGACTGTTAGATCATTCTTGGTGATCCAGTGGGAACCATTTCTAAAGTCTGCAAAAAATAATAAATAGTTTAATTTTCTTAAGATATAGTTATTTAAAACTTTATGGTATTAATTACCATATCATAACAGGTGTCTTAAGACACCAGATTTCCTCAAGACATGGTTTATGAAATAATACACTATTTATGAAATACACAGTTCATTCAATAATGCACTGTATACCCCCTCCCACCCACCAAACCAACCTTTGGATTTTTTAATAAAAACCATTAACATAATTACCTCTCACTCTCTCTCTCTCTCTCTCTCTCTCTCTCTCTCTCTCTCTCTCATTTGCATATTAATCCCCTTATAATCAGCTGATTGGGTTTCCAATTACCTCTTGATCCTCCTCCCTTCGTAATTTTCACTGATTTATCAGCTTTAATTTCTGAAAAGGTGTTGTGAATCTAATTATAGTCCTTATGCACAGTTTATGCAAGGGTGTTTTGTAAATGTTAAAGATTTATGGATTGCTAAAGTACATGATTTAATAACAGTAATTTTAACAACTTTATTTGTTTTGTTGATTGATCGATTGATTGATTGATTTATTTTTATTATTATTATTATTATTATTATTATTATTATTATTATTATTATTATTATTATTATTATTATTATTATTATTATTCATAATGTGTAATTTTTCTTTAAACTAGGGCAAAAATATTCTTTGACTTCCTGGCAGGATTCTAAAAGATTGAAAGTTCATAACACCAAAAAAAAGAAAGCCGGTTCAGATGCATAAACAAAAGCGAAAGTAATGAAAGTTTAAGTGAAAGTAATGAAACTAAAACATTAAACCAAGTAACTCGCGAGAGCATTATTCATTAAACCTTACAAGCGTCAGTTTCTACAACTACCAATGGGACTGTTCCACGTATATAACCACATATTAATTTCTTTTAGTGTAACCATCACAAACTCGTAAAGTAGGAATTGCAATGCAGCATTAATTGATTAATACTAAGTACAATGCAACTGCAACATTGCTTGAAAATTTTGCATTATTCTTGACAGAACATCAGACACCTGGTCCTAGGCTACACCATCAGGTCCATCAAACCTTACCTGGAATTAGGAAATTCTCTCTCTCTCTCTCTCTCTCTCTCTCTCTCTCTCTCTCTCTCTCTCTCTCTCTCTCTCTCTTTTGCATTGTAATCCCTCCATAATTACACCATATTAATATAAGTACAATGCAACTGCAACATTGCTTGAATATTTTCATTATTTTTGACAGAACATCAGACACCTGGTACTAGGCTACACCCTCTGGCCCAGCAAACCTTACCTGGAATAAGGAAATTCTCTCTCTCTCTCTCTCTCTCTCTCTCTCTCTCTCTCTCTCTCTCTCTCTCTCTCTCTCTCTCTCTCTCATTTGCATTTTAATCCCTCCATAATTACACCATTCTCCTCCCAACTCCGGTTTAATCCTGCTCTCTCATAAATTTTAGTGATATATCTTCAAAAAAAATGTCCCGAAAGTACCTTTACTTTCATTTGAGCCGTATTGGGAGGATGATGTATATTTATAAAGGAGAGGAGAGTTAACTGAAGATGGCTAAATTATACGCTTCAAGATAGGCTATCTTTTTTCCCCTCCACCATTGAGCTTAAGTATCTTGATCGGAAAGATGTTACATCTTCATCTTTTACTTATACGGTACACTGCGGGGAGCGTCAATATTCTCTCATGTATAAATTATCCCCTCCCAGCATTGCTTTTGAAAGGTAAACCAAATTCATCCTGGAATTATGAAGAATCATTATATTCCAGAGATCGTGATTTATATATAGATTCTTGCTGATTTTTGAGATGAATGTTTGAGCGTTGATTTTGAAAAGGAAACCAAATTCGTTCTGGAATTATAAAGACTCCTTGTATTCCAGATATCATGATTTTATATATAGATTCTTGCTGATTTTTTAGATAAATGTTTGAAAGTTGTTTCTGAGAAGGAAACCAAATTTATCTTGGTATTATAAAGAATCATTATATTTCAGATATCATGATTTTATATATAGACTCTCGCTGATTTTTGGGATAAATGCTTGAACGTTGGTTTTGAAAAGGAAACCAAATTCATCCTGGAAATATAAAGACTCCTTCTATTCCAGATATCATGATTTTATACATAGATTCTTGCTGATTTTTGAGATGAATGTTTGATCTTTGGTTTAGAAAGTTAAACCTAATTCATCCAAATTCATCCTGGAATTATAAAGAATCATTACATTCCAGATATCATGATTTTATATATAGATTTTTGCTGATATTTTAGATAAATGTTTAAACGTTGGTTTTGAAAGTTAAACCAAATTCATCCTGGAATTATGACGAATCATTATATTCCAGATATCGCGATTTTTTAGAATATTTATGATTTTTTTGGCTAAATGCTTGAACTGGCTCAGAAATGATCCTTGATTGTTTCCAAGTGTTTGTAATTTATATTAGCTATTAGTCATTCAATATCCAAGTAATTTTTGGCAGTTTCTATCCAATATAGACAGTGATCTACCAGTCAGTTATATACTCTATTTTTTCTTAAATATCTGTAATCCAGTCTTTGTAATTGCACTCTTTAATTCCCGTCTTTGTAATCTAGTTAATTCCAGTTTTTGTAACCCGACTGATTCCAATTTTTGCAATCCAATTCGTTCAAGTCTTTGTAATCCAGTTAATTCCAGTCTTTGTAATCCATTTCATTCCAGTCTTTGCAATCCAATTAATTCCAGTCTTCGTAATCGAATTAATTCCAGTTTTTATAATCCAATTGATTCCAGTCTTCGTAATCGAATTAACTCCAGTTTTGTAATCCAACTGATTCCGATTTTTGCAATCCAATTAATTCTAGACTTTGTAATCCATTTAATTCCAGTCTTTGTAGTCGAAGTAATTCCAGTTTTTGTCATCCAGTTAATTCCAGCCTTCGTAATCGAATTAATTCCAGTTTTTGCAATCCAGTTAACTCCAGCCTTTATAATCCAGTTAATTCTTATCCTCTTAATCCAGTTAATTCTGATCTTTATTATCCATTTAATTCCAGTCTGTCTAATTGACCCTTTTGTTGGATATCTACAGATTCCAGAAAATTTTTTTAATCAGGTTTTGAAGAGAATTGGTTCCAGTGGGCTGGGAAATGACACAGACCTCATTTCATGGAATATTAAAAGGATAAGCATTAAATTTCATGGAGGGTACTAAACTGGTTAAGTCGGGCGCACAAATTAGGCTTATGAAGGTTTCCGCTGCGCTGGTTTTGAAATCTCTCATCATCATTTTGAACAGGTCTGTCTGATAGCGAGTCACTGTCCTTTTTCGCATTATGAGATTCGTGTGGTTTCTCTATTGGTATAAAATGGTGTATTGTGGTTTACTCTGGTGTTCAAAATGACTCATACATTTCGAGCATTAGGCTTTGCACTTGTAAAATTTCTTTCAATTACTTTATGATTGGTCGTAAACAAAATTATAATTAGATGCGCATGAAAAAATTTGGTTATAGCCTTCAGTTGTTGTACAAATCTGGTTATTACTATTAAAATCATCAGCATTTCATAATTAAAAAAAAATACGACGGCTTTCAATTATCATCCTCCAAAGGCTCCGGGTCATCAGCCTCCAAAGGCTATAGACCATCACGCTCCAAAGGCTCTGGATTATCAGCCTCCAAAAGATTTAGATAATTAACTCGCAAAGGCTATGGACTGTCAGACCTCCAAAGGCTCTAGATCATCAGCCTTCAAAGGCTCTGGACCTTCAGCCTCCAAAAGCTCTAGAATAATCAACTTCCAAAGGCTATGGACTGTCAAACCTCCAAAGGCTATGGACTGTCAAACCTCCAAAGGCTCTGGATCATCAGCCTTCAAAGGTTTTAGACCATCAAGCTCTAAAGACTCTGAACCACCAACCTTCAAAGGCTCTGGATCATCAGCCTCCAAAAGCTCTAGAATAATCAACTTCCAAAGGCTATGGACCGTCAGACCTCCAAAGGCTCTGGATCATCAGCCTCCAAAGGCTTTGGACCATCAAGCTCTAAAGGCTGTGAACCATCAACCTTCAAAGGTTCTGGATCTTCAGCCTAAAAAAGTTCTAGAATAATCAGCTTCCAAAGGCTCTGGACCATCAAACCTCCAAAGGCTCTGAACCATCAACCCCCAATGGCTGTGGATCGTCAACCTCCAAAGACCCTGAACCGTTAGCCTCCAAAAGCTCTGGATCACCCGCTTCCATAGGCTCTAAATCATCAACCCTCAAAGTCTCTAGACCATCAGCCTCCAAAGGCTCTGGACCCTGAACTTCTAAAGGCTCTGGATCATCATTCAAGTCATCAGGTTGTTAAATGTATGACTATGTTCGTGGACTCTTTTAGCTGTTGTGGTGATGAGGAAGAAAGTTCCAGGGTCATTCTGCCTTAAAATGTAAGACTGCAGTATCTGCAAAAATACAAAACTAAGAAAAATGGTAGATGCTGCAGTTTTCCCTTGCCTCACTGCTGATTTTGCAGATACTGCAAATGGGATCCCCTAAATACTCGTAGAAAGCATTGAAGAATCATTCTGAAACTTTGTGTATTTTGTGTTTCACGAGCCCAAGAGGTGGCATATCTCAGTTTCGAAAATTTTGCAGATCCTGCAGTTTTCCATTTTAGGGCAGCATTGCTGGTGAATGGATGCGAGTGACAGATAGAGAAGAGAAACCTGGTTTCACCAATTCTCCTAAACAGGTCACAAATGGCTGACTGTTCAAACAGGAGCTGTTCTCTTTGTTTAGAAGTTCCTCTGTTAAAAAACATAGTGTGTCACTTCAGAACTGTTGTAACGAGGAAAAGCTTTAGCCAAGTAAAGGTGTGTTTGTAATAGAAGGACACAGAGGGTATAGACAAACATATGTACTTTTTTCAGACTATAAAATCTTTTAAGGTGTCGAGCCCTGTACCAGCACTAAACCACTGGCGGATTAACATCAGGTCGACCTCATTCACGAACCTTAACCGTACTTTCTTTTGGCTTTTTGCTCCTAACTACAGAGTCATCGGCCCTTGAAAGAAAAGGGGACCTTTTTAATGAAAGAACCGCCTCCACTTGAGTTAAACTTTCCTAATAGGAATTTTTAGCCTTTATGCGAGTCGTTTTGGTTGGTTAGTCTAGATTAGGCCTGCCTTTAGCCAGCATAAGCCTACACGTTAGGCGGTTAATGCCAAGCACCGTATACCAATGACGGATTTTGGTTTCCAAGAATTCCTTCGCCCGGCCACCCTCTTTTCTGGAAGCAACTGGCGAGTCTACCAACCTTTTGATGATGAAAACCACCGAATGGATTTTTATTTGGCATTATTGTCATTCTTCTGGCTTTTCTATTTTTAAAACATAAATAACCACTTGATGCTACTGAATTTACCTGAACCGAAGACCAGAATATTTTGAAATTGTGTGGAACATTTCTGAACCAAATGAGGTCCAAAATGGATAAAATGAAAAACAAGTGAAAAGCTGGAGTTACGTGTTTACATGGATTGCACACATCGAGAGAACGTGGCAGATGTAAACATAAAAAAATGTGGAGTATATACCTAGGAGAGGAAAGGAGAGGAAGTCTTAATCAAGATATGGGTGTGAGGAAGAATTGGCATCTGTGCATAGAGTGAAAGATACGTCAATGATGATAATGAATGAAGCAGATGATATAAGAATGACTTTATGATATTGATTGTGTTTCTATATTCATAAATGGACCTCCAACCTTTTAACTTGTAACCAATTATTTATTTGTATATATATTTATTTATTTATATTGCTCTGGGATTTCATTCTTGAGGCAATGTTTACAGCAGCGCGGATTAGCAGTGCTTGTATGCTTGTAACCTTGTTCTCCTCCGAATGCATGAGGTCCCATAAGGAATGAGACATCTTGCTTGCCTGCAAACATGAATTCATATAAAGGTGTATGTTTCAGCCCTAGTGAATCGTGGTAGGAGTCTTTTCTAGGGGGAGAGGCGGGGGAGAGGTGGTGGAGGGGAAGAGGACTGGAGGAGGGAAGAGGAGGGGGTGAGGAATATATATTCACTTCACTCCAATTTTACTAAAAGCATATTTCCTAATAATAAAAGTCTGGAAATCTGTAAGGAGTTATTTCTTTTCATTCTGGTTCAATTAAAGGCGTGTTCCATTTTATGATTTCTTTCAGGCGCCGGGACAGAGAGAGAGAGAGAGAGAGAGAGAGAGAGAGAGAGAGAGAGAGAGAGAGAGAGAGTGGGGGACTAGATTTCAATGGGAGATTAGAGCTCTAATTGCTGAGATCTGAAAGCAATTAGAATGCGAACCTCACTTGAAAAACCGGGCTTAATTTTTCAGATCTTTCTTAATACTTTTACCTCGAAGAGAGCGATTGCTTTTGAACTGTTTTTTTTTTTTTTTCACTTGGGTTCCCAATTCTGTGGAATTCCTTGTGGTATTTTGACGTAAGCTTAAATTTTTATTATTGTTTTTGGCTGCGTTTTAACAGATTTTAACAAGATATTAGACCTTTTAAGTCTCAATCAATTTCAATCTCTTATAAAATATTTTCACTAGTTTCTTGATAATTGCTTGGCTTATTTATTCCAAAATGCTGATGTTCCTTTAATTTGATTTTATTTTTGTCTTTACAAAAATTATAGCCACTATCAATAAGTCAAAAATTTCAATATCGTGCCCTGGCAACCTACTGTTCAGAAATCGGATGCACTGTTAACTGGCAGGCTATCACGCCACGATACTATAGAAAAGATACAATTCTGAGATGAAAAATAATTTAAATGATCATAGAAAAAAATTATGCATAAGACAGGCAATAGTAAATTTAATTTAGATTTGACTGACCAATATGATGTTTCTAGATCTCAATAATGACCTGAGTTGCTATGTAAATCATTAAAAAATCCCCATAGTAGCACAGGCCTTGAAACGGTGAAACAAATCTGGTTATGTATTAGTACAAACATGCTTAAGAATTATCCAGATTATTTAGGCTACTTTCAAATATATTTATACCCATACACAACAGTGGATTTGTTTCTCCAAGTATATCATTATCATTAATAGTTGATTAGCGTTCATACACTGCCCAGAGAGTAATGTATAACCCATACTTCTTAGATTATTTTCCTGTTTTCACGACGAAGTTCTCAAACACTGAAAGCTCTCGATAAGCAGGTAGAGGCGGAGGGGAGAGATTGAACTCGGCTCCTATCTGAAATTAAATCGCCTCCGCTTGCCTTAGAGCATCTTAGATAAATCTCTTTAAAGAGAAGAACAAGTAAAAAATGCGCCGAAATTTCTTCGGCGCAATCGAGTTTTCTGTACAGCCGCTACAGCGTCTAATTAAGGTCACCGAAAATAGATCCATCTTTCGGTGGTCTCGGTATAGTGCTGTGTGAGCCATGGTCCGTGAAACTTCAACCACGGGCCCGGTGGTGGCCTAACCTATATCGTTGCCAGAAGCACGATTATGGTTAACTTTAACCTTAAATAAAATAGAAACTATTGAGGCTGGAGGGCTGCAATTTTGTATGTTTGATGAGTGGATGGTGGATGATCAACATACCAATTTGCAGCCCTCTAGCCTCAGTTAGAAAGGGTTTAGATTATATATTTACACGTTTCTGGCAATTGATAAATCTCGAGAGAATTTGTTTTTGGGTGAAATTAACGCATTCGAAAATTATACATTTCTTATCAATTCAGACACCTTTAGGTACACCCGTAAGAGACTCATTCTCACTATTGTTTCATAGGGTTACCTCTGGCTTTGCTTTGTAGATATATAACATATATACATATATATATATTATATATATATATATGAATATATATATTTATATATATATATACATAATTATAAATATATATACAGAAAATATAACCACACCTACAAAACGTGTCCAGAATATAACGCTATGTAATTATATATATATATATATATATATATATATATATATATATATATATATATATATATATATATATATATATATATATATATGTGTGTGTGTGTGTGTGTGTGTGTGTTGTGTGTGCGTGTGTGCGTCTGCCTACCTGTCTATCGGCTCGTCCACTGAATATACTATCTCCTCTTTACCAATACTGTAGACACGGTATTCCGTCAATATCTACTCGAGTCCCTCTTTGAAGCTTTTGAAATACTCTTTCTTTAGTAAAAAAAAAATCTCCTCTTAGATAACCTATATTTCTAGGTCACAGTATAGTGCACACAATAACATTCGCGGGCGCCAAAACGTAATCGCAAATATATATTTTTGAATAGAATGAAGATTTTGAAATTGGTGATATATTGTCTTCTGTTTACATAAATTATCACATGTAAATGCTGTCAGGAAATCTAGCACTGCTCTCGTCTATGTAAACATATGAAGAGGTCATTCTGAATATTATCTAAAACATGCTTCTTTGGTTGGAGAGTTTCTAGAACATTTTTTGAAATACCATTATTATTATTATTATTATTATTATTATTATTATTATTATTATTATTATTCAAATGATGAACCTAAACATGGAACTTTGGTTAGAAAGTCTCTGACATTTTTTAATCATGCTTCATATTATTATTATTATTATTATTATTATTATTATTATTATTATTATTATTATTATTATTGATTATTATTCAGGTCAAGTTTAAAGGGCCTGACTTACCTAAACAAGTATTCATTATTATTATTAAGCGAACCCTATTCATGGAACAAGGCATTTTTTAAATTTCACCATTATTATTATTATTATTATTATTATTATTATTATTATTATTATTCAAATAATGAACCCTATTCATATGGAACAAGGCCACCACAGGTGCCTGACTTGAAATTCAAGCTCCATGTTATTATTATTATTATTATTATTATTATTATTATTATTATTATTATTATTATTATTATTATTAGATTATCTAAACCTGCTATTCATATGGAACAAGCATTTTTGAAATACCATGATTATTATTCAAGCTTCCAAATTACATTATTATTATTATTATTATTATTATTATTATTATTATTATTATTATTATTATTATTGTACAAATAATGAACCCTATTCATATGAAACAAGGCCACCACAGGGGGGGCCACTGACTTGAACTCCAAACTTCCAAAGATCATGGCGTTCATTACAAAGAAGTGACAGAAGGTAATGGGATGTAAACGAACAAAATACTATCGAAATAAAAATTGTAAACAAAATAAAAGTAAATTGCTGCCCACGACAGCTCTCAGGAAGCGGAATAACACAACCACACTCATTCCTCGGAAGGTGTCGCAGGAAACATCGCCTGGAATGTCCCAATAAAAACAAAGAGACTTCTGATAAGAGTCCCAAGTCAATAATCCCCAGCCAGGGCCTATTGTGCTCGGAATGGCCATTTCGGGTTGTTGGGGGGGGGAGGGGAGGGGAGGGGAGGGGGGAGGGGGGAAGTAGAGGAGGCATCGTTGGACATCATTGTTCAAATCTATGGCCTTTTTCCGCATGGAAATGATTTTGTTTCTTTTCTTGATTATTCCTGTTGGTTCAGTGGAGTTCAATTGGCCAGAAAGAGAGAGAGAGAGAGAGAGAGAGAGAGAGAGAGAGAGAGAGAGAGAGAGAGAGAGAGAGAGGTTGTATAGAGACATTATGTAATCTACTTAGAAGCTTAAAAAGCACAATGAGAGAGAGAGAGAGAGAGAGAGAGAGAGAGAGAGAGAGAGAGAGAGAGAGAGAGAGAGAGAATAGGATGAAGGAGTATGAAAACAGCACTTGGGTTCACTAACCAAAATAGAGAGAGAGAGAGAGAGAGAGAGAGAGAGAGAGAGAGAGAGAGAGGAACAGAATGAAGGAGTTTGAAAACAGTTGGGTTCACAAACCAAAAGAGAGAGAGAGAAAGAGAGAATAGGATGAAGGAGTATGAAAACAGTTGGGTTCACTAAACCAAAAGAGAGAGAGAGAGAGAGAGAGAGAGAGAGAGAGAGAGAGAGAGAGAGAGACAGGAGGGAGTGAACTGAACCATGAAATATGAAAGTTAATGAAGCTGGGAAAAAGTACAAGGGGTCATAAGCCGAGAGAGAGAGAGAGAGAGAGAGAGAGAGAGAGAGAGAGAGAGAGAGAGAGAGAGAGAGAGTGAATGGCAACACTGAATATGCAATAAGTTAATAATGAAGTTGGAAAAAGTACTTGGAATCACAATGAGAGAGAGAGAGAGAGAGAGAGAGAGAGAGAGAGAGAGAGAGAGAGAGAGAGAATCCTATTGACACAACGGAGTTCAGTTGGCCGTATTACACTGATTCAACTGTTTGTTTTTGATTTGCTATTTTGCCCGAGTTGGGCCGGCCTGGGCGAATTCACCCCACCATAACTTTCGTTTCACCTATAGTATGTCGAAGTGTTGTACCAATTCATTTTCTGCTTTTATTTATTTTTTGGATTTTGTAGTGTGTCAAATTGACTTTTATTGGAATTTCGAGAAATATGGACAATATATTATACTATTTTGAGAATGAATTCTTATAATCTGACAGATAAAGAAATTACTAAATACTTAATTATAGAAAAAATCATCATTAACTTTTAAAGAGCTAGTTTATTCGTTTTAATTCTCTGACTGACAGATCTTCTGTTCTGTCAAAATCAGCTGTACTCAGAATATTGAGGATATCGGATATCAGTTAACAAAATTTACCTCAGTCGTAATTACTCTAACAATACCCCTCACGTTTTTCTCTGAGCTCCATAGGTCACGCAAGGTCATTCAAGGGCAGAGTTCAGAGTTGAAGTGTAGGGGGTCAGGGCCTAAAAAGTTCAAAGGTCGAATAAGTTGAACTTTCCTTGTGCACTTTAAGTGACTTTTTAAAAGCTGACTTTTGGAGGAGGTCTCGGGATAATTCCTGTTTTCAGTTTGCTTCTTAAACAAAGAACGTTTTGCGAAGGTTACTATAAACAAGTGAAAAATGAGTCGGAGGTTCTTCGGCGCAATCGAGTTTTCACTAACGATGAAATCTCAAATGTCACGAAACGACCCTTGATCTTTGAGTTTTAAATTTACATTTAATTTATTTCTATGTAAACGTCGGGATGCAAAAATTAATGTGGCCTTTACTTCCAAGTCTGAGTTTAGAATTGAGAATATACGCTTAGAAGCGCCGATATTGCAAGGTAAGTCATTTTTAATAAATAAAAACAATCTTTTTAAATACATTACACACAGGTTGTATTCAGTATTTCCAGTAATTATTATTATTATTATTATTATTATTATTATTATTATTATTATTATTATTATTATTATTATTATTATTATTATTCAGAAGATGAAATCTATTCATATGGAACAAGCTCAACACAGGGGCCACTGACCTGAAATCCAAGCTTCTAAAGATTATTATTATTATTTATTATTATTATTATTATTATTATTATTATTATTATTATTATTATTATTATTCAGAAGATGACGAACCCTATGCAAATGGAACAAGCCCACCACAGGGGTCATTAACCTGAAATTCAAGCTTCATATTATTATTATTATTATTATTATTCAGAAGATGAAACCTATTCATATGGAACAAACTCAACACAGGGGCCAACGACGTGAAATTCAAGCTCCCAAAGAATGTTACGGTGTTCATTCGAAAGAAGTAACAGAGAGTAATAGGAAATACAGTAAGAAGAGATAAGGTATTAGAACAGAAAAAGATAAATGAACAAATTGGTAAACAAACAGATAAAAATGCAATTCAGTTATAAAACAGAAGAAGAATTGCTTTAGGGACAGTAATGCGACGGTGTGAGGAACAAGGACCTTTGAAATTGTGATGCAGATAAAAATAATATGTGATCACTGGGATTCAAGTGATGTAAATTATTAAAAAGGGGAAAAGGTGTTAAATATGGAATTGCCCAGAAACTTTAAAGAGGTTTAATGAGAAACAATACCTCAAGAAATTATATATATGTATATATATACACAACATATATATACATATATATATATAGTATACATATGTATAATATATAATTTATCACCCTTTCGCTGTCTGTCCGTCCATCGTGCTGTCACCATAACCACACAAGGAAAAAAAATATCACAAATAAAGTAAAAAAAAAAAAAAAAAAAGAGGTAACACATTTAACAGGGGGTTCAGCTTGAACCTTGACCCTTCAGCCAGACAAATTATATATAACGAAGTTTTCCGTCGCAATTAAGCTACGCCAATTATTGCCGCAGTGAAACGGTGTTAAGCTGTCCACTAGAAGTGTTATCATGTTTTTGCGTGTTCTTAACACAGAAATGGATGTATATGCGAATGTATGTATGAATATGTGTATATGTATATATGTAAATATATATATGTATATAAATACACACACACACACACGCACATAAATATATATATATATACATATATGAATGTATGTATATAAATGTATATATACATATATATATGTATATATAGTACATGTATATTTCTAAATATATATATATATACATATATACATATTTACATATATATGTATATATACATATTTATATATGTATATATATATTTATATATACATATATATAAATATGTTTGTGTATATGTATATATGTGCACAGACACAAACATATTTATTTATATATATATATATATATATATATATATATATATATATATATATATATATATATATATAAAAATGCATTGAAATATAGATATATAAATATATATATATATATGTATATTTAGAAATATACATGTATATATACATGCGAATATATGTATGTAACACAAATTACAACCGACCATTCGATCACTGAAGCTCAACAACGTTGGGTCAGGTCGGCACTCGGTTGGGTGATCACACAAAAACTCCCAGACACCGTTAGCACAAAATCCCCTCAAACCTTCACGGGGAAAGCAGCGGCGTGTCTAGCAACCTCACACAAAAAAAATTACTGAAAAAGGAGGGAGTAAGAATCTACTAAATATAATTTAGAGAAACCTGAAGAGTTAATTATGTAATCCATGAATAAATTAACACAGACTTCGGCGCCATCGAGTTTTCTGTACAGCGTATAATGCTGTATGATACTCTCAGCCACGGCCCATGAAACTCTTAGCCGTGGCCCATGAAACCTTCAGCCGCGGCCCGGTGATGGCATGTGTCGGTGGTGGCCTGTGTTGTTGGCAACTACAGAGGAGCCAGACGCACGATCATGGCTAACTTTAACCTTAAATAAAATAAAAACTACTAAGGCTAGAGGGCTGCAATTTGGTATGTTTGATGATTGGAGGGCGGATGATCAACGCACCAATTTGCAGCCCTCGAGCCTCAGTAGCTTTTAGGACCTGAGGGCGGACAGAAAAATTGCGGACTGACAGACAAATAGCCATTTCTATAATGGTTTTATTTTATAGAAAACTGAAAATATATACGTTATATTGTACCGCTGACATAAACATACAATAGCGTTTATGAAAATACAAGAATACAGTATGAATTACCATTTCTCTCTGGAAAAAATTTTACCGACCTGTCGAGAAATGAAATGGAAATAATTCCGACTCTTGTCGGGATATTTTCTATATTAAACCTGACACCGAGTATTTATTTTCACCGTCATGATATAATGAAACCATACAGGTTTAGGAAGCTGCGCATTTAATTATTAAAAACTTAAAACTGCTTTTTATTTGCTCAATTATGTAGGAGTTTTCTCCCTGTCATAATGACAAGCACCAGTTGAAAAGGGTTTTTTGAATAAATAATTTGTTTCCCTTACCCAGTACGCCATTCTGTTATTTCCTGACTTATTATATATGTAAACTGTATGCTTAAATATCTTATATATTAACTCGTAATGTCTTATTTGCCTTAGATATATAAATAAGAACATTTATAACATGGTGAACTGCAGCATTAGACTTTACCAAAGCTCCTTTCTGAAACCCCGGTCTCTGAAATCATTCCAGCAAATCTGATCTAATCTTGAGATCGACCTCAGTTCAGAGTCAACTCAGATTACAATATATTTAATTTCATGAAGTTTTTATTTTAATTAATAAACTTGAAAGTCAGTTTTGCAAGCAATTACAGATCTGTAACCTCCAACATTCTAAATCCCACAGACAGTATCACGAAAGGTTGTTGTTTTCCAACCTTTAGTCTTTTTTAGAACATATTAATCTCAATGACATTAAACTCAAAGTCAATTTGTAAGCAATTACAGAGATATACACGACCCCTGTTATTCAAAAGCGCACGTACGGCGAAAACACCAGCTCTTCATTACCCACGAAGCGCGAAAGGTTGGGAAAACAAAGCTTTTAAGCCTCCGAGTTTGAATTTCATCTAATTCTGTTGCGAGATGAAATTAATGGATGCAGCGCGAAAAAGGTTTTTGATTTTTACGGCCCAGTTCATCTCGCATTTAATGCCGAGTGCTTTTAGCGCCGGGTTGTAATGGGATTTATATTCAAAGGAAGGATTTTTGCTAAGCAAAACGTTATTTTTTGAGCGCCATTGTTTTGTAATAGGATTAAGCCCGTGTTCAATTTGCGTGGTTCCCGGGGTTTTCCAAGATGGCCGCAAGGCTCTGTAGCGCCGCTCTGGTGGAAGAAGGCCGAACTACGTTAGTAGTAGTATTCAGATAACACCTCCAGATATTGCCGACCCTCTATGGTCTAGACAGGTGGCAGAAAGCTTCCACAATATTAAACACTTCGTAGCTTTCCAAAGAAGGCTCGTCACCTTCGAGTTGCACCTCCCAAAACAAGGTGCACCATTAACCCATCTTGCTCCCTATCTTTTTAACAATAGACTTATGATTGAACATTTCTCAATATCTGATGTTATTACTCTTTAGCCTTTTGGTTCAAGAAGTTACCTCAGTATCTGTTTGTCAAACAACTAATTAAATAATCTGCAACGCGCCAAGCCATAAGAGGCACGGTTCTATTCCCATAGGCCTAATGATTCTGTAATTGTCCGGTATCTCTCTTGAATTTATTCTCTGACTGTTGGGGTAATGAATGTGAATGGAATTGGAACTTGGACAGTTGTAAATGGGTTACCTATTTCAAGGAAATTACATCTCAGAAAGATTTTATGCCTGTTTAAATGTGGCTCCGTTCAGGGAAAAATTTCTCTCAAGGCGATTACTTTCCTGAGGCAAACTAGGCCTAGAAGAATAGTCTGCTCATGTTCAATTGTTTTCAGGAAATTTATTGGCCGTTGACATGTTGTTTCTTTGGGGAAACCAAGCAAGCAATAAATCGATCAGTCCTAACAAAAGGTTAATAGTGGTAAATGTAAGTCAGTCCCTAAAAACACCTCTGTAAATGAACAACAACATTTTAAGTTTCCATTAAAGACAGATATTCGCATCTGCAAACCAGATTTAGAATCAGACTCTAACATTAGAGCGAAACTAGACACAGAAAAAAAACTTGGGCGCAATCGAGTTTTCTGTATAGCCTATAATGCTGTATGAAACCTTCAGCCATGGCCCGGTGGTGGCCTGTGTTGTTGGCACTTACAGCGGTGCCAGATGTACGACCATGGCTAACTTTAACCTTAAATAAAATAAAGACTACTGAAGCTAGAGAGCTGCAATTTGGTATGCTTGATGACTGGAGGGTGAATGATCAACATACCAATTTGCAGCCCTCTAGCCTCAACAGTTTTTAAGATCTGAGGGCGGACAGAGAAAGTGGGGACAGAAAAAGTGCGGAAGGACAGACAAAGCCGGCACAACAGTTTTCTTTTACAGAAAACCAATAACTAGAAACCAGAAACCTTAGACCTACACCTAATTATCTGAACGTGTGAAAGTCTTTTCACAAAGGCTGCGCCACGCAGGAGTCTCAATTACCCTCTTAACTTGGAGGTAACAACATAAAACTCGGGAGGAATTCCTCCGTGGGTCTCCATAATTCGCTTACAAACCGCTCTAATTCTTTTACTACTCTTTCCTGTCGTGTCTTCTTGTTGGGAGGACGGAGTGTAGTGCTTTTCAAAAAGGTTAATGTGTTTAGAATATTTTTTTTTTAACTTGTTTAAGCATAGGCCTATACTGTGTGTAGGTGCTTCCCGTGGGTGTGCTTGCGGGAAGCATTGGTGTGTATGCATATGAAGTATATGTTTGTCTGCGCGATTAATAATAGATTCTAGTGTTTACGTCAGGTTCTCTCTCTCTCTCTCTCTTTCTCTCTCTCTCTAACACACACACACAAACACGATTTACTCAAAGGATTATGAGACTGTGATAGCACAGAGCCAAGTTAACTCAGCAACAACAGCTCTCTCTCTCTCTCTCTCTCTCTCTCTCTCTCTCTCTCTCTCTCTCTGCAAACACCTCGCCCCAACAGCTCTTTCTCCCAACACGAGAAACAAACTCGAATATGACACGTATTTGTGAATTTATACCAAGTTGTTATTCAAAAATTTACGCCATGTTTTCACCCAGAATTTCTGTCACAGTCCAGAGCAATTTCCCCCCTTTATTTAAAGCCACTCCGTCTGCTGTTATTTATATTCATGGGACGAGTTATTTGACGCTGGGAATTCGGGAATTTGCTGGGAATTTGCTGGGAATTTGCATCCGTGAAATGATTCGCGTGATGGCCAGATACTCCCTGCCAATTAACATAATGGTGTCTGGGTGCGTTGGTTTTTTTTTTTTGGTGTCAAAACTATTTTTTTGTGTTGTAAATTATAGTATTTCCTGGTAGCTTTATTACTATCGATGGTTTTTGTTTTTTTAGAATGAGGAAGTGTGGCTGTATTACGTATTGAAGTGTGTATGTACACACATATACAGTATATATTGCGTGTGTATGTATGTATGTATGTATATATATATATATATATATATATATATATATATATATATATATATAAACAAAAACCCATCATCGGGATCAACCCGGGTCTTTCAGCTGAAAGGCAAGGGCGCTACCAACTGAACCGACTTGTGTTGATAGGCCATAATTCCTGTCAAAATATGCATTAATTATTATCCAAAAAAACTAATGAGTGGGACTACGGAATAAACCGGCTACAATCACATGGGACTAATGTCAATATTTCTCAAGTTCGTTGTTCTGTTCATATTTTAGATTAAAGCTGGCTAGTGGCTATATGCCAGAACTGACCCTTGCCTTATTTTATGTGTTAAAGGTGTGAAAGGGGTCAGGTAACCTGGTGTAGACCCATGGATTCTGCACACCAACATAGACCGATGCTCGGTCCAGGCTGATAAAAAAAAGTAGTTCGTCAAACCTTAACCTAGTCCCACTGTACGTAATCTCAGTATCTCTATTATATTTATCGATATATATAACAATTCTATTATTCCAACAGATAAAAGGAACACGTAAAACAACACCTAAACAGCGATAGGAGACCCGAGATAAAGAAAACATCGGAGATATTCAATTTTACTCCGCGGGAAATGTCCCGCCGCGCATCGTCCTCGGGGGAGCCTTCGGGGACGAGTCTATCTGCGGAGAATGCGTCCGCGGGCGTCGTAAAACGGTAAGATAAAAGGAGACCTCCATTTGGCAACACCTGAGCCGAAATGGCGGCGGGAAACACCGACTGAGAGGATTTTGTCGATGGTTTTCCGCAGAGATTAGAGACGCTAGGTGTGCGTTTAACGTCGCGCGGGGCGAGATAAAGTCGCTGACAACGAGGTGGCAAAGTGAGAGAGAGAGAGAGAGAGAGAGAGAGAGAGAGAGAGAGAGAGAGAGAGGTTGATAAAGGACGATAAGCAGTGGGAAAGAGTAAGGCCTTTTAAGCGAGTTGTATAAGCCCGTCCGCCTCATTGCTTCCATGAGAGTTCTGGAAATGTATGAATGTGTCTCTCAAATGAGAGAAATAAAAGATTTCCTTTCCGTATCCAGATGTATTGCTCTTCTTTTTCTTATACAAGAGGAATATAGGTTTCATTCTCTCCTGCGTTAATGTATTTAAACTTTTCGTTTAAATATTTAAAACCTGAGCTCACGAAGCAGTTGTGGAAGACGGAGAAAATCTGAGAGAGAGAGAGAGAGAGAGAGAGAGAGAGAGAGACAGAGCCATAAATAATGGGAATCATATATACAGATTCCTATCCATAAAAATGAGAGAGAGAGAGAGAGAGAGAGAGAGAGAGAGAGAGAGAGAGAGAGAGAGAGAGAAAAATGGGAATATTACAGATTCCTACCCACAAAAATTGAGAGAGAGAGAGAGAGAGAGAGAGAGAGAGAGAGAGAGAGAGAGAGAGAGAGAGAGAAAAAAGAGTAAAAGAATGGGAATCATATACAGATTCCTATCCATAAAATGAGGCGATGAGAGAGATCGAGAGAGAGGAGAGCTTAATGGGAATCATATACTTCCTACCCACAAAAATTGAGAGAGAGAGAGAGAGAGAGAGAGAGAGAGAGAGAGAGAAGAGAGAGAGAGAGAGAGAGAGGTTGCTAAAAATAATGGGAATCATTTATACAGATTCCTATCCATAAAAATGAGAGAGAGAGAGAAAGAGAGAAAGAGAGAGAGATTTGGCAACACCTGAGAGATTAGATAGAAGAGAGAGAGAGAGGAGAGAGGTTTTCCGCAAATTTAAATGGGAATCATTTAAAGACCTGAGCCACAAAATTGCTGAGAAGAGAGAGAGAAGAGAGAGAGAGAGAGAGAGAGAGAGAGAGAGAGAGAGAGAGAGAGAGAGAGAGCAAAAATAATGGGAATCATATATACAGATTCCTAAAATGAGATAAAAATGAGAGAGAGAGAGAGAGAGAGAGAGAGAGAGAGAGAGAGAGAGAGAGAGAGAGAGAGAGAGAGAGAGCCAAAAATAATGGGAATCATATATACAGATTCCTATCCATAAAAATGAGAGAGAGAGAGAGAGAGAGAGAGAGAGAGAGAGAGAGAGAGAGAGAGAGAGAGAGCCAAAAAGAATGGGAATCATATACAGATTCCTACCCACAAAAATTGAGAGAGAGAGAGAGAGAGAGAGAGAGAGAGAGAGAGAGAGAGAGAGAGAGAGAGAGAGAAGAGAGAGAGCTTTCAAATAATGGGAATCATATACAGATTCCTACCCACAAAAATTGAGAGAGAGAGAGAGAGAGAGAGAGAGAGAGAGAGAGAGAGAGAGAGAGAGAGAGAGAGAGAGCCAGAAAGAATGGGAATCATAATACAGATTCATATACAGATTCCTACCCAAAAATTGAGAGAGAGAGAGAGAGAGAGAGAGAGAGAGAGAGAGAGAGAGAGAGAAAAAAATGGGAATCATATACAGATTCCTACCCACAAAAATTGAGAGAGAGAGAGAGAGAGAGAGAGAGAGAGAGAGAGAGAGAGAGAGAGAGAGAGAGAGAGAGAGAGATAACGGGTATCATATACAGAGGTATGATTCACACAGAACAAATGAGAGATAATTCAGAGGTTAGGTACACCTACTATCTATCTATCTATCTATCTACCTACCTAACTCTCCATCTCTGAAAATACAGAAACCTCCTATACAAAAATGAAACGAAATTTTAAAAAATGATTAATCAAGATGACAAAGAAGAGCAATAACAAAAGAATATAAAGAATAGGAAAGCATAAAACCAAATAAGAGCCCATTTCATAAAATTTCATTTTCGTGTCATTCGCGAACTATAAATAATCTCGTTTTCATTCTCAAGGAATTCATATCTCACGGCCATTTTCATGTTTCAGGAGAGACAAATTGCCGTGGAAATTCTTACTGAGCACCGAGAGGGATTTTGCCAGAATATTGGATAGAGAGTTCTTTGGTCAGTGAAATAAAATAGTTATTAGATCTGGTTTGGTATGGATGCACGTTGTATACATTGTGCAACCCTATCTGCTGAGATATATATATATATATATATATATATATATATATATATATATATATATATATATATATATATATATATATATATATACTGTATGTATATATATATATGAATATATATATATATATATATATATATATATATATATATATATATATATAATTTATATATATATATAATGTTGTTCCTATAAATTAGAAATATAATTTATATGAGAAATATTCAATTTTGTTCCTAAATAAATTAGTACAGAACTGGTCATTTTTGACTCATATACGCTCACACACACACACACACACATATATATATACCTGTATATATATATACACACATATATATATACTATATATATATACATATGAATGTCAAATATAAACACTTCTGAATAAAACAATTTAGGAACAAGAACTAAAAATCCTTCAAATAAATCATCATTCACATTTACAATTTAAAAAATCTATACACTCCCCTCGCCCCTCCCCCCTCTCTTCTTAAAAAGGGCAAACACAAACACAAAACGAATCTACTGTACTGCCATGTACAGACGAGCAGAGCAAAATCTCCCTAAAAACAGCAAGAGCAAGCGGGCCAAGTTCAAGGCTCCAATTAACTGGTCGTAACTTAGTTTCGGCTCGGTGGGACTTCCTTCCTCCATTGCGAGACGAAACTAAGTTTCAAATCACGGTAATTGTTTTGCTCTTCTCGGGTTTTCTCGTATTTTCTCGCCAAGAGGGAGTTTTACTTTATTTTCATCTTTTGGTGGTGAAGAAGTTGATGACGAGTTTGATCAGTGTTTGTGGGTGAATCGAAATATTTTTTTGTTCACTTGAGTTTTTGTTAATAAAGGCAATTTCTATGGGTAGAGTTCTGTGTATGAGTCTCACTGTTTTTAACTCTCTCTCTCTCTCTCTCTCTCTCTCTCTCTCTCTGAAATTTATTACATTCACACCATCATTATTACGTACAGAAAAACACAATACATTTTTCTATATAGATTCTTGTTCTTAACAACAAAAAGGAAAATTATTTTATATCTAATTCAGATTAATTAATTGCCCTAACTTTTTGGGACATATTTATACATAAGAATATTTTTTATCTATAAAAATAACTACTGGAGCTCTAGGTATCCTTGTAATTTCTTAAAAAAATAAAAGAAAAAATAAGACCCAGTCTCCATCAGGTCCTATGGACTACGATTTCAAAGTGTTCCTTTAAAATAAGAAATATTCGGTAGAAGTCGCAGAAGGGGAGGGGGAGGGGTGGGAAGAGAGGAAGGGGAAGAGAGAGGAAAAAAGGGGAAGAGAAGAGAGGAAGAGAAGAGGTTAAGAAGGGGAAAGAGAACAGGGCAAGAGAAGAGGGCAAGAGAATAGGGCAAGAGAACAGGGCAAGAGAAGAGGGCAAGAGAATAGGGGAAGAGAGGAGGGGAAGATAATAGGGCAAGAGAATGGGGGAAGGGAAGAGGGAAAGATATAGGGCAAGAGAAGAGGGGAAGATAATAGGGCAAGAGAAGAGGGCAAGAGAAGAGGGCAAGAGAAGAGGGCAAGAGAGGAGGGGAAGAGAAGAGGGAAAGATAAAGGGCAAGAGAGAGGGGAAGATAAAAGGGCAAGAGAAGAGGGGAAGATAAAAGGGCAAGAGAAGAGGGCAAGAGAATAGGGCAAGAGAGGAAAGATAAAGGGCAAGAGAGGAGGGGAAGAGAAGAGGGGCAAGATATAGGGCAAGAGAAGAGGGGAAGATAATAGGGGGACGAGAAGAGAGAAAGAAGAGGGCAAGAGAATAGGGCAAGAGAAGAGGGCAAGAAAGGAGGGGACGAGAAGAGAGAAAGATAAAGGGCAAGAGAAGAGGGGAAGATAACAGGGCAAGAGGAGAGGGCAAGAGAATAGGGCAAGAGAAGAGGGCAAGAGAAGAGGGCAAGAGAAGCAAACTATTCCAGGGGAAGGCTATTGCTTCCAGAGGAATATCCGCAGAGGAAGGCGTCTGGAAAGCCAGCGATATTTCCTTCCAGATTCCTGAAAGGGGGATTTCCAGAATAAAAAAAAAAAAAAAAAACTTTCTTTACATCGTTTGAAGAATAAACGATTAAGTGAAGTCCTTGAGGCGAAAAGATTTTCCATATATATATGTATATATTATATATATACATATATATACAGTACATTTGAATATATATAAACAAACAAAATAAATTGTTACAATAAACCATCACTCACCTCAGTCCTAAACTGTCTCACGATTTTAACAAAAAAAAAAAATACAAAAACAATTTCTATGCACCCACTGTAACTTTCAAAAAATATAATAATAATAACTGCCACTGCTTTTCGCCTTCTCTTATAAAATCCCGCTGCTTTCCATAGTAAAAATCCCGGCATCTTTTTATCCCGTTTCAGAAAACCAAGATGGACGATAATAGCTCAATTGATCACTCGGATAAAACCCGAGTCCACTTACCTGATTGAGTGCACTCGACAATATGATGCAGGAGCCTGATTTAAAGGTGATCTAGAGAGAGAGAGAGAGAGAGAGAGAGAGAGAGAGAGAGAGAGAGAGAGAGAGAGGAGAATTTAAATTCTCGCTTGTAAAGTAATATAAAATTCTATATGAACAGGGTTCATCTTCTGAGTAAAAATAATGATGATAATAATATAAAGATATTCTATAAGTGAGAGAGAGAGAGAGAGAGAGAGAGAGAGAGAGAGAGAGAGAGAGAGAGAGAGAGAGAGAGAGAGAGAGAGAATTTGAATTCTCACTTGTAACGCTATATAAAAGTATGTAAAGATATTCTATAAGAGAGAGAGAGAGAGAGAGAGAGAGAGAGAGAGAGAGAGAGAGAGAGAGAGAGAGAGAGAGAGAGAGAGAGGTGGTTGATTAGATCCTCACTTGTAACCCTATATAAAAGTCTGTCAAGATATTCTCTAAGAGAGAGAGAGAGAGAGAGAGAGAGAAAATAAATTGTCACTTTAAACGCAATAAAAAAGTTCATAAAGATATTCTGTAAGGGTGTATGTGTGTGTGTGTGTGAGAGAGAGAGAGAGAGAGAGAGAGAGAGAGAGAGAGAGAGAGAGAGAGAGAGAGAGAAATGAAATACCCACTAGCAAAGCAATAATAAAACCCATACAGATATTCTAACAAAGATGGCAATTAATTTGCCCCCCTAAAATGTCTCATTAATTTCAATATAATTAATGTTTATTAAATCTTTCAGTAATTCCAATTAGAGGAAATAACTATAATTATACAGTAGCATTAATTTTCCATTCAAAAATTATACTATGCAATTATTTTAATACAAGAGATAAAACCAAAGATATGAATTTCATTTATATTTATATATATATATATATATATATATATATATATATATATATATATATATATATATATATATATATATATATATAATCAGATTTTGAAACGTACTTCAGTTAATAAATATGACCAATCAAAGCTTCTGAAGTTATTTTTAATTATTTCATTTATCATATTCTTGAGTCTTTTTAAAAATGATTTACGACCATTTCAACAACAGCATTTAACAAGACACAATTAAAACAGGCAATAAAAGTCCCATTACAAGAATCACACTAAGAGATTTGTATGTTTATTTATTTCATTTTCCATCAGGATACTTCAGTAAGAATCATAATTAAAACGGAAAGATACTGGTGAAAAGATAAAACTAAGAACTGAGGAAAATGTCAGAGTTGGTCAGAATAAGCCATTTTTAGTTTTCTGTAAGAGTTAAACTACTGAGATGGCTTGTTGTCTGTCCGTCCACACTTTTCTGTCCGCCCTCAGATCTTAAAAACTACTGAGGCTAGAGGGCTGTAAATTGGTATGTTGATGGCTAGATGGCTGTAAATTGGTGTGTTGATGATCCAACCTCCAATCATCAAACATACCGAATTGCAGCCCTCTAGCCTCGGCAGTTTTTATTTTATTTAAGATTAAGGTTAGCCATGAACGTGCCATAGGGTTGTGGCTGAAAGTTACATGGGCCGCGGCTGAGAGTTTCATGGACCGTGGCTGAGAGTTTCATACAGCATTATACTCTGTACAGAAAACTCGAATGCCCCCGAAGAAACTTCTGCGCATTTCTTTCTTGTTTACTTAATGTTTATAATGCAGGGCAGATGAAAATTGTAACTGGGGGAACATAGAAGAAAAGAGAAACCGAATTCAATTAATTTCTCCGAATCAGTTCCCTAATTTTGTTTGCATTTTTTATGTGGTAGGGAGGAAAGGGGAGGGGTCGCCCAGGAGGTGCTGAGGGGTGGGGAGGTATATTGTATTTCCAAAATAAGTTTGTAGTTACAATAACAATGCAAACTATCAAGATGGAAATGAATGTACATTTAAATATTTGTTTACCTAAGGAATATTTTTTTCAAATACCATTAATACCATAAACGAAAGTTCCTTTCTCTTATACCAGAAAGTCCCATCAGGTATCAGGAAGGAAATACTGTCTTTACTTCCTCCTTCCCCTACCCTTCCACTCCCTTCCCCCTCCCACAATCCCCTACCTCCTGTCCCTCTCCCTCCCCCCACTTCTTCTCCTCCTACCTCCTCTCCCTTCCTCTTCCCCTTCGTCAGCCTCTCCTTCAAAATATTTCATAATTTACAAGGAGCACGGGCTGAAATAGTGTCAATAAAATTTGATGGAGAATGGGTTCTCATTTTACCTCGTCTCTATTTTTCTTGTAAGTTTCTGCCATTTAAATAAATTGATATTGAAGGCAAGAGGCCCAACGGTGTGATTCGTTAAGCAAAAATGTCCTATATTTACCAAGAATTATGAAGATAACACAACTAAGAAATCAAGATTACTCAGAAAATTAACCACCTAATTAGCTCATTCAGTTAAACCAGGTGGACAAAGCCTTCAGGTCCTCAGAAAACCTTCAGAGATTACTGGTAAGCCCATGCCCAATGTTTTATCAATAACTGACGCTGATACCCACTCAGAGCTGGGCCGACTGGTGGGCAGCACACCTGGATTGACTCACAGACCTTGCAAGCACTAGTCCAGACCTTTGTCACCAAGTTATGGCATTCTTCTTAAAAGAGCAAAAGGCATAAGGTAAAAAAATATACTTTACATATACAGTATATATATATATATATATATATATATATATATATATGCATATATACATATACATATATGTGTATACATACGTATATATACATATATATACTATATATATATATATATATAGAAGAGAGAGAGAGAGAGAGAGAGAGAGAGAGAGAGAGTAAATTTGGTGTAATGACTAAAACAAATAAAGAGGTATGTCTAATACCATGAGAGAGAGAGAGAGAGAGAGAGAGAGAGAGAGATAAATACTCTTCCAATGAAGAAATGAACCCGGCAAAAAATCGTCCATTTTCTTCCCACACTTGGAAATAAAAAAAAAAAAAAAAAAATCCAGCCTCCCCTGGAAGCAGCAACCGTGTTAATTACCGCGGAGCCGTTTAGCCATCGCCGATATCATTCCTGGAATGCAAATTCCAGGCGTCATAACAACAGATCCCGAGAATATAAATAGCAAAGCGTTTGGGGGGAAGCGTCGCTGCGGACTATGACAAAAAAAAGAATGGTAGTTGGGAACAAGGAATAAATTCCGAAGGGGGAAACATTTCAGGAATGTTGGAATAAAAAGCGACTATAAATTAACAAAGTTTTCCCGATTTGATTCCATTCTTTATTCTGGTTGTAATTCAGCCTGGCGGGTATGTAGGAGAGAGAGAGAGAGAGAGAGAGAGAGAGAGAGAGAGAGAGAGAGAGAGAGAGAGAGATTTGGTATAATGACTAAGACAAATAAGCAAACATGTCTAATATCAGGTGAGAGAGAGAGAGAGAGAGAGAGAGAGAGAGAGAGAGAGAGAGAGAAAATTTGGTATAATGACTAAGACAAATAAACAAACATGTCTAATATCAGGTGAGAGAGAGAGAGAGAGAGAGAGAGAAATTTGGTATAATGACTAAGATAAATAAACAAACATGTCTAACATCAGGTGAGAGAGAGAGAGAGAGAGAGAGAGAGAGAGAGAGAGAGAGAGAGAGAGAGAGAGAGAGAGAGAGAGAGATTTCGTATAGTGACTAAGTCAGATAAACAAATATGTCTAATATCAAGTGAGAGAGAGAGAGAGAGAGAGAGAGAGAGAGAGAGAGAGAGAGAGAGAGAGAGAGAGAGAGAGAGAGAGAGAGAGAGTTTGGTATAATGGCCAAGAGAGAGAATTTGGTATACTGACTAAGAGAAATAAACAAATATGTCTGACATCAGAGAGAGAGAGAGAGGGACAGAGAGACAGAGAGAGAGGGAACCATGGTATAATGAGAGAGAGAATTTGATATAATTACTAAGACAAATAAACAAATATGTCTAATATCGGGTGAGAGAGAGAGAGAGAGAGAGAGAGAAATTTGGTATTATGACCAAGAGAGAGAATTTAATACAGTGACTAGATTAAATAAATAAATAAGTCTAACATCAGGTGAAAGAGAGAGAGAGAGAGAGAGAGAGAGAGAGAGAGAGAGAGAGAGAGAGAGAGTTTGGTATAATGACTAAGGGAGAGAATGTGGTATGGCTAAGACAACAAAATGTCTAACATCAGGTGAGAGAGAGAGAGAGAGAGAGAGAGAGAGAGAATTTGGTACAATGGCCAAGAGAGAGAATTTGGTATACTGACTAAGAGAAATAAACAAATATGTCTGACATCAGGTGAGAGAGAGAGAGAGAGAGAGAGAGAGAGAGAGAGAGAGAGAGAGAGAGGGGACCATGATATAATGAAAGAGAGAGAATTTGGTATAATGACTAAGATAAATAAACAAATATGTCTGATATCGGTTGAGAGAGAGAGAGAGAGAGAGAGAGAGAGAGAGAGAGAGAGAGAGAGAGAGAGAGAGAGACTTAAAAAAAAAATTCCAGTCGGTACAGACGCATCATAATTCCTCTTCCTTTGCAACGATCGCGAGAAGCGTCAAAAAATTATCCCAATAACTCGGGGAGCCAAATCACACCCAACCCACTGAACGCGACTTAGAGCGAATTTGTACCCTCTCTTAAATTCGCATCTGAGGCTTAACGAGATTATCTCATTTTTCCAAAAGTGATGTAATTATTGCCAGGGCGCATTCGAGTTTCCACGGGCGTTCGTCGCGTTTCATGACGGCGAGCAGAGGCGAACGAAATTGAACTGAATTGAATGTAGGATTTATGCCAAAGGCCAAGCGATGGGACCTATGAGGTCATTCAGCGCTGAAACGTGAACTGACAGTAAAAGGTCTGAAAGGGTTGAGGAAAGTAAGATAGAAGAAAGAGAATATGAACGGAGGTACAGTAAAAGGAACGAAAAGGGTTGCAGCTAGGGCCCGTAGGCACGCTGCCAAGAACCTTCAGTAATGCCTACAGTGCACCGGACGAGGTGCACTGGCGGCACTACCTCCCTGCGGGATTACACCAATTTTTATTTAGTTATTTATTTATTATTATCTCGCTTTTTCGTTGACCTTGAATCTTTATCAATGGATTTTTCATCAATTCAGTTTAATGTCGGTTTTTGTTAATCTTTTCGTAAGACATTGTCGTTTGGAAATGCTTCTTTATATATATAAAAAATGTTAATATATATAAAATTATATGATAACATATATATATATATATATATCTATTGATATAATACAAATGAAAGATATAATTTGTCTAAACATGAGCACGTGTTCGTGAGCTAGAATTAAACTTCTGACTTAATCGGGCTCGTGATTTATCCTGTCAATCGGTAAGAGCCCAATGGCCTTTTTTGAGACAATAAATACAGTGTGTGACAATGATCCTATATGATATATAGAAATTTATATATATATATATATATATATATATATATATATATATATATATATATATATATATTTCTGATATATATATCAATCGGTATATATATATATATAGAGACTATATATATATATATATATATATATATATTAATATATATATGTATATATATAGTATATATATATATTAAACATATATATATATATATATATATATAATATATATATATATATATATATATATATATATATATATATATATATATATATATATATATATATATATATATATATATATATATATATATATATATACATATACATATATAATTCCTCTACTCATTGTATTCCCCTGAAGCTCGGTGGATCCTCCCATCCATTTTTGGCAAATCTCCTGAGCTCACAACATATCGTAAATTATTTCCTCTTTTGCGTCAAAGTGCCACCATTAATTTCTTTCTTATGGTCAAATCATTATCGCGAGGGGAAATCACTGTCACGGCCTCATCATCTTTCATTTTTCATGAAGATTATTCAAAAGATTTTAATCTAATAATTTTCGTGATGAGACAAAAGAGTAAATAATTCATCTCTGTTTGAAGTCCGTGTCTGAGATCGGGTGAATTAAAGACGCTGGTATTGAATTAATGTCCTTGTCTGAAGATGCTTTAAGGTCGATTTCTGCTTGAAAAATGATTTATTGTGATTTATTGCAGTTTCCTGTCACGGATATCAATCAGAAACATAAAGCAAAACATCGCGTAAAACTGTGATTTGCACATTCATTTATCATCACATTTTTCGTAAAGCAAAATTTATGTTATGTCTTACCTTCTTGAATTGCTACAAAATAAATCCTACAGACTGAAGGTACAGGTGATAACCTGCTCAAATTACAGTTACTCTAAACAGGTAATAAAATCGCTCATCACTGAAGCTGTGAAAGTTATATTATAACAGCTTCTTAAAATAATTGCGAATACTATCAAGCTCAAGATGGCTCAGTGGATACCAGCATCATATATTGCATTAAAAGCCCAAAGCATTATCAGACACTTTGCCTCGAAATTGCATTTCAGGATAGAAAAGGCTTTGATTAAACAAGCATGGTTAAACTAAATCATCACTTGAATGCAACAATAATGGGAAGGTTAGCTACAAAGGTGAGCCGTTCTAGAGGTGAACACCAGCTACAAAGGGTGAAAACTGCATCAAAGTTTTTTGGTGCAATGGAGTATTCTGGTGGGCTGTACAATGCAAAGAAACTAAACAGCCACGGGTGAAACCTATCCTGGTGGTGGCAAGTTATGGCAAAATGATGAGCCGCCGGACAGAGGATCATGATAAAAGAACAAGATAAAATAAAAACTACTGAGCCAGCCCTGAAGCAATATTCTTTTGACGGTGGGCATGGAAGACAACATAAAATTTGGCCATGACCTAGACTTTATTACGGACAGGAAAATGCGGACGGACAGATAAATAGCCATCTCAATAGTTTTTTTTATTTCTTCTTTTTCAGGTATCTCAAAGGAGAAGACAAGTTTCAAGGTCCTCGTTCCCCAGCTGGAAAAAAAAGTGGGCCATTTAAATATGGTTGGGCGTTTTCCAAAGAAGTCGCACTCATCTTGTTTGGGGGCATCATCAGTTGAAGAAAGTTTGATGGCCCGTTCTCAGGTAATCATGATAAGCCAAAGAAGAAAAATATGCCTTCATTGACCGAGCCAGCCCCTCTCAATCTTCTTTATCTCCACTCTCACAACTAAAATCCGGACATGACATAGATTTCACGCAGAATTTCTCCATTTTCTTCCCTTTAACTTTTATTTTTTCTTTTTCATTTCTCACTTTTTTATTTTGGAAGCTGGAAAAATTGTAGGCCATTTAAATATGGTTCGTTTTTATCGCCTCATCTTGTTTACATCATCAGTTGGATGGAAAGTTTGAACTTTTTTTTATTTCAATTTTCTTATTTTAGAAGATATTGGACACAGAATCTCTCTCTCTCTCTCTCTCTCTCTCTCTCTCTCTCTCTCTCTAGATTTCACGCAGAATTTCTCACATTTTCAGATCCCTTCTGAACTGCACATTTTTTTTTCTTCCATTTCTACTTTTTTATTTTGGAAGATAAGGACACAGAATCTCTCTCTCTCTCTCTCTCTCTCTCTCTCTCTCTCTCTCTCTCTCTCTCTCATTTTCAGATCCCTTCTGAACTGCACATTTTTTTTTCTTCCATTTCTACTTTCTTATTTTAGAAGGACACAGAATCTCTCTCTCTCTCTCTCTCTCTCTCTCTCTCTCTCTCTCTCTCTCTCTCATTTTCTGACCCTTCTGAACTGCACATTTTTTCTTCCATTTCTATTTTCTTATTTTAGAAGATAAGGACCCAGGATCTCTCTCTCTCTCTCTCTCTCTCTCTCTCTCTCTCTCTCTCTCTGTAGCAAAATAGGTCCTGTCGTAGGGCCCTTGAAAAACGACCTCAGAAGATAGGAGGGTCGCCATCATTCCCCTTACTGCCTCTCTCAAAAAATGGAGGACAGGGTTATATGTCCCATTATCTCAAGGCTTTTCCTCGGATATTTACAACAGTCCAGATGGTTATTACAACACCAAGCTGTTGTTGAAAAAATTTTACAACCATCCAGGCGGGTATTACAATACCAAGCAAATGTTAAAAAATTGTACGACCAATCCACACAGTTATTACAATATCAAGCAGTTGTACAAAAAAATTACAACCATCCAGGCGGTTACGACAACACCAAGCAGTTGTAAAAACTTTTCACAACCATCCAGGAGGTTATTACAATACCAAGCAATTGTTGAAAAAATTTCACAACCATCCAGGAGCTTATTACAACACCAAGCAATTGTTAAAAATTTGTACAACTATTCAGACAGTTATTACAATATCAAGAAGTTGTAAAAAAATTTACAACCATCCAGACGGTTATTACAACATCAAGCAGTTGTTGAAAAATTTTTAAAACTATCCATGTGGTTATTACAATACCAAGCAGTTAAGAAATCTACAACCTTCCAGACGGTTATTACAACATC
>NC_089766.1:7193507-7206007 GCF_040412425.1 Macrobrachium rosenbergii
GTGTAACAGCAGGAAAACCTCGCAGTTGCAATATGAAATAATTGTTAAGAGAGGATGGACAGCAAGATGGAAGAAAGATAATATGAACTGAGGTACAGTAAAAGGAATGAAAGGGGTTGCAGCTAGGGGGCAAAGGGACGCTGCAAAGAACCTTTGGTAATGCCTACAGTGCACCCCGTGAGGTGCACTGACGGCACTAACCACCTACGGGGAAATTTGAAGCCGTACGAATATAGAAAGATTAAATATGCGTCGCCTATCCCAATAGGGTGCTTTGGTATAGAGAAAAGATATGGCAATCATTTTGTCAATGCGATTTTCAATAGTTCATCGAAAGATACAGCGACTGAAATGAGCTATGAATGGCGTTCAGCTTATTCAAGAAAAACGAATATATTTCATTAAAAAGGACAGTTAACCAATCTATTTGGAATATATTACGCTTGTTAAGGATCGTCTTCGGTAACCGCGCAGTTTACGCCATACGTGATTTCAACTCTAAAACGATCATTGGTCACTGATTTTTCGTTTATATAAAAAATGATAATGACATCAGCAGTCCCCGTCATAAAGAATTTCAGAAAAACTATACAAAACTTCTATTCCACAGGGCCACCCTTCCATTCGGTTAAATAAACAAATCATCATAACATGGCCTCATGAATATTCCAGTTCCATTTAGTGAGCTGGAAAAAACTAAGAAAAAAATTTTTTTTTTTTTTATTTGAATTTCACCGTGTGTACCTCCAATTTTATCTCTCTCCCTTCCAACTTCTGGAGGCCTATAAACAACTTTTTTGACGCACTCTGAGATTGTTTGTTTTAGCCTGATTGTAAATTTATTTAACACCTGATTACAGATTGTTTCTTCAATTGTAAAAGACTGTTTCTTCAATTGTAAAACTTGAAAACGTATTTGTTTTACCTCATTATTTCAGGTACAATAGAATCTAGATTCCTGACAATAAAATTCTACACTTCATCGAAATGAAAGAATTTTGTTATTGTTGAAACGGTTTTTGGTTTTCTGTCAAAGAAAACTATTGTGCCGGCTTTGTCTGTCCGTCTGCACTTTATTCTGTCCGCACTTTTTACTGTAAGCACTTTTTCTCTCCGTCCTCAGATCTTAAAAACTACTGAGGCTAGAGGGCTGCAAACTGTGATGTTGATCATCCATCCTCCAATCATCAAACATACCAAATTGCAGCCCTCTAGCCACAGTAATTTTTATCTTATTTAAGATTAAATTTAGCCATAATCGTGCTTCTGGCAACGATATATGCCAGGCTACCACCAGGCCGTGGTTAAAGTTTCATGGGCCGCGGCTCAAAAGCATTATACCGAGACCACCGAAAGACAGATCTACTTTCGGTGGCCTTGATTATACGCTGTAGCGGCTGTACAGAAAACTGGATTGTGCCGAAGAAACTTCGGCGCATTTATTACTTTTATATTTTAAAGTACCAGAGCGAAAGATTAAATCGTGAGCAGAATATTGATGAAATCAAAATTGGTTTCTGACGGTAAAACTGTCTTTTTGATTTCAAAGGGTTCGTGATACTACGAAATCAGGTGTTCTCTCTCTCTCTCTCTCTCTCTCTCTCTCTCTCTCTCTCTCTCTCTCTCAGATCCTTTTGTGAGAACGGGAAATATCGTCTTTTTCCTCGTGACAGAATTTTAATTGGAAGAGCCGACGTAAATAAATGCAATTGCAGGCAATATCGAAGTCGTTATTTATTTTTCCTTTCCGAGAATTTTAATGAAATGCCTCAGCACGAGAAAGATTTACTTCAGGAGAGAGAGAGAGAGAGAGAGAGAGAGAGAGAGAGAGAGAGAGAGAGAGAGAGAGACAGAGACAAATAGAGAGAGAGAGAGAGAGAGAGAGACCGGGATAAAAGGAGCCCTGATTGAAATCCGATAATTAGACAGAGCCAAATGACGTCATTGCTCACCCTTCGAGAAATGACGTTTACCAATTAAACCTTAATCGTTGTATTGTAATAAAAAATACGGCTTAAATTCGTTTTAATCGCACTGGAAATGTGTTTTTGCCTGGTTTCGTTATACTGGGCGAATATTCAAAGCAGAGGCAAAAAGCTTATTAAGGTCAAGGTCAGCACGCGACTCAACTAATTTTGTTCTCTAAAACTTTCATTATCTATTACATTACACTCAAATATTTATGCAAATTAACCGCATCAATTTGTTTACAAACTACAATAATATTCATTGCTCACCATTCCTAGAACACAACTTATGACATAACACTTGCTCACATTCACTTAGCACTTTATTTTTAACACTTCCATAATTCATAAGTCTCGCCATTGCGTCATATGCAAACATCAATCACTCCACAATTATCTTTACCAACTTTCTTAACAAAGAACTTTGCACCCAAATCTGTCATTTCCTTGGATATTTGCCTCACTTTGGCGATAAAAGTTTTGAATAGCCAGTGAAATGTAACACACACTTGAATCAGATCCAGTTTTACACCAAACCAGTCACTCTCCCACTCATGGACTCTCACACATATACTTCACCTTAGTCATAAAAACTTGTAATTGCTTTACCAGATCTGTACCATACATCCTAAGTACACTCCACAGTTTAACTCTGTGAAAACTATAGTAACCATTGCCTATCTCTATACAAACATACAAATTCTTATGAATTACTTCATAAAAAACACGGATCTTCACCTATCAGTCTGATGTTGTCTGTCTTATATTCTCAATTAAAATCTTCCCATGCACCTTCCCCTATATAGAGAGTAATGTCATGTCCCTATAACTGTTGTAGTTTTCTTTGCCACTTTTATCTTCAAACAAAGATACAATTATCCCTTTCACCTACTCCTCCGGAACCTTTCCTTCTTCCAAAAGTACCTTACACACCTAAGTCTACCACTTATTCACACTTTTAAACTCTTACCACTTCATTTCACTAGTAATTCCATGAATTCCTGGTGCCTTTCTATTTCCTCAACTTTCTGATAAAAAAAGTCTTCATATAAATCTTGCATTAAAAATAAATGATACCCAAATACATATAAATAAAAGTAAAGAAAAACGGATATATAAAAAATAGTGAAACTATTTGTGTATGCATATACTATGCATTTAAACGAGTATTTGCACAAAAACTGTATAAAAAATCGAGAGAGAGAGAGAGAGAGAGAGAGAGAGAGAGAGAGAGAGAGAGAGAGAGAGAGAGAGAGAGAGAGAAATTCATTCATGAATTCTCGTCTGTATCAAAATAGAAAATTCAAATTGAGACTCAGTATCTCGGATTCTGTCTTTTTTTTTATTCTTGATCCAGGGAAGATTAATTCTCTTCCCACTAAATCACTCTGACAGTGAAGGATATGACTTTTCTTAGGCCTTCTCTTCCCTGGTTATTCTTCCCTTATTTTTTCATTCAGATAAGGAAAAAAATCTGTTATTTTTCAGTGACAGGTCGCTAGCTTTTGGAGTTTTCTTTTTATCCAGTTTTCTTAATTTGGTTTATATCATATTTTTTTCTTGTTTCTATTTTTTTTTTATTTACTATTATCTTTATCTATGTTCCTTCTCTTTTCTTTAAAGTTCTTTATCGTATGATTTAACTTTATCAATTATTCTTCATGTTGCATGCATTAAAAACCTCATTTTTTCAAAATATATCATAAATAAATATATTATCACTAAACTCTTCAATGCACTGACGCTGTGAGAGTTTTTGAACATTTTTTGGTGTCATGACCTCATCGCGTGAATTCAGGAAACACTGTCTGTCTGACAAATTTCTAACTCAATTTTGTATCTGATAAACCAATCTGAAAATATTCACCTACAGTAAACCTAAACTTTAACAAGACCCACAGGAGCTAATTTAAATCTGAAATTGCCTCGTATCCTACCTTGTGTTTTCCAATCTGTAGCATATTCAGGGACTTGGCGAATGATATATTTTATACACTCAGTACTCTGCAAAACATAATACTGTCTATCATGACAAAGAACAAACAGGTAAAAAATGCGCCGAAGTTTCTTCAGCGCAATCGAGTTTTCTGTGCAGCGTATAATCAAGGCCACCGAAAATAGATCTATTTTCGGTGGTCTCGGTATAATGCTGTGTGAGGCGCGACTCATGAATCTTTAACCACCGCCCGGTGGTGGCCTGTCCTACGGTCATAAAATTCCACTCCTTTTGTATTAGCGATTTTAATTAAGTGTGTCTTTAGAAATTACATAGGAACTGTCCTTGTTCAAGCAACAATCTGAGGTTGAACAGATTTTTAATATCAAGCCATCCCAACTTATTGCACCATTATGATGTCAGAAAGGTATCAACATCAAACACCATTTGCAGACGTCATATTGGGGCTTCAAAGACCCTGAATTCTACAGATTTGCAGTTCTGCAAAAGTCCCCCTACATCTCTACAAGCAGACCACTCTTCAAATACCCAACATGTCACATGAAATTCAAGTCACGTTCCGAGGAACAAAAGTGGGGGAGAAAGAAAGGGGCTACAATGGTGAGCCGTTCAAAAGGAAATCGAGACACGAAAGAAGAAGAAGAAGAAGAAGAAGAAGGCCGACTGGGGCCACAATGTTTTCGCGCCGTCCGGGTACGACATACACCAGATATGACACGGATGATGTGCCTCTCTATTTCTTTCCATGTTCGTTTGCCTGTCACTCCTAACTAGGTTTAGCCTCTCGCCTTGTGACAGGAGAGGTTTAGCCTCTCTCCTCGTGACAGGAAACATTCCAGACCATTTTCCCTGGCTTTGTATTTTCCAGAGTCATGTTTACACCTCACATACTTAGAGCTAAGTTAGGGGCTTCAGCACTCGGTATGCAAATGCCTGGAAGTAAGCGTCGTGACACCCTGCCACTTTGGACAAAACCCCAATGAATCACTTGGCCAGATCTTGGAGATATTCTCTCTCTCTCTCTCTCTCTCTCTCTCTCTCTCTCTCTCTCTCTCTCTCTCTCTCTCTCTCTCTCTATTCACTTCTCCGTTTCTTAACTAGCTATGCCTACATCTTTTTCTTCTCCCTTTCTCTTTTTACACATTATATGTTAAAACTAGGCCTATATTTAACATAATATATTGAATCTAGGCGATTTTCTTATCACATATACTATGATCTGATATATTACGCCAAGTAAAGATCAAACAGTGAGCCTGTTTCTTGTAGAAACATTTATCTTCTCATTATTTTATATGTAAATTAATGATTGATGTTATTCATCATACAACTACAACATTGGCGACACATACAGTGGGTGCTACATATTTAAAGATGTGAAAATTAATTAAACATTCTTATGTACCATTTGGTTACACGTATTTCCATGTTACAAATACCGTACCTAAAAACATATAACCTGATAGATATGACATATATGAACCTAAAAATTATAAACAACCTACATCTTGCCCAAAAAATATATAGAATTAATCAAAATATATATATATATATATATATATATATATATATATATATATATATATATATATATATATATATATATATATATATATATATATATATATATATATAGAGATAGAGAGAGAGAGAGAGAGAGAGAGAGAGAGAGAGAGAGAGAAGAGAGAAATATAACTCTTACCGGCTCACCGGAAATTCATCTATAATTAATCATCACATCAATATGCTAATTCTTCTCGTTTTCCATCAGATATTCAGAATTCTTAATAAGGCCTCTCTCTCTCTCTCTCTCTCTCTCTCTCTCTCTCTCTCTCTCAGACTAAGCAAACTGAAGCCAATTTCATTTAAATAGAACACCCTTCATAATAGTTCTTATATTCATAAACAGAATGCCATTTTTATTCGAATAAGGTCTCTCTCTCTCTCTCTCTCTCTCTCTCTCTCTCTCTCTCTCTCTCTCTCTCTCTCTCTCAGACCAAAACAACTCGATGCCAACTCAATGTAAATAAGAATACCATTCGTAATCCCTCTCGAATATAAGTTAATGGCTCTGTGAGTACGTGCGTGTGTTTGCCCAGGGAATGTAAACAACTATAGCAAAATCCACCGCTCTTTGCAGCTAAGCCCCAACCACTGCTTACGTCACGACCAATCCTTGAAGCTGACTGGTTGACAATGGTTTCGAAAAACTGGTTAATCTTTGGTTCTTTTTCTTCTTCATTGATTTAGTGTGATAAAAAAACATCACCTTAGGTAATGTTAGCCTGGGCAGGACGCTATCGGATTTCGGCATCATTCGGGCGGGCGTAAATGCGTATTAGTGGCTTGTCGCGTAAGCCTCTAATTGCCTTGCCTAACCAGCAGGTGAAAATTTACGTAGGAGCGTAAAAAGAGAATATTCTTTTGCGTGTGGTACTTGATAGAGGAAATGAAATAGGTGTTAAAGATATTTAAAGGATTATTAATATCCTCTGCTGGGCGGGAATTATTTTTTCTTTGGAATTACCTTGTGTCTCTTTCTTTGCAATTACCTTAAAGCTATTCTTTCGTCATTTTCTGATGACAAACTGATTAGATACTGCGGGGAATTAGAATTATGACATTGGGAATATTACTCACAGATAGGATAATCCTAAAAATATGAAATATCAATGACTTACTCTTAATGACCTTGAAATCCACCAACTTATACTTAAGCCAAATTCCTTCGTCGTCATTCCAGTTCAAAAAAGTATCCTTTAAAAGCAACCTGGAATCCATCTGGTATTCCAGGCGACGCATGGAATGGAAACTCTAACGTCAAATGGGAGAGACATTCAGAAGAAAATCACAATAAGGAAAAAATGGGGGGGGGAGGTGAGGCGGGAGGGGGTGGGGGAAAGTCTCCAGGGGAAGACGAGATGTAAAAGGTATATTAGGCCTATATACTTTTACACCACCTGACACAACATAAAACCCGGATATGACACGAGCCTCATTCCCTCTTTCATTTCTCTCATCCGTCAGTAAAGACTCTCTCTCTCTCTCTCTCTCTCTCTCTCTCTCTCTCTCTCTCTCTCTCTCTCTCTCTCTCTCTCATTTTTACCTCCGCTTTTCAACTGGCCATTCCAATCTCCACTTTCTCTTCTTTTCTTTGGAGGTGATGACATGAGGTCAATTCAATTCTTCTCTTTATTTCCTGAGAACCTCTCTCTCTCTCTCTCTCTCTCTCTCTCTCTCTCTCTCTCTCTCTCTCTCTCTCTGGCGAAATAGCTCTGGTATTAAGGGTTCTCGAAGCCCGGTCACAAAAGGCAAGATGGCGGACATCATTATCCACCGTCTATGTCAGCCATTCGATGACGAGTTAGTGTTCCAATTTCATTTCACCGTTTCTATTTAACCGTTTTTTTTTCCTTCCAGGTTTTTAAAGAGTCGTCCCAATGGGTCCTACATGACCTAATACTCTTAAAAGTGTCACAGAAGTTACTGTGAGGGACCCTTACCGAAAGATCTACGAGCAAGGATTGGTCTAGAGTATAATGGATATTAAGACTGATATTAATAAATCCCGAATGAAATAGTTTTTCTTGTTCCTTCACTTGACTCTGTTTAAAAGTACTGAGGTTTTCAGCCATTCAGCAGTTATTTAGATTTTCTACTTTTTAAAATCTCTCTCTCTCTCTCTTAAGAAAGTACTGTTGTTTTTAACAATTCATCAAATTATTCATATTCTTTCTCTCTCTCTCTCTCTCTCTGACTCTCTCTTCTCTCCAGTACTGTCGTGTTTGGCCATTCACCCATTCAGTTCAGTTATTTAGATCTCTCTCTCTCTCTCTCTCTCTCTCTCTCTCTCTCACAGTACTGTCGTGTTTGGTCATTCTCTCTCTCTCTTTCTCTCTCTCTCTCTCTCTCTCCCACAGTACTGTCGTGTTTGGCCATTAACCCGCTATTCAGTTTCATATCTCTCTCTCTCTCTCTCTCTCTCTCTCTCAAAAAAATTCAAAGCCAACATCGTGTAAACAATACCTTCGGGCGTATACACAACCAATGCTCCTTAAGCCTCTTCTTCCAAGAATTTAAGGAAATGGCTTTTTTCTCCTGCGCGCTCTCTCTCTCTCTCTCTCTCTCTCTCTCTCTCTCTCTCTCTCTTCCTTTGTTCTTCCCGGGCGAGGAAGAATGTAAACAAGGAGGGTTTATTTCCTTGGGATAAATAGAACAAGCTCCCTGGGGTACTGTTTCCCAGGATAGGACGAGCTCAGATTATGGTACTATTTGGGAATGCGTGGATGTTTGCAGAGCGTATTGTTTCAAAGTTCATTTAAACCTGCTAATTCGTATGTATTGCCTAGAGTTTGGGGGCTGGGATGGATGTTGAGAACGTGCAAGCACCCAAAAAGGGTGTACTTTCGCGTTCAAGACTTAGCCAGGAAGGTTAACGAGATGTAACTACTTTTAAGACGTAAACATCCGCTGTTGGCAAGCCTGTATGAGTGATATATACAATTATCGTCGTTTCTGACAGATGGTTACATAGTTTTCACTGAAAATGGCAATGTCGACAATACATAGGAATATTTTAAAACGCTCCGTAAATATTAATCAACAGTTCATTAAGAAATAAAAAAAATTTAAAAATTTAACCAAATTGGCAAACCTGGATCACCCAAAAAGATGCCCCTGAAGTACTCCATGCAACCCAGACATGACAAGAAGGCTGCGTTCTTTGCTACCATTTTCAATTTTCGCATTATTTTGATAATGCTATGAAACATCAGACTGAAAACTTTCAGAATCTCGAATAATGACGAAGAGATCTATACTGAAATAAAGTTTCTAGGTAAACTGGGTGGGAGTGCCGTCGTACTAGTACTAGGAGTGACAGAAGCAACAAGAGTAGTACTAGCAGTCAGGAATTGCCTTTGAAACTGCTCCCTTGCTCGTTCTCTTTCTCCTTTGCTTGTGTTTGTTTGTAGGAACTGTGGGCGTCTCTTAATCTTACTTTCAGGCTATTTATTCACTGGACTTATTGCTGACAACAATAAATGCAAGCTATCAATGGCTCACTTCCCGTAACCTGAAACTGAGCCTCTGTAACAAGAGAAATCCTATTCGGAAAGGCATTTCAGATAAATGCCCTTAAGTGTGGCATGAAATTCACTACACGTTGAACAAGGTAAAAACAACAACAACAACAACAACAAGAACTATAACAAGAAGCCAAATGGGTGAGCCGTTCAAAAGGTAATCATAATAACTTTGAAGAAGAAGAAGAACGATGTTTCCCGCGCCAAGCAAGTATAACCAGGCCCATACACTCTAACACCACTCAACGAAACACGAAAACCCACAATATGAAAGAGGCATTATTCCTCTCTCTCTCTCTCTCTCTCTCTCTCTCTCTCTCTCTCTCTCTCTCTCTCTCTCTCTCTCCGTCCTTTTTCGTCTGTCATTTTATCTTCTACGTTCGGCCTCTCGTCTCGTGACAGGAAAAATTACAGGCCATTTCCACTGGGTTTGTTTTCCCGGCAAAAAGAGCCTTGTTTACACATCAGGCAGGAGGTAACTTAGAGAGGCCTCTGGGCGTCGCTCAGTATGCAGATTTCCCGGGAATAAGTCTCGTGGCTGTGTGTGTGTGTGTGTGTGTGTGTGTGTGTGTGTTTGCATCTTTCGACGAGAAGCCAATAAATCCCGTCTCTCTCTCTCTCTCTCTTTCTCATAATTCCAAGCAACAGCTCTTATTTTATGACATAATTCCTCAACACTTGCTAAGACTTTCATTTTAATATCATTGGTCCCCTGTAGGCTTGTTCCATATGAATACGGTTTATCTTTGAATAATAATAATAATAATAATAATAATAATAATAATAATAATAATAATAATAATATTTTGGAATGGTCACTTCTGAATTCATTTCCTTTTTTTTTTTTAGTGGGAAAAAAGGACATGAGAAAATATCTCTCTCTCTCTCAGGTATTAAGGGTTCTGGAAAAAGACCACAAAAAAGATAGCTGATATCCTTCCCCTTCTGCGTCGATAGCAAGTTATGGCTCTCATTCATTCAACCCTTGCTCTCCCTCTCTCTCTCTCTCTCTCTCTCTCTCTCTCTCTCTCTCTCTCTCTCTCTCAAAAATTTCTCGTCTCCGATTTCTACTTTCTCTAACCTACGTTCCAACAGCCCAGACCTCCCTATGCATTCTCTCTCTCTCTCTTTCTCTCTCTCTCTCTCTCTGTTAACAATCTCTCTCTCTCTCTCTCTCTCTCTCTCTCTCTCTCTCTCTCTCTCTCTCAAGATCTGTTAATGACATTCTCTCTCTCTCTCTCTCTCTCTCTCTCTCTCTCTCTCTCTCTCTCTCTCTCTCTCTCCACACGTTAATCAGGCACTGGAACAACGCTATTTGAATATATGTAACAAAGCTTCTAAAGAAATGTCATTGACACTCTCTCTCTCTCTCTCTCTCTCTCTCTCTCTCTCTCTCTCTCTCTCTCATCAGCACACATTCCTTCACAAGCAATTTAGTGAAGGATTTTACTTACATCCTTCACTCGTGTCTCCCCTACGAAGCAAATCGTCGCTATAACCGTTTTTCTTTTTTTTCAAAGGCGAGGGAGGAAGGGACTTCCCATCATCTGTCATTTTTCCTCACACGCCCCAGTTGAGCTAATTAAGGCTAATTGCGCAAAGAGCGCCACACAAGGCGCTCTGTGTGATCGTACAGGGTTTCTCTGGTTGAAGGGAAGCGATTGGATGGACTCAGTGAAGATAAGTGGGGGAAATTGATTTAAAAGATGAATGATGAATAAACGGATAAACGAGATGACGAGAGAGATGAATGGTCTCAAATGATGCGGAGAGGCAGAGGTATAAAAAAACATTTCTGAGAATCTTACGGATAAATAAATAAATGTATTACGTGAGGAATTAAATCAAAATACCGATGCATAAACACGAAAAATTTAATATTAATTATCCAAAGTACTAATAAAAAGATCAATAGTATTTTTTGAAAGATGGATGAAAAAAAATGGAGGAAAATCGAATTTAAACAGGCATTCAAATAATAAATAAATACGAAAATTCAATTAAATTATTCAAAATGACCTTGATCACAGATATGTCCAATAACCTGGCAGAGAAATAAAGTAAATTTTTCAATCGCAATTAAGGCAGGATAATGACTTAATTACTATCGATTAATTACCATTGGCTAATTGCCAGAGCACATGGTACGCCCAATATTAGAGATTTAGATTAGTATTCGTTATTTTACCTGCGGCTGGATGTGTCCAAATGAATTTACTGGCGCGTGCGCATTCAAGGTTGGATTTGCGCGATGTTGGGTACTTGCGTGTGCGCAAGCTCGCTAGAGCTACTGCTTAAGATAATGTATAATTGTTCGATAATCTTCATGTATTTATCTGACGTGCAATATTTGGCATCTAGAAGGATTCATATTATTTTATATTTCACTATTTCCACATGTAATGTCAGCCTACATATACTATTTTTACATCCTTTGTCCTTTCAATAAGTGTCTGTTTTTTAGGCTTTTTCTTTATCCGATTTTAAAGAAATAAGTCATTGAATTTTATGTCCATCTGTTCGTTATCTTTTTGGCAATAGTTGAGGCACCTTTTATTAACATATACCTACTATCCATTTCAGGGACCGCAAGTCATCGTTTTTCTCAAATATCTTTCAAACCAATTATTTGATCGGAATGGTACTTTGACACAGCGTATAAGACACCTCCCACTAATTTTTGGTAATATAGTGCATTGTCAAATGGTTTTAGTTAAGGCGTTTACACTTGACTTACATGGTGTTGCCAAGCATCGCCAAACTATGCATTCGAACGTCCTTTATCCCATCCCGTCCCTCCCTCCCCCTTCCCCTCCTCATCCCTCCCTCAACTCACTTTCCTGGCCTCCCCATCTCCCCCCCCCCTTTCTTGTACATTGGGGATAGCGGACGTTCGATTGCGTAGATTAGTCCTGCATTTAAAAGTCAAGAGTAAACGCCTTAACTAACACCATTTGACAATGCATTATATTACCAAAAATTAGCGGGAGGTGTCTTGTACACTGTGTCAAAGTACCATTTCGATCAAATAATTAGTTTGAAAGATATTTGAGAAAAACGATGACTCTGGTCCCTGGAATGGATAGTAGGTTATAAGTATGTCTAAGAGTTTAAATGTAATTCCTAGTAACTATCGAGAATAATTATGCATTTCTCAATATCTAATCGCTTTTTGCTACTCACGAGATCCAACTTTGGTTAAATTTTCGTCAAATTCTACCTATAACTTTTCTTGTAATGCTGATGACAAACAGACGGACGAACAAACAAGCCTCCTTAGCGGAAGCAATAAAGTAACAAATTCAAAAATGGAAATCTAAAGACGCAATTCAAAACTTGAAAAGTTTAGCAAAAGTCACGCAAAGAAAAATTAATCAGTTTTACCTAAATACAGTAGAGAATGTTAACTTACCCGAATATAAAGTTATAACATTACATAACTACCTAAAATGAGATATATTCATGAATAAATCTTTAAATTACAAAAGAACT
>NC_089766.1:7211007-7228507 GCF_040412425.1 Macrobrachium rosenbergii
CTCTCTTCTCACTCCCTCCACTCCAGACTGCAACCCACTCCTAACTCCATCGCTTAGGTCAAAAGAGGCACAAAGACCGAATGGCTCCGTCCTTGCCTGGAATTTGAACCCTGGAGAGAGAGAGAGAGAGAGTAATGTAGTAAAATGTTTCTGCTGCCCTTTCAATGTTCAGTTTCTGTTACCTTTCTAGTGTTAAAGTACTTCGTACGTTGAACAGAATTCTGCTATCCATTAGAAAATATCAAATACAAATCTCCTATAGACGATGTTTTTTTCAACATCCACCTCTCGGAACTCCTAAACCCAGGAGGAACTATATAATTAACCCTTCCTTCAAGGTTAACGTGTTCAAGATTTAAAAAGCGTATATACAAAAAAACATCAAAATAAACTCCAGTTCTTTATGCAGAACTGAGTAAAATTACCACCAATCTTGTTACCACCAACCGGTATCTAATCTACGTATGGATGCTAAACATCTATTATATATCTCCTTGAGGTAAGAGCCCGTGCTACCGTCGAACCAACTTGATGTCAAACAAAAGCTGACCCAGGTCGAGAGCTGCTTCGGTGAAAATAGGTCATAGGAAGGAGGAAGTACCTTCGCTTCGCCATTCAGTCAGCAAAAGTCCGCTGACAGTCAAACGAAAACACGACTCGAACCAATTAAGCTGTCGATTGAACGGGCTGATTATAATGTCAAGAGTCACAAGCAAAAACACATGCAAACAAGCATGTACCAGTTGTGTCCCTTCTAAACAAACGCGCGCAAACATACCAATGGTGTCCCCTTTGAAACAAACGCGCAAACATACCAATGGTGTCCCCTTTTAAATAAACATGCTTAAACATAGCAATGGTGTTCCCTTTGAAACAAACACGTGCAAACATACCAATGATGTCCCCTTTAAACAAATGTGCAAACATACCAATGGTGTCCCCTTTTAAATAAACATGTGCAAGCATACCAATGGTGTCCCCTTTTAAATAAACATGCACAAACATACCAATGGTTTCCCCTTTTAAATAAACATATGCAAGCATACCAATAGTGTCCCCTTTCAAACAAACACGCACAAACATACCAATCGTGTCCCCTTTTTAAAAAAAAACATGGGCAAGCATACCAATGGTGTCCCCTTTTAAATAAACATGTGAAAACATACCAATGCTGTCCCCTTTAAAATAAACACGCGCAAACATACCAATGGTGTCCCCTTTTAAATAAACATGTGAAAACATACCAATGCCGTCCCCTTGTAAATAAACACGCGCAAACATACCAATGATGTCCCTATTCAAACAAAGCATAACCATACCAATGGTGTCCCCTTCTATGTCCTCCTTTCAGGCAAACACGCCCGCACAGACGAGTCAAAACCCAAACAAGCAAACAAGAGTCAGAGAAGAGGACAAGCGCACGCAATACCGAAATCTCGCCACTTCATCGGGAAAACAAGCCTCTAATTGGCCGTTTCGCTTTGGTTAGTTCGGAATGGCATAAAGCTCTCCCTCACCCCCTCCCCCCCCCCCCCCCCAATCCTCTCCCCAACGGTCGAGTTGGCCCCGAGAGGCAATAACAAACGGGCCGACAAATTGAGGGCGATTCGATTTCCCGAAAGTCATAAAGACAATATTGGTTTTAGATGGATGTTTCCTCGTTCGGTTTCTCACTTTTTTTATAAAGTTTTTAATTTTTATTTTCTCTCTCGGGTCGAATTTTGTTCAATCTGGTCAGTTTTGTTTTTTTTTTTTTTTTTAAATGTTCGATGTTGACACTAATGTGATATTGAGCTTTGTACGGTTGAAACTAGTGTGAAATTGAACTAACGTAAGATTGAAACTAATGTGAAATTGAACTAACGTAAGGTTGAAACTAATGTGATTTTCAACTAATGTAAGGTTGAAACTAATGTGAAATTGAACTAACGTAAGGTTGAAACTAATGTGAAACTGAGCTAACGTAAGGTTGAAACTAATGTGAAATTGAACTTTTGAAACTAGTGTGAAATTGAACTAACGTAAGGTTGAAACTAGTGTGAAATGGAACTAACGTAAGACTGAAACTAATGTGAAATTGAACTAACGTAAGGTTGAAACTAATGTGATTTTAAACTAACGTAAGGTTGAAACTAATGTGAAATTGAACTAACGTAAGGTTGAACTAACAACTAATGGTTGAAACTAATGTGAAATTGAACTAACGTAAGGTTGAAACTAATGTGAAACTGAGCTAACGTAAGGTTGAAACTAATGTGAAATTGAACTAACGTAAGGTTGAAACTAGTGTGAAATTGAACTAACGTAAGGTTGAAACTAGTGTGAAATTGAACTAACGTAAGACTGAAACTAATGTGAAATTGAACTAACGTAAGGTTGAAACTAATGTGATTTTCAACTAATGTAAGGTTGAAACTAATGTGAAATTGAACTAACGTAAGGTTGAAACTAATGTGAAATTTGAACTAACGTAAGGTTGAAACTAGTGTGAAATTGAACTAACGTAAGGTTGAAACTAGTGTGAAATTGAACTAACGTAAGGTTGAAACTAATGTGAAATTGAACTAACGTAAGGTTAACTAATATGAAATTGAACTTTTATCTAAAATCAAGAATAAAATGTGAGTGGACTGACATTTCTGTAAAAACTGCAGCTAACATGGCACTCAGAATGATTTTTGCTTCTATCTCAAATATAACACATATTCCATTGTAAGTTTATAATGTTTTCCACAAATATTTATACTTCGAAATTCCAGAGGGAATTGAATGGCATATATGGAACTGCCATATAGGTCATGAATGAAGGGCTCAGTGGTTGGCCAATGTGGTTAGTGCAATGTTCATTGGTGCCAGTCAGCATAAGCTCCAGAGATTGTTGAAAGAATTTGGAAGTCTTTGCTATGTGAGAAGATCTGAGGTAAGTGTTGGCGAAATAGTTGGAGTATTGAGGTATATACACGTCAGAAAGAATGAGAATTGAATTATATATATATATATATATATATATATATATATATATATATATATATATATATATATATATATATATATATACATATATATATACATATATATAGTATATATATATAAACCTGATCACTTGCACAATTGTATGTGCATCCATACGAAAAATAACAGGCCCTCATTTAAACAGTATATATTTTAAATACATTAATATTAAAGTTACGGCGGTAACTTATAACTACGGGATTAATTAAAAGCAAATATCAAATAACGTACTGTATTAATCACGAAAACGTGGTTAATAATATGTATAACCATCACGATATTATTATTATTATTATTATTAAAAATTATTAATTTGAAGGCCCTCTTTTTAACAGGTTTAAAAAGGATGGCATTATGCCGATCCTCCTTAGATTTTTAAATACAACTGGCCGATTAATAATTAAAGTTACGTTCGCGGTAACTTCGACATAACCAGCTCGTTGGTCATCCTCTGGACGTGGTTGCAGGAGGTCTGAAGAAACGATTAAAAGGATGACAAATAAACATCAAATAACGAACCTAACTGTATTAATCAAAGAAAACGTGGTTAATAATATCGGTATAACCATCTGAGCGAAATTATAGAAAAGACAATATTATTATTATTATTATTATTATTATTATTATTATTATTATTATTATTATTATTATTATTATTATTATTCAGAAGATGAACCCTATACATATGGAACAAGCCCAACAAATGGGCCATTGGCTGGAAATTCAAGCTTCCAAAAAACAGGGCGTTCATTAGAAAGAAGCAGCCATCACGATATACAAAGATTAATTTTTGGTGTTAAAAAAAAAAAAACTTTCATTAAAATCGTACCACTGTCTTCAAACTACCCAAAAAAATTACTGAGAGAATATATCTCCAAATATCTCCTCAATTGACGCAAAGCGCCTTAATGCAATTGGCCTCTGATATCAAAAAAAAAAAATAAAATAAAAAAATAAATGAACAAAAAAGAAATGAAAGATTTATGAAACAGGGACTTTGCAACACCGAAGTGAAACTTCCAATTTGAATGCAAATTCGTCTCGCACGAATTAGTCAGTTACATTCGATTGCTTTGATTAAATAGACTGGGTGCTCCGACGTCTCTCTCTCTCTCTCTCTCTCTCTCAATCTCTCGGCCGTTGTATCATTGATGATGTACATTCGGTGAAGGTGAATTTTACTTGCAATTTTCTATTTTTTAGTTTGTTTGTTTTAGAGTCGTTGTTGTTCGTCTAGTACTTTTAGAATGTTGAATAACATATTGTGAATTGTAAGAGTATATATATATATATATATATATATGTGTGTGTGTGTGTGTGTGTGTGTGTGTGTGTACACACACATATATATATATATAATGTATATATATTTACACACATATATATACATATATATATATATATATATATAATTTTTCGATTAACAACATAACCTAAACATTTCAAGAGTACGAAACGAACAATGACTCAAAAACAAACCTAAAAATCGAAGATCGCAAGTAAAATTCACCTCCACCGAATGTACATCATCAATGATACAACGGCCGGGAGAGAGAGAGAGAGAGAGAGAGAGAGAGAGAGAGAGAGAGAGAGAGAGAGAGAGAGAGAGAGAGAGAGACGCCTGAGCACCCAGTCTATTTAATTAAAGCAATCGAATGTAACTGACTAATTCGTGCGAGGCGAATTTGCATTCAAATTGGAAGTTTCACTTCGGTGTTGCAAAGTCCCTGTTTCATAAATCTTTCATTTTTTTATTAATTAATTAATTAATTTTTTTTTGGATATCAGAGGCCAATTGCATTAAGTCGTTTTGCGTCAATTGAGGAGATAATTAGAAATATATTCTCTCAGTCAATTTCTTGGTCGTTTGAAGACAATGAGACGATTTTAATAGAACAGGTTTTTTTTTGGGGGGGGTGTTGCTTTTCAATTTTTTTTTTCTCGTGATGATTACTTCTTTCTAATGAACGCCATGTTCTTTAGAAGCTTGAATTTCAAGTCTATGGTCCCTGTGTTGGGCTTGTTCCATATGAATAGGGTTCATCTTAATAATAATAATAATAATAATAATAATAATAATAATAATAATAATAATAATAATAATAATAATAATAATAATATTATTATTAATAAGTAATAATAATAATAAGTAATAATAATAATAATAATAATAATAATAATATTAATAAGTAATAATAATAATAATAATAATAATAATAATAATAATAATAATAATTATAATATATATCATTAGTCACGTTGTTATGATTTATAAAGCAGGTCAATATCTTTTTTTAATTAATCTCGTCATGAGTACCCTTGGTAACTTAAATATCAATGAGTAATTAAACCTCGTGGGAAAATGAAGGGACAAATATAATAATAATAATAATAATAATAATAATAATAATAATAATAATAATAATAATAATAATAATGATTTCATCAAAAAATTAACAATTCTCTTATGAAACATAATTCTTCAGAATCAATAAAAATCTATTTCTATCCTTTAAAATTTGCTAATTGCTTTTTACGTAGATGAAACTCCTATGGAAAGAACAAAAATACTAACAAATGTAAAAAAATGCAATCGTGATAACGTAACTGGAGACTTGACATTTCTAATAATACACTTTCTATTTTCGAAAACCTTATGAAATCATTCTCTTTGTTTCCATGTATTTAAGACCGGCATTATTTAAAATTGATCTGCTTAAAAGGTAAGTACAAATAAGTCAGTCATACATTAAAAGCTGCAACATCGCATGAAAAATAACACCAGGGACCCAGTTCAACAGGAACCTACAAAAGAAAAAAAAATTCACCCTCTTCCCGAAAAAGCCATCACAGGAAATATTATTCAAACGCCTTTTTTTTTTCTTTTCCTAAAATGAGGAAGCTTTGAGGAATAAGGGAAGAATGAGAGGAGGGAGGGGAGGGGAAGGGGCGACAGGAGGCCATTTGGGGGTTACGGGGGCTGGGGGGAGAGCGGGGAAAGGAGATTTAGGTCAATAAGGATCTCATATAAACTTGGGCGTGATAACTTGGCAACTTTGGCTGGCTGGAAAGTTACTTACGCGGCAAGAGCAGCCAGGAAGGAAAGAGAGAGAGAGAGAGAGAGAGAGAGAGAGAGAGAGAGAGAGAGAGATGTGAAGGAGAGCAAGAAAGTGCGAGAGAGATTCATCGCTAAAGTTATATACGCCAAGCTGAAGTGACAGCCCTGAGAGGCATAACTGATATAAACTGCGACCTCTCGCGACGACGCCGTCACGATTTCAGGGGGATAAGTTTCACCAAGTTCTCACGAGAGTTGGAAAGGTGCGCTTCAAAAACTGAAAGGTGTGTGGGGGTGGGGGAAGGAGGAGGGGGACGGATGGAATGCACTCCCGAAGGGAAGGGGAGGGAGGAAGGGAGAGAGTTGATCTCAGCTCAACTTATTTTCGGTCTAGTGTTTTCCCCGGCTCGCTCTAAGTGCATATTTCACTGATGAAATGACACTCTCTTGCCCCAAACACAAAAGTGCTTTCAACTCGAAAATGTCGTCCTTGGTGATATGGAGTGGAAAATCCTGTGAAGAATTCCATTATTTCAGAACTTTGTATGTGATAGAACTTATAGACTTGTATAGAAGGATTGGAATAACAGCCAAGGTAACAAAGTCTAGACTCAGATGTCATTATTTTAACCTATACTTTTGTAATTCATGGCTTCTTATGGTCTTTTGTGGGAATGCCTCTGAGTTTGTTCTTATTAAAAAAAAAAATTAAAAAAATACTGCTATAGTCGGTGTCAGCTGACCTGTCCTTGAAATTTGTCTTTATTAAACATTTCGTCATGGCAACACTGCTAATGACATCGGCTGCTAATTGGCTGAATTCCAACTTATTCGAATGTACTCATATCGACTTTGAATTCCTACCGAAGCACTTTTTTAATATGTAAGATACGAGATTATGTATAAAAAATAAAAAAAAATAACTAGATGCTTTCCTCTTTAAACTAAAATTGCTGTTAAGTAAACCATACTCTCTTGTGTTGCCTAAATGGCAGTTTCCGAGAATTATGGCGAATTAACAAACATCTCACACGTCTCGAACTCTCGCCATACCCGCGCAATACCTTCTCGATGCTGGGAAGAAAGGGCGTTGGGTCGGGTATGAAATCATACGCTTTTAAAACCTGTCAGGCAGGGCAGCCGATCGAGACATCTCCCCAAAGGAAATATTTCTGGGAGCATAGAGAAAGGGAAGTCAATTATTTTTAAGGAACTGTGATTTTTATGCCAGTCCTAAAGCAAGGATAAATGCCACACACATTACTCATGTGCCGGTTGGTAAAAAATAGCGACATATTGCTTCAATATATATTTTTCACTTACCCCCTTTATTTAACGCATGCTTATTACACTTCATGAATATTTGAGCTGTAATGTTTATTGCACTTAATCCTTTAGAGATAAGTACGAGGGAAAAATTTCAATCAAACGAATAACTAACACAAACTCTACGATCACTAGCCTTGATTATATGCTTGATTTCTCAGTATATAGAATTTTTATGTTAAAGTCATCAATTGAAAAGTTTCGTTCCAACTGTGGAGGAAAGTTGGTCAACTCAGACTACACAATAAAACAAAATATTTCCCGGATAACATGGAGGGTAATACTCCCATTAGGTCTCTAGAAAAAGGGTCTATAGCAAATCAACAAATGTCCACTTCACATACCTTACAATGCTGGGTAGACCAATCAACTTGTTATACTTGTTAGCAACATAGGCTATAATGAAGGTAGGTAAATCTGCCTGAACATCTATCTTTCAGGAAATACCAACAAATCCTTCCTGAAAGAATACAATGAACCACAAATTATCATGCGTGTAGACATGAGATATAGTATGTATGAAACTTGTTTTTATTGGCATATAGACTAGGCCTATTATCATCAATATTTCAAACACCAAGAATCCCACCCGTTACAGTCCACAGAAGACAACACAAGACTATTCATAAACATAAATGAATAAATACGACCATTTACTGTGTGATCGCTACAACTGAAAGGTTAGATTACTAGGCCAACAGGTTTCTCACATGCCTAGATTAACCTGATGCCTAAGATATAGGGCTAGGCTACAAATGAACAATTACAAATTCATACAAGATTAGCGTAAGGACTGTAATGTGTCAGCAAAGTAAACAACGGATTGGAACTTACCGAGGCCCCCGCCTTGGGGCCGGTAAATAGTCGCACGGGTATTAGTCAAACAAATCAGGCTGCTCAAAGATAAGAGCAAAAAATGGTCCCTAGGACATACCTAAAGGCTATTGTCGTAGTCTAAGTTAGCTAGAGGTATAAGTTACCCTATGTTATGGCTATCACACAATAACTGGAACGAATGACTACATCGGACAGGCCCATCACAACATACTCACCGCTACCGTGGCATTAATGCATTGCTGTCTATATGATAATGAGCTTAAGTGAGAGCGTATAGTGCTAAATCCCGGGGAACGGGTGCTAAGGTGTTCTCTTAAGCACGACTTCTCAGACAAGAAGTTCAACAATACAATTTTTTGCGGGATCTGCCTCCCAGCCTTCTCAATCAAAACACATTGTTCGTATGTTACAATAAACAATACAATGAAATAAATGCTTGGCCATAAGGTAGTAAAAGGAGGGGGCGACATTTCTAGATGGAAAAATTAAATGATTAACAATATCAAAGATATAATAACCCAATTAATGATGAATATCAGTAAATAACAATAATCTCAATAATACTTGAGTCTAAGTCATGTCCGAACTCCGAACATAGCTCTCAAAGGAAACTGACTTATTTGTGCAAAACTGATAAACTTAAGAAAATGAGAAATACCTTCTATTGAATACAATAGCAATCATTCCAACAATGAAATATATCAATTCCAACTAACAACACAGTCGAATCAAAGAAACATAAATATGAAACGTTAGACCTTTCATGTGACGTCATCAGATATCTTGCATCAGCAGAACTATTTTCCCTTCTTTTTCATAAAAGCATTTGCTCGTTTTTCTCGCCTAACTACATGATTATCATGGGTAAACCCAGAGATCCGGGAACGTTGATGAAAGCCTGCACAAAAGAGATCTCTATCGTGCTGAAATAATTTAGGCCTACGACAGATTTAATTATTTGATGGTAAGAAATATTCAACGGAAGAAGGGACGAGAGAAAGAGTGAGAGAGAAAAGCTTACTGCTAGGCTAAAGGATGACGAGTAAAATCATTAAAATGATACAATGGTTTCTTCAAAACAAGTTATTCATCAAGTAAAATCTTCATTTTATATATTAACATTCTTTATATATATATATATATATATATATATATATATATATATATATATATATATATATATATATATATATATATATATAAGGAGAGAGAGAGAGATCCTATGTTCTGGCTTTCACGAAAGTTCGGTTACGCCCATGATAATCATACAGTTAGGTGAGGAAAAACAAGCTAATGCTTTTATGAAAAAGGAGAGAAAAACAAATGAAAGTCCTTTTCAACTAACTCGGTTACAACCCACTTAAGTCGACGACAACCATATTATAATAATTCTGGCTCAGCTTCGACAGAAGCACAGTTGGCGTCGGCGGAGGTGAATAGTCAGGGGACAACACGTCTTGCGAGTCGTATGTGACGGGACGAAACCGCCTTTGCATTTGTGACTGACCTAAATGACTTTTCTTTCTTTTCTCCCGGCCTTTTGAGTTCTATTCGTTCAACACTTCTGTGCCAATACCAGAATTTGACAGGTAGTCAAAGCTTTTTGAATATGGTGATGAAAATTAACGATTATTTGATGACTTTAACATAAAAATTCTATATACTGAATAATCGAGCAAATAAACATGGCTAGCGCTCTCAAATTGTTCTCTCGACACCCGCTCGAGTTGACTGTAATCACTATTTTTGAAGTGTTTAGATGTAGAGATCTAAACGCTGCAAATTTCTAACTATGGTAAAGTGTGAAGCTGAGGGACAGGGCCATTATAAATATACGAAGGATGATAGGCTATCTCTTACTAGTATAATATAATAGGAACAACAGGGCGGAAATAATAAAAGCACTATATACATATATTGAATCAATTTGTAAAAAAAAGTACCATACAATCTTCTTATGATTAAACCTATAATGACTTTTGGTACTGGAAGACAGAGACTTAAAGAAGACTAAATACCTAAGTTTTAATGAAGATAAAGACCCCGAGTTTAGTAAGGAAGGAATAAAGGTGAACCGAGTAGGAAAATTTAAGTATCTTGGCTCAACAGTGGCTGATGATGGAAATTTGGACGCAGAAATAACACGGAGCAGGCTGATGGAAAAATTGGAGAAAGATGTCAGGTGTCTTGTGCGACCGCAGAATCATAGCGAACCTCCGCCAAGCTGTAAAACGCCCCAGGCCATAAATAGAAGGGTTTGACCTTGACCTTTCATCTTCCGGTCACCTCATGCCCCCTGAAATATCCTTAACAGTATGCATGGTCATGAGTCCTAATGTTTTTGCTGATATACAGGAAACTAATGTGACACTGTACCTTAACTTCTAAAGCTCTAACTTCGCAAGTTTAATTATTAGGTATGTCCCTGTAATTGGTTATTATGGAAATCATACCAGAATTATATGGCTGTTTATGAAGCATTTAATCCTATAAGAAAAAATCAACTAAACCGTTTTTACGTCAAAAAAGAACATAGTTTTGTGAAGATCACCTCGTGAAAATGAAGTTCCATGAAGACCTGCTCAGTCCTTCACGAAGTATCCTGCTGATACGACCTCCTTCAATTCGCTGGCAGACCGAAAAAGGAAAATAGGATCTTTTTAGGACATCACGGTAAAAAGGATCCCACCATCCTTCCCTGAAGGTCTCGGGAGAGACCAACTGAAAGAAGCCGTGCCAAAAGTATTCTATTTTTTTTTTTTTTTTTTTCCTTACACCGAGACCGTACGGGGGGTGGTTGAGGCAAGGGGGAGGTACGAGTTCCCCTATTACTCAGTCCGGTTTTGAGACACGCGTTCCGGATTAATCACGAGGTTCCCCTATAAGATTCCCTCCGTGGGGTTCTATCCAAGAGGTTCCCTCCAGGGTGTCCCTTTATGTGGTTCCCTCCATGGATTCTTTCCAAAGGTTCCCACCACAAGGTTGCTCCCCACGAATTCCCTCCACAATCTCGAGCTCCCCACGAATTCCCTCCACAAGCTCGAGCTCCCCACGAATTCCCTCCACAAGCTCCCCAAGAATTCCCTCCACAAGCTCCCCACGAATTCCCGCCACAAGCTCCCCACGAATTCCCGCCACAAGCTCCCCACGAATTCCCGCCACAAGCTCCCCACGAATTCCCTCCACAAGCTCCCCACGAATTCCCTCCACAAGCTCCCCACGAATTCCCTCCACAAGCTCCGACCACGGGTTCCCTCAATAGGATTCTGTCCTAAGTGTTCCCTCCGCGGAGTTCTCTCCACAGGTTCCCTCCTCGGAATCCCCAAAGGCTCACACCAAGAGTTCCCTCCACCACACGGCCTGTCTCTGGGTGTTCCCCTGGAGGCCGTCGAGGGTGGATGCAAGGTGCCCTCCCCTCTCCCTTCCTCCCGAGGATCGTGGGGTGGGGGGAGGGGAGGGTTGATAACTTGCTCCATTTCTTGCTCCACTGGTCGGCCCCGATGGCGTAATGGAAGTCAGAAAGGGAAAAAGGGATTTTGCGCAAAGGCTTCTTCAAATAGAGAGAGGAGGGGTTGTGGGGGGGTGGGGAGGGGGGAATCACAGATCAAGGTGATACTGTCTGTCAGGTGTCACAATGTGTCAAACGCAGAAATGGAGCTGCAGTTGATGTCGAGGTTATTTTTTTCAACTTTTTAGTGTCGTATGCCACATGCTTCAGACCCTGTCTTTCTGGAAATTACAGTAATTGCTCTCTCTCTCTCTCTCTCTCTCTCTCTCTCTCTCTCTCTCTCTCTCTCTCTCCAATACAAGCTCATGCTGCATTCACTTGTACATGCTCGCATGAAGACACACACATACACACATTGGTCTATCGCCCCAAATTATAATTATATCTTATGATATATTCATCAATTTCCACTTTTCTACCTCCATCACGAAGTTTGCAGGAATTCAGTCCCAAAATCCACTGATAACACCAATGAAAGGACCTTTCCAAATCTATAGTTATGTTGGCAACAACTACCATTAGACTTGCTAGAAAAAAATATCTAGGATTACGTTATTGTTGTTGGGGGCTGAGATAGACTTATGGCAACATGCCCTCTTACTCCTGGGGCAACCCTTAAAAATATAACCCTCAACCACAACCCTTAGTCTACAGTGAAGGGGGTAGTTATGTAGTATCTCGCGGTGGATCCAAACGGCGCATGCGTAAACGATCGCTCTTCTTCTTCTTCATCTTTTCGAAAGGCAAATGACGACGAGACTGTGGAATGTAGAGATCGTAAATTTTGGAATAATATAAATGATGAATGTTTATGATTAGTCTACCCGAACAGTGAAGGAGATAGTATGTCGCGGTGGATTCAAACGGCGCATGCGTAAACGATCGATCTTCTTTCTTCACGAAACACAAAATTTTTAATGACAACGAGACTCGGGACATTAGAGATCGTAAACTTGGGAATAATTTAATCTATGATTGTTTAGGAAAAGACTAGTTTTTTGTTGTTAAAACCTAGTATTAAGGTTTAAATACCAGATCCTCAAGGTTAACCAACTCAGTTATAGTACTAAAAGCAATCAGAATAAGACTAAATTCAAACGCATTCTTCAATTTGCCTTGAATGAGACCCAGGACACCTTTAAGATCAAGCAAAAAAGTAATTCTGTCTCCTAACTCCGATGGTCTCACTGGAGATCATCTAAAAAAAGGAGGGGGGCCATTTACACCAAAAGGTTTCGACACCAAAAACCTTTTTCCATTTATATATTTATTTTTAGGCTACCCAAACTACGGCTTAGTGGCAGTTTCCCAAAAGAGTCTCCCAAAGGCGTCTTCCCCAGGGTGCTGCTACAAGGTAGAAGCTGGTATGGGATGGCTTGCGTTCATTTTCCGCTCCGCTGGTCGTTACAGGTGGCGCGGACTTCAAAAAAGGTTAAAAAAAAAAAAAAAGATTTCCCGAGAGAGAGAGAGAGAGGGGGGGGAAGAGAGAGAGAGAGTTAAACCACAATTAAAGTAAGGCGTCATTTGTAATACAATGCTTTAGTTAATGGACCGAACAGTTCATGAAAAAATCTCTCTCTCTCTCTCTCTCTCTCTCTCTCTCTCTCTCTCAGGAAATGGTCAAGTTGGAGAGAGAGAGAGGGGGGGGGGACGATTAAAAACAATTAGAACTATGTGCCACCTGTAATACACAAATGTGATTTAGGGAACGATCAATTCTTTGAAAATAAATGCTATTCTGTTCTCTCTCTCTCTCTCTCTCTCTCTCTCTCTCTCTCTCTCTCTCTCTCTCTCTCTCTCTCTCAGAAGGCTTACGCTTGCGCGCACATTTTTAAAGTTATTTATTCTGTTGTGAAAGCCGAAAGGAAGCATGACTATTAAGAGACGAGGATCATTAGATGAAATTGAAGTTTACAGATGTTAAAGAAAATGAAAGAGGAAATAAAACAATTTTTTTTAAATTATCAGAGTTAAAGTGCGTCAAACAGGGTCACTGAAGGAGCGAGCTCATTGTGAATTCCACCAGGAGTTGGATGACTTGAAAGAATGCCACTAATATAAACTGGCATTTTTTTTTTTTTAATCATCATCATGGACAATATCATTCTGCATTGCGGTCACATAACTGACGGTGATTTTAAATCTTAGAAAATATTGGAATTTTTCAAAATATTGAAGATTTTCGCTTAGTCCACAGCGCTTGCTACCGTCGAAAGCCTCACATGAATACGGAAAAACCATTCCAGCAACAGTGTGCTGTTGTCTTAAGGCCGCGTCACGAGCAAATTCCTGAGATCTATGCTAGTATTGCACCAGCCCCGGTTTTCTGCCATGCCCCCAGGTTAGGTTAGGTTTAAATCTTGTATTTCGCAGTAATCTGGAGTGTGGGACAACATAAAGAGATTATTTTCAAGAAAATTCTATGGTTAGTTTTTAAGATAAGGCATCCCGCTTTTTTCAGGGAAAGGTCCCGCTACTCGGTTACGTCTGAGAACGTTTTCTGGCAGTTGAGTTCCTTGTTGACGAAATCTGACTCAAATAGACAGCGTCTTTCTTCTATTTAATGAAGGACAATTACAGTCGAACATTTTCATGCTTGAATTTCGAGTCAATGGCCCCTTTGGTGGGCTTGTAAAATAAGTCTAATCCTTCGGGCCAGCCTTAGGAGAGCTGTTAACCAGCTCAGTGGTCTGGTTAAACTAAGGTATACTTAATTTTTTGTTCCATTTGAATAGGGTTCATCTTCTGAATAATAATAATAATAATAATAATAATAATAATAATAATAATAATAATAATAATAATAATAATAATAATAATAATAATAATGATCTGAGTAATCAGTAATCAGACTGGTCTTGTTACGAGAGGAACGTTATAGACCTCCATCTTCCCATCGTTCCATTTACATCGATAATTTTTGGCATGAGAATGGCCAGGCTGGAGAGACAGACAGACAGACAGACAGAGATAGGGAGAGAGAGAGAAAGAAAGAGAGACAGAGACAGAGACTGGTTGTTTCATTAAGAGTTCCTCACAATTGATATAAGCTATCAAAATTTTCCTTCAGTCAATATGCTTATGGACAAAGGCTCATGTATAACATGCCCTCTCTCTCTCTCTCTCTCTCTCTCTCTCTCTCTCTCTCTCTCTCTCTCTCTCTCTCTCTCTCTTCTATATATATATATATATATATATATATATATATATATATATATATACATAATTTATATACAGTATATATGTGTGTATACATATACATATGTAAAATATACATATATATGTATATATATTGCCTATGATGATCCAATGGCGCTTCTGTCATCTGCCGTTTTAAAAACCAATATAGATAAAAGCGCAAAAGTAAATAGTTAATGAACAAAATGTATTCTGCATTTTATATCCCTGACCCCGCCCTCCCCTCCCCTCCCCTTCCCCTCACCTCTTCCCAACCCCCGCCACCCGAAACCTACCCGCCAGGACCATATCTATGACAAGGAATTCAAATTCACGGGCGGCATTTTGGCGTAGTCCCCAATTTTATGAGTTGGAAGAGAGACGAAATTCATGAGAGAGAGAGAGAGAGAGAGAGAGAGAGAGAGAGAGAGAGAGAGAGAGAGAGAGAGAGAAACTTCGTTACCTAAAATATTCCCAGCGGAGGACCCAGGGAAGGTTTTCATATATCATCGTACTTTTTTTATGAGAGGGGACGAAGAAGAAGAAGAAGAAGAAGAAGAGAGAGAGAGAGAGAGAGAGAGAGAGAGAGAGAGAGAGAGAGCGGCAATAACTACGAAACTCCCAAACCTGAGTCATTGTCGAAAGTTGGTGCGGAACTTATGTTAGCGAAGAGCAAAGTCAAAGTTAAAATTATAAACTGCGAATGTCGTTAAAATTGGTCATTTCCAGCTTAAATATAATTACGAAAATACTAAATTCGTAAAACGTTGACATGAGAATTACATTACTAAACAGAACTGAAATTATCAATTTGTTTTAATGAAAGTTAAACTAATTTTCTGGACGGTAGAATGATGAAATATCATGATGTTTCTTTGTAATATACTGATGGTATCCAAGTGTTTATAATCATGGCTTTCGTCGCATATCAAGTGATTCATTAACGCTCTAAGGACCTGAAATTCCATCTCTCGCGACTGAATTTATACATTTCATTGTCTTTGTCATAATGATTTGTAGTAGAGACGCATTCTAAAACTGGTACAGTCTATCAGTTCAGCTACATACCTAAGACATGGTTCTTCATCATGAAAAACAGTGAACTTTTGTTGTGAAAATATACGTCCGAATGATGGATGTGAATGATGAATAACGTTTGTCCCTGCTGTTAATTAGGCTGTTCATATATTTTGCACGGCCTGCGAAAACATAAGCAGCGGAAAAGATCCAAATTAATTGCTGTTATTTGCGGATGCTGAGATGAATCTTTCGAGGGTAAACAGCCTGTTTTTGTGGTATCCTTATAAACCTTTTTCATTTAATTAGACCTACCAACCTATCTACCTATTTATATATCTATCTAATTATCAAGTAAGTGTATGTATGTACATGGTTAATAATTCAGCAATCTCTCATAAATCATTTCGTGCCAAAGAGACTAATACGCAACTCGGAAAACATAGAAGCCTAATTAAACCAGGGTTGTGAAGGTGAGAACGCGAAAAATGGCAGCCGGCAAATAGACTTTGTTTACCAGAATTTTTTTTTTTTTATCCTTTCGAAAAGCATTCCAGAATCCACGCTGCCCTCCCGCCAAGCTTTCCAGAGTCACGGGAAGAGGAGAGAGGGAGGAAAAAGTAAAAAAAGGAAGGATGGAAAAGAGGAAGAGGTCAGATCTTCTTCTTCTTCTTCTTCTTCTCCAGCTTTACGATGATGGAATGCTTCAGAAGGTTTCAGATTCGTCACGTCCTGACCCCGGTTACTGGCTTCGTGTTCGTAAACGTACGAAGAGGAAGTCGTGCTGGGTGTTTTGGGGGAGATTTTTTGTGAGAGGTGGTACAGAGCCGTTTAATCACGGAAGTGTGATGACATTTCCCCTCTTGTGAAGAAGAATACACTGGGGATATCTTGCTAAAGCACCCGGGAATGTGGGATCTTTCGTAGATAGTGACCCCCAAGGGTTTTAACCCGGTGTGTATCCAGCTTTGCGGTGTTTTCAGTACAAGCCCGCTGGGGATTGCCGTAAAAAAACATAAACAAAAGACTGTAAATATCATAATGATAATGACCCCCCAAGAAATATTAGTCCTAGATAACGACCCCCGAAAACCCTTGGGGGTCACTATCTAGGAAAGATTAGGAATATGTGATGCCTTTCTCCTTAACTTGGCAGATTTCTTTTTCATTTTAAATATTTTCCTAACAAGTAATCATTTTCCTAATTGGGTAATAACCTACATTTTCCCAAAACCCCATCAAGTACTGATTACAAGAAGTAAGAACTAATCCCCATCCTTCCGCCCTTTTTGGACATATATGCAAATATCTCGGCACTTCCACATTACCACAAGTGCCTAAACCTTGCACGAAATCACCAACCTTACGAAAATGGGCGAATCTTGACAGATTCTAGGACGGGAGTGCAAAGCTTCTTGCTTCTGTGGCAGGGAGACGAAACAGGAAATATGCCATCAAATTTTTCCAGAACCTTCCTCACTCTGCTACACCAGTTCCTCACATGTTTACTCATTTCCCCTCAGCATCCTGGACCCTCCAGTGAGCGTATTCCGTTCGCCCCTTCT
>NC_089766.1:7231007-7273507 GCF_040412425.1 Macrobrachium rosenbergii
GGGAGGGCAAAAAGGGAATGGAATGAATGCTGGTGAATTATATATACGCGGCAAAGGGTCTCTCTCTCTCTCTCTCTCTCTCTCTCTCTGGAACATGAACTAGTCAAGGCACTGAAAAGGTGAATTCTAAATGGCCAGATGATTCATTCTCTCTCTCTCTCTCTCTCTCTCTCTCTCTCTCTCTCTCTCTCTCTCTGGAGCATAAACCAGTCACAGGCACTGAAAAGCTGAATTCTAAATGTCAAAATGATTCTCTCTCTCTCTCTCTCTCTCTCTCTCTCTCTCTCTCTCTCTCTCTCTCTCTCTCTCTCTCTGAAGCATAAACCAGTCACAGGTATTAAAAACTGAATTCTAAAGGGCAGAATGGTACACACACACACACACACTCTCTCTCTCTCTCTCTCTCTCTCTCTCTCTCTCTCTCTCTCTCTCTCTCACTTAATTTCCCATTAATCTACCGTTTAACTGAGGTCCATTACACCATAAAAGGGGTAGGTGAGGGGGTGTGGGGGGGGGGGGAAGATGAGAGGATTTAAAGAAGCAAGAGAGAAAGCAACAAATCAACAAATACACAAATTAAGACAAAAGTACATGAAACCAAAACAAACTGTTTTTGAAAAAAATCTCTCTCTAAAACTCTCTCTCAAATCCTCACAAAAACTTTCTTTTAAACTCACTCAAGCACTCAAAAACTCTCTCTAAAACTCTCTCTCAAACTCTCTGAAAAGTTTTTTTCTAAAACTCAGTAAAACTCTCAAAAACTCTCTCTATATCTCACAAAAAACTCTCACTAAAACTTTCTCAAAAACTCTCTGAAAAACTCTCTTAAACCCTCTAAAACTCTCTCAAACTTCCTGAAAAGCTCTCTCTAAACTCTCCCTCAAAAACTCTCTCTAAAACTCCCTCTCAAAAACTCTCACTAAAACTTTCTCAAAAACTCACTCTCAAAAACTCTCTCTAAAACTCTCTCTCAAGAACTCTGTCTCAGCGAAGGAGAGAGGCGAATTGAATGGCAGCCCAAGGAGGCTGAATTGATGTTGACATCAACTGGCATTGTTGTATCCCAGTTAATGAGCAAATGAGAACAAGAGACACGCCTCTTTTGTGAAGTCAACGCACCATGAACTCTTTTTGGAGAGAGAGAGAGAGAGAGAGAGGCGCCCGTGAGTGCCCCCCCACCCAAAAGAAAAGCACCCCCCAACCTCTCCTCCTCCTCCTCTCCTGGCTGTCTCCTTGCTCTTCTCTCTCTCTCTCTCTCTCTCTCTCTCTCTCTCTCTCTCTCTCTCTCTCTCTCCTCTCTCCTCTCTGTCCTGGCTTGGCTTTCTCCTCTCTCTCTCCTCTCCTCTCTCTTGCTTTCTCTCTCTCTCTCTCTCCTCTTGGCTCTCCTTGCTTTCTCTTTCTCTCTCTCTCTGAGCCAAAGAAAGTGCTTTACAACGCTGTTCTCTCTCCTCTTAAAACGCATGTTCTTGGCTATATCGCCTCGTCATGGAGTGTTTGCTGTGAGCCAAAGAAAGTGCTTTTAAGTCGTGTTACTTTGTAAAACTCATGTTAATGTATATCGCCTCGTCATGGAGTGTTTCTCTCTCTCTCTCTCTCTCTCTCTCTCTCTCTCTCTCTTATTTCCCCGTTTTCTTTGTGCTCCCTCAATCCCTCTTCTTCTTCTTCTTCTTCTTCTTCTTCTGCTTCGACCTTTTTATTTGTTTATTTCCTCTTCCCCTGATTCATCTTCATTTCAACCACTTCAGTTTCTTTTGATCGCAATTCTCCGTCTCCTCTGTTCTTCATTTCCCCTCCTATTCAACATTTACACTTCATATTATTTTCATTAACTCCCTCTCTCCCTCCTTCTGGCCCCCTCTATCCCCCTTTCATCCATCTCTCTCTCTCTCTCTCTCCCTTTTTTTCCCCCTTCCTTTCGTCCGCGGAGCAACATTTTTCCCTCCTCAATAATTCAGGCTCTCCGCCTCCAGACTCCTTAGAACCTGATGATCATTAGCTTCTGTAAATAAACCTTTGAATAAGTCAGGGCCTGGCGTGAGAGAGAGAGAGAGAGAGAGAGAGAGAGAGAGAGAGAGAGAGAGAGAGAGAGAGAGAGAGAGGATAATTTACTGTGGAGCAATAATTCCTCATTTATTAAACTTTCCCGCTCATTTGAACATCATATTTTCCTTTCTTAAGGTAAATAGCTGACGAGATTTACTTTTAAGTGTTTCATAAACACACACACACACACACACATTATCTGTCCATTCCATTTCTAGTAAACTGTACGGTAAACTCGGCAGTTACATGTATGTATGAATAGGAATATAAAGATGTCCTTTTTCCAAGCATGACTTTGAATCCCACTGTCGGGGGAGAAAGGGTTTCTTTATTTTCTCCACATCTGGATTTAGGATTCGCAGTGATAAGCTTATTCAACAGGCGGAGGTTTCTCGAAACCCAGCAATACGATGAAGGCAGGGGAAGCACACCAACAGGTCAAGAAAGTCATATTTATTCACTTAATTTTATTTGACTAATTAGGTATTATTACGTGTAGCTTGAAAATGATGCCTGGTTGGCTTCGAAACGTTGCAACTGAATGAATGTGACTTACTTGACCTGTAGGTGGGCTTCCCCTGCCTCCATTGTATATATATATATATATATATATATATATATATATATATATATATATATATATATATATATATATATATATATATATATATATATATATATATATATATATATATATATATATATAAAGCTCTTATGATTAGTTATAGTCTTGATTATTTGACCCTCGAAAAACATCACCAACCAAAACATGAGAATCATTATTGTGGTTTTTCTGAAGAGTAAAAAAGCAATCTTGCACTGCTTTGCAAAGCCACTTTTGTGGTAATGCTAACGAAATAACTAAATAAATGAAGGCTAGTTTTCAGACAATATAATATGTTGCACTCATTCGTTCCCCACAGACGCAGTCAATAAGTGGCTACTGACATTCATCAAGATTTACAAGAATGGATCGGTAATAGTGCAGTCAGTGGAGAAAAATATTAGATTCCTGTAAATATGTATACAACTATTTTTATATGTTTATACATATATAATATAAATAATATACATATACATACATACATATATATACATAAATATGCATATATATATATATACACATACATGCAATAAATCACTGTAGACGTGTGATGATCACATATGCATTCAGCCCTCCTCCTGGCTAAATGCATATATACATATACATATATATATGTATACTGTATATACATACATATATATATGTATATATATATATATATATATATATATATATATATATATATATATATATATATATATATATATATATATATATATATATATATATATATATATATATATATATATATATATATATATATAATATTATACATATTTATATTTTATATATATATAAACATTTATATTTTCAGAAAACAAATTTAAAAACCCCAGTACACAATATTTTTCTATTAAAATCACAGCTTTACATAAACAAAACTGAACAAATAGACACAAATACACATTTTGACAAATATACTAGTCAATTATGTGAACCAAGAAATTCTGATTAATACCCAGTTTCCAGGAAGTGCACTGAATAATGGAATTACCTTGAAATGAATTATTCCATTATTATTCAATTATTCAAATTTACCCGGTAACTGGTTCGTCGTAAACTTACCAAGGCGACCACATTATTAACAGAAAACTAATTAATGATCATTACTCTATAACTGAGTAATTGCAATTTCCCAATAAAAGAATTCATGACAAAAAAGTCCGTATCCTTAAATGGAGATATGAAAAACAATGAAAATGAAATTAGTAATGTCTTATTTTGAATTTACAAACAAAAAAACTCCGTATCTTTAAACAGAGATTTAAAAATGATAAAAATAAACTTAGCCTTATTTTTTTTTCTCTGTGGGATGACAATATACGTTGTAAGATGCAGAACAAAACCAATTATTATAAATAAGCCTAAAGCCAATACAACGAATCATTTAAAAAACCAATGAAAATTTTTTGTTTTTCCAAAAACAATACCATTAAAATTTTCTGGGCCTCTCCTCCTATTTCACAGAATTGGAATGAATAAAATGTATAATTTGAAAAATGAAGTTAACACAGCAATAAGTAATTCATCAAAACATGGAAGAGTCTAATAAGAAGTAATATTCCTGTTGAATGTGGGTTTTGAATGTGGGCAGAGTCAACACACCGGGGGCGAGTGAGAGTGGGTTGAAAAAATTAAGTATACCTTAGTTTTACCAGACCACTGAGCTGATTAACAGCTCTCCTAGGGCTGGCCCGAAGGATTAGACCTATTTTTACATGGCTAAGAACCAATTGGTTACTTAGCAGCGGGACCTACAGCTTATTGTGGAATCCGAACCACATTATAGCGAGAAGTGAATTTCTATCACCAGAAATAAATTCCTCTAACTCTTCATCAGCCGGCTGGGGAATTGAGCTCCGGCCCAACGAGTGACAGTCCGCAGCTCTACCGACTCACCCAACAAAGAGCTGGGGTGGGGATGAGTGTATATATATATATATGAATGTCTTTTCCTGTAATACTACAGTGTAATATGAATATAAGAAGGCCCATAAAACACTATTTAAACGTTGAAACCATATATTTCGGGCACTAGCTTCTGTGCCCCTGTTCACTGGTAGAATATGGACAGGTGGAAAGTTACAATGGTATATATACAAAAACATAAAGGTGTGGCCCTAGGCCTCCGATGTTATGGAAGTGGCGTTTCTTAAGAAGGAGGAGAATGACCAAATTCCCTAGTGGTTTTAGGCCTCATTAGCTTCCGTTTGGCGATGGATCTGGCGGTCGCGTTTCTTGGGTCATCTTCTTCAGGAGGGGTTTGAGGATTAAGGTGTCAATGTCATCCGATTTCCTACATTCATTTCTTAAGCTACCACTACGTCTCCGTAAAAATCATGGTAGGGTGCAACTTATTCCTCAGAGGACTTAGGATATGTTCAAATGAGTACCTAGCTAAAGAATTTAACACGATCCGCCAACACCTAACGCAACTGCTATATCCACCGCACATTATCGAGAGGGCTATTAACAAAGCGAATAAAATATACTATAGAGGTCCCACTCACAACAGACAAATAGATTTCAACAACAAAATAAAGCTTCCGTACGATGAAAACATCCAAAAGGCCTCCGAACAACTCAGGCCTAACAATCCTTTCATTTTCCATTATCCCAAATCCATCAGGAGTTCGCTCGTTAACATATACTTAAATAACAAAAGGGAAGAAGCCGGAGTTTACAAGATACCGTGTAGTAATTGTCAGGACATCTACGTAGGCGAGACAGGTAGATCGCTCTCGCAAAGAATAACAGAGCACAAAAGATCAGTACGTTACGCTTCGGAGAGTTCGGGAATTTTCCTACATATCAGAAATACAGGGCATGTCATTAACTGGAGTGGGGCGGAGTTGGTTTTCAAAAGTAGCTGTCCGTACAAAAGAAGGATGCTGGAATCTGCTATCATCAATCAAACCAACAATATGAACCTGTCAGGAGGACATTGGAAATCGGATGACATCGACACCTTAATCCTCAAACCCCTCCTGAAGAAGATGACCCAAGAAACGCGACCGCCAGATCCATCGCCAAACGGGAGCTAATGAGGCCAAAAACCACTAGGGAATTTGGTCATTCTCCTCCTTCTTAAAAACGCCACCTCCATAACATCGGAGGCCTAGGGCCACACCTTTATGTTTTTGTATATATACCATTGTAACTTTCCACCTGTCCATATTCTACCAGTGAATAGGGGCACAGAAGCTAGTGCCCGAAATATATGGTTTCAACGTTTAAATAGTGTTTTATGGGCCTTCTTATATTCATATATATATATATATATATATATATATATATATATATATATATATATATATATATATATATATATATATATATATAGTATATATATATATATATATATATATATATATATATATATATATATATATATATATATATATATATATATATATATATATATATATATATATATACATATATATATATATTTTTATATATATATATATATATATATATATATATATATATATATATATATATATATATGTATATATATATATATATATATATATATATATATATATATATATATATATATATATATATAAGGAGGACTGAACTGGTTACTTCCACTTCCGCATCTGGATGGATTCCGATTCATCTATTTAATTTTCTTGACTAATTTTTTTACAATCCTGTTTCTGTATACTTCTCATTTGTGGTTCAAATTATTCCTACCTTCTTCCAATCCATTCTTCTGACAACTTCCCAAAATAACTTAAATTTTCCTACTGATATTCATTTTCCTCTTCCTTTGTCAACATTTGGGTTAAAATCTTTTACTCCAGAACGTAATCGAAAATATTTCTTGAGTAATATTTCTTGTTCGAAAATATTTCTTGGGTAATATTTCTTGTTCGAAAATATTTCTTGAGTAATGTTTCTCGTTCGAAAATATTTCTTGAGTAATGTTTCTTATTCGAAAATATCTCTTGAGTAATGTTTCTTGTTCGAAAATATTTTTTGAGTAATATTACTTGTTCGAAAATATTTCTTTAATAATATTTTTTGCTCGAAAATATTTCGTGAGTAATATTACTTGTTCGAAAATATTTCTTTGATAATATTGTTTGTTCGAAAATATTTTTTGAGTAATATTACTTGTTCGAAAATATACCTTGGGTAATATTTCTAGTTCGAAAATATTTCTTGGGTAATATTTCTCGTTCCGAAATATTTCTTGGGTAATATTTCTCGTTCCGAAATATTTCTTGAGAAATATTTCTCGTTGCGAAATATTTCTTGAGTAATATTTCTTGTTCCGAAATATTTCTTGAGTAATATTTCTCGTTCCGAAATATTTCTTGAGAAATATTTCTCGTTCCGAAATATTTTTTGGGTAATATTTCTTGCGCGAAAATATTCCTTGGGTAATATTTCCTCCCATTTCAACGTAAAATCACGGTCCTTCCAAACCCTCCAAATTTCTCTCTTCCCACCGTAATTGCTTCCTGGAAACCCTAATCGAAGACCACCATTTTTATCCCATTAATCCTGGACCCATCCCCCAAAAAAAAAATCCTACGCATCCTGCCGTCCCATCCCTGACCTCCCTATACCCCAAAGGATATTTCGGCCAGAGGAGGGGCGTAGGACGTTTCTGCAGGAATTCTTTGTCTCGCAATTGACAAAGGATAATCATCAGATGAGGCTCCGTTGGCCACAACTGGTGACCTGGAAAATAAGGACGAGGAGAGACGAGACTGCTGGAATCCAGATCCCAGTGGGCTCTCTGGAATCTGGAATTCGGAATGGTCGGGTTTCACAATAAGAAAATAGGAAAAATCAAATACAGTAATATATATATATATATATATATATATATATATATATATATATATATATATATATATATATATATATATATATATGTGTGTGTGTGTGTGTGTGTGTGTGTGTGTGTGTGTGTGTTTGTTTGTTTGTCTTGTTATCGTAACTATTCCATCTTCAAGCAAATAAACTTTTCAACAGAAACGCTACTGCGCAAACGCAAACATTACTTAAATTTAGCCATTATCAGACAGCAAATATATGCTTTAAATAAATGAGAGAGAGAGAGAGAGAGAGAGAGAGAGAGAGAGAGAGAGAGAGAGAGAGAGAGAGTACCAGGTGCCAAACTTTGTACTGATGGCCCCACTTTTTCTCTTTCGTTTTCTTTAGACCGAGGGGTTCAAATGGTTTCCCCTTCTCTGAGGTTACGTGGTAGCGAAGACTTTTCCATTCTATTCTTAAGAAGAAGAAGAAGAAGAAGAAGAAGAAGAAGAAGAAGAAGAAGAAGAAGAAGAATTGCCTCTGGTGACTCCCATTCAACAGCTGTGAAGAATACGAAGCAGAAGAATGTCATTTAGAGACGTCTATTCGACATCTTGGAATATTTACAAGAAGAACGAATGCTGTTGACATCTCATTTACGAAAGAGAGAGAGAGAGAGAGAGAGAGAGAGAGAGAGAGAGAGAGAGAGAGAGAGAGAGAGAGAGAGAGAGCTGTGTTTATTATACAATGCTCTGGAAATTTAATGAATGAAAAGGAACTCACATAAAGATATGAGTGTCAGCCCAGGAGCCAAGCAAGGCTAGGCCTATGCCGGACAAAACATCACGTAATAAAAACAAAGTAAAACGAAAAATATTAAATAAAAATATTCATTATTTCTAGAAGACGTGAAATAAGTATTTCTTATAAAAGCATTCTTTTCCTGCCGATGTATTAATTGACTGACTGACTGTAATTTACCTGGCGTCACTCTTCCTGCCGAAGAGAACAAACAGGATTACCTACTGGGATTTCAACTCAGATCGACAATAATTACCCTAAAGCTGAAATGACCAAACAAAGAAGATGGTAAATAATTATTTGTTGGAGAACGACTGAAAAATAAAGGAAGAATTTCTAAATAAGCAGAAAAACTTGAAAAGAAAATAACAGAGCTACGATTCAAAGACTGAAAAGATCAGGAGGTGCCGTTGCAAGGGTAATGAAATGCAATACTACCAACTCTCCTGAACGCGGTAAGGTTCAACATCAAGAGTGTAAACAATGACGCTGACTCAAAAGTCGAATATACATAATTAACTTCTGAGTGTGTTTTCAACATTTGGGGACATACATGCGCTTACACATATATGTATAAATATCTTTTCATTGCTGAATGTTCAAGCTGTTTACTAGTGAATTACTTTGTAGTTCATTTCTGTTAAAAATTCGTTCTTTCATTAGCAACCCTTTATCAGGAAAATCTTGAATTATCTTTTTCTTTGGATTTACCATAATTCATAGTTGAATGTCAATCTTCTAAGCTTGATCACCAGTCAGGATCGCTGTTTATAAAGAGCCTCGTGTACTGATTAACTTACTTCCTAGAAGCAATCCTCCCTACAGGAATAACTGCTCTCAAAAAACGAGCAAAATTGAGTACTTTAGAAACTATTGTATATTGAATGTTCATATTCATGTCAATGAAAAAATTAAGAATGATGATCAACAACGAAAAGACAGTAGAACAAAAGGTTGGTTGAACAAGCAAGTCGAGAGAGAGAGAGAGAGAGAGAGAGAGAGAGAGAGAGAGAGAGAGAGAGAGAGGGGGTTATTTCATCTTGTTCCGTATATTAAATAACACATTTTTTCAATATTACGGTTTTCTTCAACGCTGTCCTGAGAGAGAGAGAGAGAGAGAGAGAGAGAGAGAGAGAGAGAGAGAGAGAGAGAGAGAGAGAGAGAGAGATTCCATTTCATCTTGTTCCGAAATTAAAAAACATTTTTTACAATATTACCTACGACTTTCTTCAACGCTGTCCTGAGAGAGAGAGAGAGAGAGAGAGAGAGAGAGAGAGAGAGAGAGAGAGAGAGAGAGAGAGAGAGAGGGGAGAGATAGAGGGGAGAGAGAGAAGATTGAGGGAGAGAAAGAGAGGGAAAGGGAGAGAGAAAGAGAGAGAGAGAGAAAAAATTGAGGGAGAGAAAAGAGAAAGAGAAAGAGAGAGAGAGAGTTAAAGAGAAAGAGAGAGAAAAAGATTGAGAGAGAGAAGAGAGATAGAGAGAGAGAGAGAAGAGAGAGAGATAGAGAGAGAATCGGGCCATGTTCTGTATTTCTTGCGTTTTTTAAATACCACACAACCTACGACTTTCTTCAACGCTGTCCTGAGAGAGAGAGAGAGAGAGAGAGAGAGAGAGAGAGAGAGAGAGAGAGAGAAAGCTGTTCCGGGACTTAACTTCGATTATGCACTTTCCCACGAAAACATTTACACTGGAAGTGTTTCTTGAAACAACACGGCAGCGCTAAAATGCTTTCCTCTCTTCCGGAAACAAAAACATGTGCATTATTTATGAGGTTAAAGGTTGAAGTTGGGAGAGATACCCGGATATGTGTAACGAAAATATATATATATATTTTTTTTATTTCTTGCGATGTTTTTCAGTTCGCTTTTCCATCTTTGCTAAATCCTCGCGGGATAATAGGGAAGGTGTCATCAATCGTATCATCTATCTATCTATCTATCTATCTACAGAACATACGTTAATATATATATGTCATATATATATATATATATATATATATATATATATATATATATATATATATATATATATATATACATATACATATACATATGTGTGTGTATATGTAAATGCTTCTGAAATTTATACAACAGGGAACCTGGATACACACAGCAATACATCATATTGTATTTGTCACAGAGCTGTTGTATTTTGCATCGCTGCTTGTCAATGTAATGTCCAAATCAGCTGGACATCACCCATACATTCAGTTGAGCCTAAGTGGGAATTGAAATTGCAGTATAAAATTCAGGCCAAAGGCCAAGTACTGGGACCTATGAGGTCATTCAGAGCTGAAAGAGAAACTGAGAGCAAAAAGGTTTGAAAGGTGTAACTGGAGGAAAACCTCGCAGTTGCACCGTGAAAGTCAGATGGAAGTAAGAGAATATAAACGGAGGTACAGCAAAAGGAATAAAATGGGTTGGATCTAGGGGTCGAAGGGACGCTGCAGAGACCCTTCAGCAATGCCCACAGTGTACCATGTGAGTTGCACTGAAGGCACTACCACCTTATACAGGATCTAAATAGGTAGTCTACCACAATGATTGAAACTATTAGATACAAGTTTAACGAAAATAGCAAAAAAATAAATATATTAAAATTTTTTATTCCTGAAGTAAATGTCAGAAAAATTTTCCGGGCTCAACGAGGATTTGATATTTTCATTTCCCTTTTACATTTCCAGCTTCCTGGAATGTTATCAATCACGCTATCCATGTTGTCATAAAAAAAAAGAGGAATTATATAAGTTCAAAGCATCAACAATAACTTCAACTTTCCAGCCTCTGCCGGTCTCTGAACATTTCAGAATTCCACGAAAAATATTCAGCAGCCCATTAGGGAGCCGTCTGAAAATTAATTACACTTTATCAGTCGAGAATCAATTGGCGTTCTGATAAAAGTAAGGATTGTAGCTGACGCACTTCTACATTTTTTATAAAATGCGTCTACGATTTTCGATCGAACGCTACAGTTGAGCATCGGATCTCATAAATTTAACTGAACTCTGCAGTTTTCCAGGCCTCAAATTTATGACCTGGAACTCGTTAGGGTTACTGTAATCTTAACTTCCAGGAATCCGTCCTGGAAACGACGCAGCTTTTGGGGAAAAATGACGAACTCTGATGTTTACTAATTGTGCTGAATTGATTCAATTCCTCGAGCCCAAATTAAAGAGAAACGGACAGTTAGGTCTTGTGTGCGGGAAGTGTTCACAGAACAGGGAAAAGACTCTGCGTATGTTGGAACATAGCCTATACGCTGTATAGTAAACAACACACGCACGCATGCGCAAACGAGTACACCTCTTTCATGATTTTAATCAATGATTTAAATCATATACGAGATTTTCTCGAGTTATATTTCACGAAGGAAATAGTCTTTCATAACTGGGTCCTTGGAATTGGGGACAGTACACGTTTTGTGAGTTACCAGTATCCGTATTTACTTGCACTGTCATGACGTCACAGTGTACTGTCAGAAGGGTTTTTGATTACCTATTAATTAAATCCTAAATCCTTAAATCCTCCTGGCAGTAATTTCAAGCGTAGAGCAAAATGACATGTCCAAATTGTTTAATATTCACACACATATATATATATATATATATATATATATATATATATATATATATATATATATATATATATATATATATATATATATATATATATATATATATATATATATATATATATATATATATATATATATATATATATATATACATATTTTTTTTCTGATGACTTCCTAACCCTTTTTGCTGAATCATTTTCACTCTTGAAAACTTCTTAATCTTTGTACTGAATTATCATCACTTTTACTTCGCTCTGTTTCTCTTCGTTAGCCTGCGGTTTGTCTTTCATACAAAAGAGCGATTAAGAACCGTATTAACGAATAGTTTTTCCATTTGAATTTAGGCCCAAGCTGAATCATTAAAACGAACCTGACAGTTACTAGGACAACAACTATTAAGCCTCCCTTGCTAATCTCGATGGCGCATCGATTCAACAACAAGAAGATTAATCCGAACGGTTACATCAGAACGTATATCCTTACCTCTACGAACAAAGCTCAGTTCCCTAAGAGGATTATATCCCCGTTCTGCTACTGTGTTCCAGAATTCCAGAATTCCAGCTCGCAGACTGGAACTCCGCCTTTGAGGACAAAACCTCGTTTATATCAATGGAACATCGGCGAAAGTTTGGCGCAAACTCGCTAAAGCCGATTTCCTCGTTATCCCAATGCCATTCTCGTCTTTAGCGAGTTTCCCCCCCCCCCCGCCTCCACACCCCAACACCCCCGGCCAAAAGAACGCTTATTTCGCGACGTGGAAAAGTTTGCTGAACGAGTCTCCGAAGAGATTCGCGATTGATGAACGCGAGGGAAGTTGACTGAAGTTGACTAAAGTTGGCGATGTTACTGGTGGCGAAGTTTTGACCAATAGATGTTTAGTCTATACCAGGAAACAGAAGAATTGATGTTTGGTCTACACCAGGCAAGAGAGGCATTGATGTTTAGTCTACACCGCGCAAAGAAGAATTGATGTTTAGTCTACACGTGGCAAGAGAAGAATTGATGTTTAGTCTACACCGCGCAAAGAAGAATTGATGTTTAGTCTACACCTGGCAAGAGAAGAATTGATGTTTAGTCTACACCGCGCAAAGAAGAATTGATGTTTAGTCTACACGTGGCAAGAGAAGAATTGATGTTTAGTCTACACCGCGCAAAGAAGAATTGATGTTTAGTCTACACCTGGCAAGAGAAGAATTGATGTTTAGTCTACACCTGGCAAGAGAAGAATTGATGTTTAGTCTACACCTGGCAAGAGAGGCATTGATGTTTAGTCTACACCGCGCAAAGAAGAATTGATGTTTAGTCTACACCTGGCAAGAGAAGAATTGATGTTTAGTCTACACAAGGCAAGAGAGGCATTGATGTTTAGTCTACACCGGGCAAAAGAAGAATTGATGTTTAGTCTACACCACGAAAGAGAAGAATTGATGTTTAGTCTATAGCAGACAAAAGAAGAATTGATGTTTAGTCTATACCAGGAAAGAGAAGAATTGATGTTTAGTCTATAGCAGACAAAAGAAGAACTGATGTTTAGTCTACACCAGGAAAGAGAAGAATTGATGTTTAGTCAACACCAATCAAAAGAAGAAGTGTCAGACATCCAAGGAGGGGAGGGGATATATAACGGAAAATCTATTAAAACATTTATGCAAACACGCACACCGAACAGAGTATACAATTTTGGAATTAAAAAAGTAAATTATATTAAGAGCAGATTTGAATAATTTTACCGATTAAGCCCAATTCAGCACTTATGAAATATTAAAAAAAAAACATGAATTTTTGACGTAAGCAGTTATTCTAAGTATCAAGAACATTTTGAACATTGCAGCGAATGTTATTAACTGCCCAAAATGAAGTACTGGACTATTTCAATTAACTCCGTAATTAACTTTTTATTAACTTGCAAAGGATAGCATATAATCGATCGATAATTATTTACCGTTCATTAACATTAACGTAATTATCACAATTATCCAGTGAATTAATGTACCGTAAATGACTAATATTTTTAATCGAAAAATAAAAAAAGATTATAAATGTCAGATTTAAAATTGAATGCAACCCTTTGATATACTAAGCGAATAAATATTGGTAGCTTCCATCTTTTTGCACAACGCCAAGTCTCCAATCTTAACTCTAATCTTTTCCCAATCTAACTGGAGCCTCCAGTTTTCCAGGAATTTAAAACCAGATTTCTCTGTGTTCAATTCTCCTCATTCTATTTGCCCTTTTCTTTTTTTTTATCAAAGGTTCTATTTATTTTTATTTTCATCTAATCCAGTCTTCTGATATTCCTCCCTGACTTACCTTAGTCTTGATGCTTCTTTTCGAGACCAACATTTTATATACTTGAAGTTTTCTCCTACTGCAGATCCCATTCCAATATATATTTTCCCCCTACTATAGGTCCCATCACAATATATATTTTCCCCCTACTATAGGTCCCATCACAATATATATTTTTCCCCTACTAGAGGTCCCATCCCAATATATTTTTTCCCTACTACAGATCCCTGCCCAATATATATTTTCCCCTACTACAGATCCCATCCCAATATATATTTTCCCCTACTATAGATTCCATCCCAATATATATTTTCCCCAACTACAGATCCCATCCCATCCCTGCTACAGATACCACCCCAATATACATTTCCCCCCCTGCTAGAGATACCATCCCAATATATATTTTCCCCCTACCACATATACCACCCTAATACACAGTTTTCCACTACTACAGATCCCACCCCAATATGTATTTTTATGAGTAGCTGAAAAAAAGAAAATCCTATCCCCCATTTCAATCTGAATCCATAACTCTTTCCTAAACCACCAAATCCTCTCGCCCCTCCCTAATTGCTTTCCAGAAATCCTAATCGAAGACCACAACGTTTTCATCCTATTAATCCAGGACCCATCCCCCCCCCCAAAAAAAAATCCTACGCATCCTGCCGTCCCATCCCTGACCTCTCTATACCCGCGAAGGACACGGCCGAAGGATGGAGGAGGGGAGTAGGACGTTTCTGCAGGAATTCCTTGTCTCGCAATTGACAAGGATAACCATCAGTTGAGGCTCCGGTGGCCACAACTGGTGACCTGGAAAACAAGGACGAGGAGAGACGAGGCCGCTGGAATCCAGATCCCAGTGGGCTCTCTGGAATCTGGAATTCGGAATGGCCAGGTTGCGTGATAAGAAAAGATGGCGGGGATGAAAAGGATGACAGTAGCAAAACTTAATGTATATGTGTATATATATACATACATACATGTATATATAGATAGATACATATATATATATATATATATATATATATATATATATATATATATATATATATATATATATATATGAATGAGTCATCAGCAAAACCAAAAATGGCTGCACATACGAATAACACCTAAAACATTATCACATTATCATATTTAACAATTTCATACACTCGGCTATCACATTGTTTGCTTCAAAGTTGACGACAAAAGAAAACAGAGAGAGAGAGAGAGAGAGAGAGAGAGAGAGAGAGAGAGAGAGAGAGAGAGAGAGAGAGAGAAAGTCTCAGGTGCCAAGCCTCCTTTTTATCGATGGCCCTAATTTTTCTTCCAGGGTTTTGGAATAGTTTCCTCTCCTCTAAGGATTTGTGGTAGAGGAGGCCTTTTGCCTCCTTTTCTCGTGAAGAAGAAGAAAAAAGAAGACAAATTTCCCCTGGTGACTCCTACTCTAAACATTTGCGAAGAATACAGAATTGGGAATGTCATTTTAGATAGGGGAGTCTCTCCTACACTTTGGAATGTTTACAAGAAGCAGGAGGACTGTTGATGACTTCTCATTTACAAAGGAACGGCTTGGGTTATTTATACGTAACGAATGAAAGATAAACAAGACGTATTTTGATTCAGGAGTCAGACTGGGAGCTCGATAAGGAGAGAGATGTATGTATCACAATAATGCTTTGAATAGCAGTTAATATATGTCAACACAAATGTTGCAGAGCAACGTAAAACAGAAAATAGTAATAGTATAAACATTAATCATTTCTGGAAGACCTAAATTTCCTGTAGTCTCCCACCTAAAAATAACTTGTAGTCGAAGATCACAGTTAGGGCAGCCCATTGGAAATGGAATCACAATCCATACGTGAATACTTTCGCCTACAAAAAACTATTTGACATTTGATCTTCAAAGAATAAATAAAAATCAAATTAAATACCCAAACAGATTGAGCCACTAACACAATTTAGGCAGAAAATCAGACTCTTGAAACCCTTTTACTATTTTAACATAACCATGAAGAAATGTAAAGGTTATTTTTCACACTTTATGATGAAATACAAAACTGCCTGAAAAAAATCGGAGCACTGAAGACGTATTATGAATAAAAATGAGAAAAATTCTTTAAAAATATCAGTAGAAAAGGACATTATATACAGGCTGAATACTATATAACAGAAACTTTACAGCAACGCACACTGCAAGGACACCGTAATCTGAGAATTACAAGTATGTCTTAGTTTAACCAGACCACTGAGCTGATTAACAGCTCTCCTAGAGAGGGCTGGCCCGAAGGATTAGACCTATTTTACGTTACTAAGAACCAACTGGTTACCTAGCAACGGGACCTACAGCTAATTGTGGAATCCAAACCACATTATGACGAGAAATGAAATTCTATCACGCTGGGCCAACAACGTGCTAGCCGAGAGCTCTAACCACCCCTCCAATGAAGAACTTTCGTTAAAAGTTTAAAGTGATGGATATTGGCAGTCAAACTTCTAATTATTATTATTATTATTATTATTATTATTATTATTATTATTATTATTATTATTATTATTATTATTATTATTATTATTATTATTCAGAATATGAACCCTCTTCATAAAGAACAGGCCCACAAGGCCCACTGACTTGAAATTCAAGCTCCCAAAGAATGTGGTGTCCATTGAAAGAAACTACAGAAGATAACAGGAAATAAAGAAAGTATCATTTATTAGAAAGGAAAGATAAACTAACAAATTAAGTTTATAAAACAAATTGACTGAGTTCCAATTTACCCTTGAATATTTTAAAAAGGGTACTTGGATCTACAATCAGCATTCAAAAGGAGAGAGAGAGAGAGAGAGAGAGAGAGAGAGAGAGAGAGAGAGAGAGAGAGAGAGAGATACCAGGTTGCCTTCGTGGTCTGAAGGTGAGACTGACATATTCTTGACGGAAACAAATGCTATTGAGAAACACAAAGGAAAACTTACAATTATTATCAATTTCTTAAAAAAAAAAAAATGCTGACAACGGAATTCTGCAACAGAGTTTTCAAGGAATTCTTCTACAGGAAACACGAGACTAAAAATATGTAAAACTGGATAAAACAAATAAAAACGACTAACTCTTACCTGCAAGAAAGCTCAAGAACTGAAACATTCAAAATGAGGAATTTGGCTAAGGATGGTGACATCTCCTTTGGAGAATCGGAACTCAGACAAAGCCAGGACAAATCACAAGGAAAACTTGGCTGGTGTTTTTATTTTCCTTTTGAGAAATACAGACGAGGGGATTTTTTTATTTAATCCTCGAGGAAATGAAACGTTTTCCTTGAATGTCAGAGTTCACGTGTTTTTCTTAATACCTCGTGCTAGACGCCTTACAGGAAAATAAGAATAAAAAAATAATAGAAAATGTATTTCTTGCGGAAAGAGCTAAGCGCTTAATTTATGTATGTTGAAGCTTTAGAAGGTAATTGTTTGTTTGTTATGTGAATTAAAAAGAACTGAAATGGTGAGAAACAATGACAGTAGATGGAAGTGGTAAGAAGTTTAGCATAGATGAAGGGTCTGAGATTAACTTCCTAGATGGTTCGGTCATGTGAGAAGACTGGAAGACATGTGTTATAAATTCAGACTTGTTAGGAGGAGGGAGAAGAAGAAGATATAGAAAATGCTGGAAAATGGTAATGGAAGATATCTTGGAAAGGATGGACATTAATATTCTTGACAGACACACAAGAACCTGTGCGAGAAAAGGTGAGTGGCGCTGTGTGTGTGTCTCTCTCTCTGGGGCCCTTTATAAGGCATCATTACCATGAAAATCTGGTTTTCTGTACAGCCACTACAGCGCATAATCTAGGCCACCGAAAATAGATCTATCTTTCGGTGGTCTTGGTATAAGCTGTATGAGTCGCGCCCCATGAAATTTTAACCCCGGCCCTATGATGGCATATCCTATATCGTTGCCAGAAGCACGATTATGGCTAACTTTAACCTTGAATAAAATAAACAAAAACTACTGAGGCTAGAGGGCTGCAATTTGGCATGCTTGATGATTGGAGGGTGGGTGATCAACATACCAATTTGCAACCCTCTAGCCTCAGTAGTTTTTAAGGTCTGAGGGCGGACAGAATAAAGTGCAGACAATAGTTTTCTTTTACAGAAAACGAAAAGTATTAAAACCGTTTCCTTACAAATATTCATTAAGAAAGACTACACTCTGAAGGCTGGAAATCGTTATCAGCCAAAAAAAAAAAAAAAAAAAAAAAAAAAAAACATTAATTTCTTGCTTTGTTTTTCAGAGTATATTTCCCCCCCTCCACTAATGCCTACGACAATGAAGGCAGGACCATCAAGGGGATAACGTATAGAAGTGGCCTATGGGCGTGTATGGGTGGGTTAATGGGGAAGCGGTGAGAAGCCAATTCCACTAAAATAATGGACCCATTTAAATTCATTCTCGCCGCTACATCGGCTTGAGCTTAGAACAATCGTTTTCTTCTTCTTCTTCTTCTTCTTGGGATTCGAGAGCCTTTGTTTTTAGAAGTCTTTCGTGGGAGAGATTTAGTGTTATTATTATATGTTATTAGGTTTGTGAGTCAAGGTTCAGCTGGAAATCAAGCGTTAAAGAGTTGTTATGTAAGCAGAATTTTGTTTTTGTTTTGTAAGATAAAGTTCTGGAACAATTTTGTTGTTATTTCATAAGATAGAGTCCTGTAACTGGTTACATAAACAGTGTTTTGTTTTTGTTTTAGAAGGTAAAGTCCTGTCACAGTTTTTTGTTATTTATAAGATAGAATCCCGTAACTGGTTCAATAAAGAGTTTTGTATTTGTTTTATAAGATAAATTCCCGTAACTGGTTACATAAACAGTTGTGTTTTTGTTTATAAGGTAAAGTCCTTTGACTGTTTAAATAAACAGAGTTTTGTTTTTGTTTTATATGATCAAGTCCTTTAACTGGTTATATAAACAGTGTTTCGTCTTTATTTCATAAGATAAAGTCCTTTAACTGATTAAATAAACAGTGTTTTGTTTCTGTTTTATAAGATGAATGAAAGGTCTTTAACTGGTTTCTCTATCGTCGGATATAATTCAGGTTAATTAACCTTCTGTTTACATTCTTGATTTTATTTCCTGGTTATTCTTAGTATGTTTATGTAAAACAGCCTAGATCTGTCTGTTTATAAACAGGTCTACGAAGTGGTTGTAGTATGCAGATGTAATGTTTCGATAGCTGAGTAAAAAACCAGGGATTTTTACTTGATGAAAAACTAAAAATTTGGATTTTCACTAAATTTTATTAAGTTTTCTATTATTTTCTATTTTTTTGTTTTATGTCATTAGTTTTCTGTTTAATAAATTAGATCTCTTCTTTCTGTATTTCCTTATGCCTTCTCTTACTTTCTAATGAACCATATTTTTTGGAAGCTTGAATTTCAAGTCAGTGGCCCCTGTAGATTTGTTCCATATGAATAGGGTTCATCTTTTGAATAATAATAATAATAATAATAATAATAATAATAATAATAATAATAATAATAATAATAATAATAATAATAATAATAATAATAATAATAATAATATGGTTGCATATCTCACACTTGGCTTGAATAATATATTTGTAATAAATGCTTCCGCATAACAACAGTTACGAGCCTCCACATAACCTAAAGTTTGCTTTGAAACTCACGGAATATATAACTAAATATGATGCCGTATTTGCAACTAATGTGCAACTAACTTTTGTACTGCTCATAACCCACAAATCAATAGAACGTCCGAACAGCCTCATATTCCCCGACGCTGGAAACTCAGTCAGTAATTGGTCGACTTTTTAATATCTGAAGTAACACAGTGGATGCCAGTTTAAAAGCATCAGTAAGGTAATTAGAGAAACATTCCAGGTTTACAAATCCAGATTCCTGGAGAGTGGAAGCCAGTTGAAAAGCATCTGCTAGCTAGTTATAGAAACATTCCAGTCTACAAATCACACAAATATTTCTGTGGTTTTTCCAGATTCCTGGAAAACGGAAGCCATCTTAAAATCATCAGCAAGGTAGGTAGAGAAATATTCCAGATTCTAGTTTACAAATCACACAAATTTTCTGTGGTTTTTCCAGATTCCTGGAAAGCGGAAGCCATTTAAATCATCAGCAAGGTACTCAGAGAAACATTCCAGATTCTAGTTTACACATCACGCAAATATTTCTGTGGTTTTTCCAGATTCCTGGAAAATGGAAGCCAATTTACAAGAATCTACAAGCTTAGTTTTAGAAACATTCCAGATTCCAGTTTAGAAATTACAGGATGCTCAAGTCCTCTGATCCTCATGTCGTAGGATTTTATCTTTTTTTTTTTTAGAGAGATTCCGCAGGACCTCCGCTGGGTCCTACTCTCCTTTCACGCTACAGACATTTTACCTCCTTCGATTTTATATCTTTCAAGAGATAGTCTCCGCTGAGGGGCAATATGTATGCTAATGCACTTCTGAGGACTTTGGAGTAAGTGGGGGTAAGGGGGAGTTCCCCAATTGCTACTGCTGGGGTTAAGTTGGGTGGTCACCTGTAACCTGTCACCTGTCACTGCCGGGCCAAGGTAAAATGATTTGACGCTCGCATGTATATACAATTAGACTCTAGTACTTGCAATAATATCCTAACTCAAAAATATAGACGAGCAAATATGTTTGTATTGTAATCATTTAGACCAGCAGGTGCCATAATAATGTATGAAAATAATGTATTAATTGTTATTGTTTATCGTAATGACTTTTGAGGCTACTAAAATAAGTTGCATTTCGATTCTTAAACTATTTTACACCTTGCTGATTATTCCTCAGACCTCTACAGACAGTTTGTTTAATAAGCAACCTAAAGTGACTTAATAATGTATAAAATATTAGGCTTGTTACGAAAGTTGGTCACAAAATTAATATTTGGTAGAAGCCCATTTGTGTCAAAATCTTATGCTTGTAAATCACAAAAATTTGGCATCGTTTTTTTTATATATAATTAGGTGATACGCCCGGACTTGCTCCTTCAATGAATATGTATAGTGTCAGAATGAAAGAGAGAGAGAGAGAGAGAGAGAGAGAGAGAGAGAGAGAGAGAGAGAGAGAGAGAGAGAGAGAGAGAGAGAGAGAGAGAGAGACTTTTGATGCATACAAAAGAATACAAAAATTATGACCTATTTCATCCCACGTCCCCTTCACAGCTAATCGAAGGGCATCGTATCTAAACCTCTCTCTCTCTCTCTCTCTCTCTCTCTCTCTCTCTCTCTCTCTTCTCTCTCTCTCTCCACCCCTCACACCTTCAACCCTCCACCACAGACCCTCAAAAACTCGTGAACTATCGTCAACCTCTCCCATTGTTTCAGTCTCCCTATAAGAGGGTTCTTTTTCTAGAGGAGTCTGGGACCTGAGACTATAGAAGGACAATCAATGTCTTTTATCTGATTTTATTTCTCTCTGAATTTTTTTGGAAAGTTTTTTACCACTTTTTTTATGTCATTTGTCTCAAAATGAGCACCTCACTGATAATGCATGAATGTAAAATACTGATTTTTTAAAGTAAGGTTTTAGTGTCAAGTTAAATATTTTAGTAGGAAAAGACCACGATATTATTCATTTCGAATATCTCACTGATAGCACATAACTGCAAAATATTTCTTCCTAAAAAGAGGGTTTCTTCTTATGGTAATTTTGTGAGGGAAAATATCCTATTGGATAGGCCATCTTTGAGGAGCGGATGACAGCCGAGTTCCGCAGAACATCTTATATGAAGAAATGGAGAAGGAACGAGTTAGGAAATTTCTTCGGCAGAAATAACTGGTAATTTCTGTTTTGACCCCAGTTTAGTTATTTATGTATTTATTATTTATTTGTGGGAAGATTTCTATAATAAGGAATATAACTGCGAACTTTTATGCCCTATATTTAATTACAGTCCTTTACCCAATTCTTGTTATACAATGCACTTTGCCACTGTCATTAACCTTATTATTTTGATATCTTTAGGATACATATTTAGGGTATTTGCAGATACTTTAAAAATGACCCAAAATTATTCGGTTAGGATTTTTCTCTCTCTCTCTCTCTCTCTCTCTCTCTCTCTCTCTCTCTCTCTCTCTCTCTCTCTTACAGATAATAAAAATTTTCTAATTTATATGACAGCTGAAATAAAACTGAAAATAACATAAAGAAACAATATACTTTTACTTGATATCCTCTCTCTCTCTCTCTCTCTCTCTCTCTCTCTCTCTCTCTCTCTCTCTCTCTCTCTTTCTCCTCTTCCTCTTACAGCTAATATTCTTTTTTTATCTTCTATTTGTCTCCTAAACATCAGTCTTCAAATAAAACTGAAAATAACTTTCCAAAGGCAACGAAAATGTCTCATAACACAGATTTCTTCTTTTTTTTTTTTTGAATTGCAAGTCAGTCTGAATCCAGATTTATTCTTTTTTCTTAATTGTGAGTCAATCTGAATCCAGATTTCTTATTTTTTTTAATTGCAAGTAAGTCTGAATCGAGATTTCTTCTTTTTATTTTGAACTGCAAGTCAGTCTGAATCCAGATTTCTTATTTTATTTAATTGTGAGTCAATCTAAATCCAAACTTCTTTTTATTGTGAGTCGATCTGAATCCAGATTTATTTTTTTCATTTTAAATGGTGAGTCAGTCTGAATCCAGGTTTCTTCTTTTTTTTATAATTGTGAGTTAATCCAAATCCAAACTTTTTTTTTTTTAAATTGTGAGTCAATCTGAACCAGGATTTCTTTTCTTATTTTGAATAGTGAGTCAGTCTAAAACCAGACTTCTTTTTTTTAATTGTGAGTCAATCTGAAACCAGATTTCTTATTTTCAGTTGGAATTGCGAGTAAATCTAAACCCAGACTTTTTTTTTATCGTGACTCAACCTGAATCCAAATTTCTTTTTTTATTATAAGTCAGTCTGAATCCAAATTTCTTCTTTTTTTTTTATTGTGAGTCAAACTGCATCCAGATTTCATCTTTTTTTTTTTTTAATCTGCGAGTCGATCTAGATCCAGATTTCTTTTTCATTCAGTGTGAACCGTGAGTCAATATGAATCCAGATTTCCTCTTTTTATTATGAACTGTGAGTCAACCTTAACCCGATTTCTTCTCTTTTATTATTTTGAACTGTGAGTCGATCTAAACAAAGTACCGAACTCGAGCCAGTAAATGGTAAGTTTGTTTTCAAGTACATTTACAATTGTAAATAACTGAAGACTGGACGTTTATGTAATAGTATATATTTAATTGTGATCTCACTTTGCATTCTCTGCAATGATTGTGCATGAATCAGCTATTTTTGTTCAAAAGATGTGAAGGAATATTTTCAGTTAATCGAATCTCATTCCTAAATATCAAAGAAATTCGAGGCCCGATGAGAGACAAAACAATAATAATAATAATAATAATAATAAGAATAATAAAACAATAATAATAATAATAATAATAAACAAGTTTTGACACACTATCCAAACCAATATATTTCAGGCAATTCAAAGATAAGCTTTGCCAGGGGTAATTCTATAGAATATTCATAATACCAAGTTTATGCCACGGAAGAAGAAGAAGAAGAAGAAGAAGAAGAAGAAGAAAGAAGAAGAAGAAGAAGAAGAAGAAGAAGAAGAAGATGATGATGATGAAGGGGGAGAGAGAGAGAGATGCTCTATCACTGACCTACTACCACTGAATATGTGTTTTCCTCTGTGCTTGTGAAAGAGAGAGAGAGAGAGAGAGAGAGAGAGAGAGAGAGAGAGAGAGAGAGAGAGAGAGAGGTTACTGTCCTGGGAAAGAATCGGACACGGCCGAGGGGCGGTGCCTTTGAGGTCTACCCTGACGCGTAAACAAAAAAAAAAAAAAAAAGTTGCAGTTGCAGAAGGGGGAAATTGAATAAGCCAGTTGTGCTAACGAACCTGCCAGGATCCCACACGATTGAGTTCTCTGTCTCAACTTCGACGTTTTTAGATTCAAACAACAACAACAACATCGAAGACGAGTTTGAATTTATTCAAAAAAAAATAACAAAATCGAAGAGGGGTTTGATTTTATAACAACAACATCGAAGATGAGTTTAACAACAACATCGAAGAGGAGTTTGAGTTTATAACAACAACATCGAAGAGGAGTTTGAGTTTATTAAAAAATAACACCGAAGAGGAGTTTGAGTTTGATTTAAAAAAAATAACAAAAACATCGAAACATCGAGGAGGAGTTTGAGTTTATAAAAAGAACATCGAAGAGGAGTTTGAGTTTATAACAACAACATCGAGGAGGAGTTTGAGTTTATTAAAAAAATAACAACAACATCGAAGAGGAGTTTGAGTTTATAAAAAAAGCAAACAACAACAACATCGAAGAGGAGTTTGAATTTATTCAAAAAAAAAAGGAAAATAAACTCTTCGAAAGAAAAAGACATCGCCAAGTTGATGGTGACTCTGATACGTTATGCAAAAGAAGAAAGCAAATTGTTTTTTTTTTTCTTTTAAGTAGAAAATAGAAACTAGAGCTGAAAGGGAGAATGATTGGGAACGTAGGTGAATGGGATTTCTTTTTTGTGGGAAGTTTTGCGGTTGCAAAGGCCAATGTATTGAAGAAACTTACTGGATTTAATGACTGAGGCTGGCCTATAGATATCAATAATTCTTTTATATTTTTGAGGTTGTTTGTGTATTTACTAATACGCTGAAATATTATATTATATATATGTGTGTATATATACAATATATATAGATTATGTATATACATATATACATATAGTTTCAGAATTTAAGTTTATCTCTGCTCTTCAATAACAGTGAAAAGGACAAAATACTGTAATGTCTTTATTCCTTGGTAAAACTCAAACAGTAGTCAGAAAACAACACCTACAGAGAGAGAGAGAGAGAGAGAGAGAGAGAGAGAGAGAGAGAAACTTCTTCTCCCAAGTCTCTTCTGTGATATTTATTGCACCCAAGAGTAAAATATATCTAGCTTTTCTTCTTTTTATTCACTTCAATTGCGGAATAATTTCTCAAGAAGTTACAGCATTCCCTTGAGACCTCAGGAAAAGAGTTATGTACAGTTTGGAGTAAATAAAGAATGTGTCCCCTATGTATTTTTTTTTCTTGTGAATCTATATTTTCATATCGGTTCCAGGCTCCCCTTCCTCCCAAAACTTTCAGATTTTCACCACATGGCCAGACCACCTACACACACTCTGGTCCATGTTTGCATTATTTCTGTTTGACAGCATTCTCGTACTTCTAAATCTCTCAGCCTTTTAATGCTCTGCATATACTAGTAAGTAGTTCATCTCAACAGCCTCTATCTTTTCCCTCTAATTTCTGTTCATCATTCTCACTTTACTTCTGTAAAGGTTAGTTGGTTCAACAATCCCTTCTTATTGCATTGCTATTTATCCTGTCATCAGATTTCTCGAAGTAAATGTAAAATACATAGTTTTTCCTCCAGACTAAAATGTTTTACCCAAGTGTTTGTTGCAAGCACTTAATCTACACCTTCTCCTCAATGTCCAAACTCATACCGCTCTTCCTCTATCAATTCTCCTGACATCTCTCTAATGTTAAGCCTCTTTAATTCCTAAATTCCCCTCTACTGTCTTTCTCGTCGGTCAACAGAGCAATTATTCCTAATACCCATTCCTAAGGAATCTTTCTTGTTTTACGCATACCTTTCACAGCCTGGTCAGCAATTAAGTAACATTTTCACACCAGTAATCCAGTCAAATCCAGACACCTTCCAAACAGAACGAGACTTAAGACAATGAACGCCTCCAAACCTGACTTACCAACAGAACGAGACTTAGACAATGAACGCCCCAAACCTGACTTCCCAACAGAACGAGACTTAGACAATGAACGCCTCCAAACCTGACTTCCCAACAGAACGAGACTTGGACAATGAACGCCTCCAAACCTGACTTCCCAACAGAACGAGACTTAGACAATGAACGCCTCCAAACCTGACTTCCCAACAGAACGAGACTTGGACAATGAACGCCTCCAAACCTGACTTCCCAACAGAACGAGACTTGGACAATGAACGCACCAAAACCTGACTTCCAAACAGAACGAGACTTAGACAATGAACGCCCCAAACCTGACTTCCCAACAGAACGAGACTTAGACAATGAACGCCTCCAAACCTGACTTCCCAACAGAACGAGACTTAGACAATGAACGCATCAAAATCTGACTTCCCAACAGAACGAGACTTAGACAATGAACGCCCCCAAACCTGACTTCCCAACAGAACGAGACTTAAGACAATGAACGCACCAAAACCTGACTTCCAAACAGAACGAGACTTAAGACAATGAACGCACCAAAACCTGACTTCCAAACAGAACGAGACTTAGACAATGAACGCCCCCAAACCTGACTTCCCAATAGAACGAGACTTAGACAATGAACGTCTCCAAACCTGACTTCCCAACAGAACGAAACTTAGACAATGAACGCCTCCAAACCTGACTTCCCAACACACCGAGACTTAGACAATGAACGCATCAAAATCTGACTTCTAAACAGAACGCGATTTAGACAATGAACGCCTCCAAACCTGACTTCCCAACAGAACGAGACTTGGACAATGGATGCTTCAAAAATTGACTTTTCCCTTTCAGCTGTTCACAACTGCCCACGCCGCCCCCACCCCACCCCCCAACAGAACAAGACTTTCAATTTCCCCCGCCTGTGCCTGACTTGCCGCAAGACCTGACTTAGACAATGAACGCCTCAAACCTGACTCATAGCAATAAAAATCCTCAAAAGAGACTTTCCCCAGAACTTTTCCAGGAACAGCCCTTCCAAACCTGACTTCCCAACAGAAATTCATCAGAAAAACGCCTCCAAACCTGACTTCCCTGCAGCTACGCAGACTTGAGGGTTGGGGGACGCCTGGTAACTATGGAAATTCATTAAAAAAAATCCCCGAACGCACTGCAAAATCTCCCTAAACAGAAGCTATTGCAGGAGAGTGAAACCTGGGGCCCAACAGGATGGGAGGCGGGATTTGGGAGATTTCTTTCCCACGCCGATGAAAGAGGATCACTGCTGAAATTATCCATAAATCCGCCGGACTGTTTTTTGAATGGAATAAACCAATGCAATCTTGAAGTTGAGGAGACCGATTATCTTAAAAATATTTTATTGAAATGGAATTATTTTTGAGCTTCATACAAACAGCAAATGTATATATACATATATATATGTGTGTGTATATATGTATGTATATATATATATATATATATATCATATATATATATATCCTCTTGATACATATATTCCCCCTATTCCAGGATACATACATTATATACTTAGGGATATTCATATACTGTATATATATATTCCCTTCTCAACGGCACTGAGAAATTCGATTCCAGAATCAGCGGACAGCAAAAGGGAGAAGAATTAAAAAAATCCCCCTTATAATAACAAGAACCACAGAGGCAAGGAGGGAATTCCAAAGCACAACTGGTGAAAAGGAGGAGAAAATTTCCCACGCCGATGAAAGAGTGAAACAAATCCGCCGGAGTTTTTTGAAGTCAAATCATGCAATCTTGAAGACATTGTTAGATCCTTTATTCTTTTAAAATATTTTATGTTGTTTTTTTAGTTTTCTGGAAAAGTAAACTATTATAGAGATGACTATTTGTCTGTCCGTCCTAGATCTTTAAAATACTACTGAGGCTATAGGGCTGCAATGTTGGTGTGTGTTGATCATCCACCCTCCAGTCATCAAACATACATAAATTGCAATACCCTATAGCCTCCTACATACAGTTTTATTTCTATTTACTGTTAAATTAGCCATGATCGTTCCCTTGAACCGCTATTGAGAAATTGATTCCAACAATCGTGGCTGACAGCAAATTTCTTTCAATTTCAATTTCATTTTATTTCAGTTTCAATTTCTTTCAGTTTCTAGCAATTTCCATTTCAATTTGTTTCAATTTCCATTTCAAAATTTCAATTTGAAACAAAAGTTTCCATTTCAATTCAGATCAGTTTGTTTCACAAGACATTGTTAGATCTTTTATTTTGTTACCTCAATTTCCATTTCAATTCTTTTTTTTTCAGTTTTCTGGAAAAGAAAACTTTCAATTTGTTTTGTCTTCCGTTTCAATCTTTTTCAAAATTTTGATTTCAATTCTTTCAAATTTGTTTGATCATCCATTTCAGTCATTCAAACATTTGTTTCAATTGCATTTCAATTCTTTCAATTTGTTTCATTTCTATTTCAATTAAAGTTAGCAATGATCGTTCGTTTGACACCGCAATTTGCTTTCAATTTGTTTCACCACCGGGCCATTTCAATTCTTTCAATTTGTTTCAATTTCCATTTCAATTCTTTCAGTTTGTTTCAATTTTCATTTCAATTTCTTTCAGTTTCTAGCAATTTCCATTTCAATTTCTTTCAATTTCCATTTCAATTCTTTCAATTTGTTTCGATTTCCATTTCAATTCTTTTGGAATCTTTCAATTTCGGTTTCCATTTCTTTCAACTTCTTTTAGTTTCTTTCAATTTCTTTGGTTACATCTTCGCCATCTGGCGTCGTTCCCTCAAGGCTCAGCCCCTGGGCATCACTACGTTCCTTCCCCGAGACCGTATTTCCTTTTACACATCCTGATTTATTCCCGTTCTGTTTGCTCCCTACCTCCTCTATCTCCTCCTCCCCTCCTCCTCTTCCTATTCTTCCTCCTCCTCCTTTACTTCTTCTTCTTCCTCCTCCTCCTTCTCTTCCCCCTTCTCCTTCACCTACTCCTTCTCCCCTTCCCCCTCCTCCTTACCCTACTCCTCCTCTTCCTCCTCCACCTCCTCCTCCTCCTCTCCCGTCTCCATCTCCTCTCAAAGTCGCCACGACGTTCATCCCTCGGGAGGCGAGGCTGGCTGTCCGCCTTCGTCAGGCCAAGAGGGCCGAAAAGGGCAGGCCTTCTCCTCCCTCCAGGCGGAATAAGCCTTGGTCTTCTCCTTCTCCTTCTCCTTCTCCTCCTCCTCCTCCTCCTCCAGCTCTCCTCTCTCTCTCTCTCTCTCTCTCTCTCTCTCTCTCTCTCTCTCTCGGCTTACGCCGCTCCTCCAAGGGCTTCTCTCTCCCTAGTCAGGTTTAGGCCATCGGCCCGAAAATCCTGCGAGAGGAATCAGAGGGAGAAAGGGGGCGTGTTCAACACAATGGTGAGGTCTTCCCTTTTTTTGGGGGGGACGATCTTCTTTTTTTTGGGGACGATCTTCTTTTTTTGGAGGGACGATCTTTTTTTTTTTTTTTGGGACGATCTTCTTTTTTTTTTTTTTTTTGGGGGACGATCTTTTTTTTTTTTTTTCTTTTTTTGGGGGGACGATCTTCTTTTTTGGGAGACGATCTTCTTTCTTTGGAGGGGACGATCTTCTTTTTTTGGGGGGACGATCTTTTTTTTTTTGGGGGGGGGAGGATATATAGGGTTCCCCTATTTATAACTGACCTTGTTTGGCTGTTCTGATAGATAGGATAGTTGAGAGGTTATGACAACAAAAAGCTGTGAATATGATGGTGTTTTGTAACAAAAATGTAACTGATAAGGGAATACACCTGTCATTTTCCTATGACATGCATACATAAACGGTAAGGTAAATACACCTGTCATTTTTCTATGACATGCATAAATAAATGGTAAGGTAATACACCTGTCATTTTTCCATGACATGTGTATATATATATATAATTATTCCCTCCTATATATGGCCCTTTTTGTTTATTAGTTATGTTTCGCAGTACTTTTGAAAAAAAAATGTTTAACCTTGTAAATGCTACAAATGTTTTTGAACAAAATAAATCTTTAATATCTTCTGAAATATCCCCATTATTATTTTTTTTTTCAGAAGATGAACCCTATTCATATGGAACAAGCCCACCACAGGGGCCACTGACTTGAAATTCCAGCTTCCAAAGAATATTAAGGTGCTCATTAAGAAGTAAGAGAAGGTAAAGGGAAATACAGAAAGAAAAGATTTCGCTTATTAAGAAAAATAAATTAATTAATAAATAGATGAAAATTTTAAAAATGAAGACTCACTTCAATTTTTTGGGGCGACTTTCCTTGCATTCAGATCACCCAGCACAACCATCCAAAGACATCAGTTTCTCAGAGCAGCAAAGCAGTTATTGATTTTTCATAAATCTTTCTCTTACCACTCAAAGGGTGTAATGCATTACTACCCTAATACAGTTCTCCTTGTATTTTCATCATTTAATAACATTTTTATCTATTTATTAATTTAATTCATTTTTCTTCTCTTGTAACTGATCTTTTCTTCAAGTATTTCTGCTATTTTCAAATGGACACCAAATTCTTTGACAGCTTGAATTTCAAGCTTGTTCCATATGAATAGGGTTCACCTTCTGGATAATAGCAATAATAATAATCAATATTGATTCCTGAGGAACCAGGGGATGCAGAGGACCTCGATGAGGTCTCTTTAAGAAGTTTTCCAATAATATCATAACAATAATCATATCAAAATGCATTAACATAATCAAGAAATTAAGACGTCTATTTCCTCTGCCGAATCTTGAATCTCTCGCGGCGTTCTGTTCCATTAATAAAAATTTATGGTTAAAAGTTCTGGGTTTTTTCAAGGGCCGTTAGACCCACACCAGCCCTTCCCGGAACTGTAAATTCGTTTCAAAAACTGCATCAGACAGTTATGGTTGCTGCCTGGGTGATTCGGGGGCAGACACAAAGGCGGTTGAATTAGTACCACTCGATAGCCGTACTGTAGGTCCTCGAGGGGAGGGATCTTCCCACAGAAAATCTTCCCACACAAAAGCCTCTCACGCAAAATCTTCCCGCACAAAATCTTCCCACACAAAATCTTCCAGCACAAAATCTTCCCACACAAAATTTTCCCGCACAAAATCTTCCCACTGAAAATATCCCCCACACAAAATCTTCCCTCATAATCTTCCCACACAAAATCTTCCCTCACAAAATCTTCCCACACAAAAGCTTCCCACGCAAAATATTCCCTCATAAAATCTTCCCACACAAAATCTTCCCACTGAAAATCTTCCCTCACAAAATCTTCCCACAAAAAATCCCAAAACGAAAATCTTCCCAGAGATTGTTTGGGAAAGTAAGGGATCAGCAGTTAGCTGAGATCGCCAATGACACTAAATATTCCCCAAATACATGACGGTTCCTTTCCTTTCAAGCATCTGTTTTTGAGGGCTTTGTAGAGCTGCATCTTTTTGGCAACATTCAGTGCTTCATTCTGGAATCTCCTGAGGTACATTAAGGTCATCTTTCAAAGTTTAATCAGAGTTCATAGCTTTGAAATACTGCCTTTTGGAGAAAGCATCTACCAAGTCAAATCTGCTTTATGACAGGAGAAACTTTGGGACTTGATATTAATCTGGACTATCAAGCAGGCTGCATCACTCTATCCCAGATTATGTATCAATTACCCTAAGAGAAACTAGTATCGTAATTACAGTTAGCTGGGCCGCTGGTATAGTGGTTAGTGTCGTGGCATGCAACTCAGATGTTGCAGGTTCGCACCTCCCCTCGGGCGATGAAAAATCACTGGCTCTGTATTATGATCAGTTACTGCTGCAGTGAGGGGTCTGCTGTGGGAGGTTGAAACCAACATTCTTTGGAAGCTTGAATATCAAGGCAATGGCCCCTGTGGTGGGCTTGTTCCATGTGGATAGGGTTCATCTACTGAAATAATAATAATAATAATTATAATGAGTTCACTAATAAACTGAGTAAAATATCTTGTAGACAGCAAAATTTAAGATAAACGAAAGGGTTCTGGAGCAATCTTTCATTAAGTGAAGTGAAGTTTTGGATGCTGAATGCGACTGGCAGAGAAATCTAAACGCTTATCGATGAATGATTTAAGTAATAATTGTGGGGCCAAAAGGGATAAAAGTGCGAGAAATATAGATCCATTAAAGTTATCTCAAGTATTTTAGCATTTTAAGATGTAGTAGGTACTTAGTGGTGGTCTGGTCACATGGAGAGAATGAAGCACGCGAGGCAGGTAAAAAGTTTATACAATTCGAAAGTTTGAGATGGAACGTGTCGAGACAAACCGAGTAAGTACCGGCTAGATAGAGCAGGAGTTTACAAACTAAAGAACCTTGATATCCAGGAAGCATCTGCATGCCGGCAAGGTAGAGGTGAGTGGCTCAATGTTAACGATCCCTCTCTGTAACCGTGCGAAGGGACAGTGACATTAGCCTTGTTTTTTCTGAAGCCATCTCATATTACAGAAAAAATATCCATAAGTACCTGAATATTTCACTACAAGCAATATGCACGCTCACAGATCATGGGTCAAACAATTATAAGCTCATAGGTATGTCCCTTTTATCATACATTCTGTTTCGCGGAGGTTTCCGGGGGAAAACACTCACTGCCAACTTCGTTTCATTAAAGTGAAGGATTGTGTTGGCCTGTGTTGGATTCCCTGAGGGGTACGAATCCTCCATTGCAGTTTAATGACTTCCTCGGCCGTGTTGATGTTGTGTAGCTCATCTCTGAGTTCAGCGCCTGTGGCTGACTTGTAATGAAAAGGGGAGGGGAGGGGAGGGGGAGGAGGGGAATGGGATCATTTTGTTCAGTTCATTCGTTGACCTTGCAAGCCAATTCCGTGTCAAGTTTTTTTTTTTTTTTTCACTGCTGAGTTTCCAGAAGTTCAAGCAAAGGTGCAGTGCATTGCTGCCCTAATACCATTCTTGTATTTTGATCATTTACTTACATTCTTTCCTATTTATCTATTGATGTGTTAATTCATTTCCTCTTTTTAGCTTTCTGTAAAAGAAAACTATTGTGCCGACTTTCTGTCCGTCCGCGCTTTATTCTGTCCGCACTTTTCCTGTCCGCCCTCTGATCTTAAAAACTACTGAGGCTAGAGGGCTGCAAGTTGGTATGCTGATCATCCACCCTCCAATCATCAAACATACCAAATCACAGCCCTCTAGCCTCAGTAGTTTTTATTTTATTTAAGGCTAAAGTTAGCCATAATCGAGCTTCTGGCAACGATATACGATAATCCACTACCGGGCAGTGATTAAAGTTTCATGATCCGCGGCTCATACAGCATTATACCGAGACCACCGAAAGATAGATCTGTTTTCGGTGGCCTTGATTACAAGCTGTACAGAAAACTCGGTTGCGGGGAAGAAACTTCGACGCATTTTTCACTAGTTTAACAAGTGATCGCTCCTTTCTATATTTCCCATTACCTTTTGTAACTTCTTTCCAATGATCACCATTGTTCTTTGGAAGCTTGAATTTCAAGTCAGTCTTGAGCTCCAACTTGGAAAATATTTTGTCTTTGGGGAAATTGTTTCACCCAGAAGGGTAAAGGTTTTTCTTGTTCTAGTTTTTTATGAACCACAATTTTTTTTTATAAAAGGTAACCTATTAAATTGAAATGCCTATAATATACTAATGTATGTGAATATATCAAGGTATTACCTTTCGAAATTATATATATTATCAGTTAGTCAGGTTTGATTTCTCAAAAATGTAAATATTATCTAGTGAATGGCTGGTAGGCTCCAGTGAAATACTGAGATAAAATAACAGAAGAGAGAGAGAGAGAGAGAGAGAGAGAGAGAGAGAGAGAGAGAGAGAGAGAGAGAGAGAGAGAGAGAGAAATTTTCAAGTCTTTTATTTAATGCTTAGGGTATTCCCAAGCATTAATTAAAAGATCAAAAGAAGAAAATTAAAGCAGAAAAATAAATATCGATAGCAAACAGGTCGTTGTTAAGTTTCAATTTTTCTGTTGGCCATCATGCAAAATCAGTCTCTCTCTCTCTCTCTCTCTCTCTCTCTCTCTCTCTCTCTCTCTGTGTCTGTCTCTCTCTCTCTCACACACACACCAGCTCAAAATTAGATGAAAAATAAAAGTTAAAAGTTTAAATTTTTTTGCTGGACATCATGGAAAATCAGTCTCTCTCTCTCTCTCTCTCTCTCTCTCTCTCTCTCTCTCTCTCTCTCTCTCTCACACATACACTCACATAGCAGCTCAAAATTAGATGAAAAATTAAAGTTTCAAAGCTTACATTTTTTTGTTCTACATCATGCACAGTCTCTCTCTCTCTCTCTCTCTCTCTCTCACCAGCTCAAAATTAGATGAAAAAATAAAAGTTAAAAAGTTTAAATTTATCTTTTGGCCATCATGTAAAATCACTCTCTCTCTCTCTCTCTCTCTCTCTCTCTCTCTCTCTCTCTCTCTCTCTCTCTCTCTCTCTCTCCAGCTCAGCTCTACTGTTTACTCTCTCCTCTCTCAGGCTTCCTTTCCACGTTGATCGATAATTGGCAAGATTTATTGTCTCAGTTGAGGGGGAGGAAAGTCGAGATCGCTCCCGAAAGACAATCTGTTTTCATCAGGGCCCATCATAATGTATCGTTCCTTTTGGGAAAATCCTTTACAGCCGGGGTCACAGAATCCTTTCCTCCTACTCCTCCTCCTCATCCTTACATCCTTCCTCCTTCGCCTGGTGTTTCCTCATCTCCCTCCTATTCCTTACTATTCCCTTCTATTCCTGATTCTTTCCTTAACACCTTCTCTTCGGGAAATTCCTTTACAGCCGGAATCACAGAATCCTATCTTCCTCCTCCTCCTCATCCTTACATCCTTTCTTCTTCGCTTGGTTTTCCTTGTCTCCCTCCTATTCCTTTCCATTCCTCCTATTCCTCATTCTTTCACCCCCACATTCTCTTCGGGAATATCCTTTATAGCCGGGGTCACAGAGTCCTGTCTTCCTCCTACTGCTCATCCTCCTCCTCATCCTCCTCCATACACCCTTCCTTCTTCGCCTGGTCTTCCTTGTCTCCCTCCTATTCCTTCCTGTTCCTTCTTATTCCTGTTATTTTACACTCATCTTCTCTTCGGGAAAATCGTTTACAGCTGGTGTCACAGAATCCTTTCTTCTTCCTCCTCCTTACATCCTTACATCCCTCCTCCTTCGCTTGGTCTTCCTTGTCGCCCTCCTATTCCCTCTATTCCTTCCTATTCCTCATTCCTTCACACTCGCCATCTCTTCGGGAAAATCCTTTACAGCCGGAGTCACAGAATCCTTTCTTCCTCATCCTCCTCCTCTTCCTCACAACCATACATCCTTCATCCTTCCTCCTTCACCTGGTCTTCCTCATCCCCTCCTCATCTCCTCCTATTCCTTCCTATTCCTCGTTCTTTCCCTTCAACCTTCTATTAAATCCACCCTGTACCTCGGCAATCTTCTCCCGCCTTACCCCAAGCGGGACTCTCTCTCTCTCTCTCTCTCCTCTCTCTCTCTCTCTCTCTCTCTCTCTCTGACCGTAACGATAAGGAATGGGTGAACGAACCTCTGTGGGAAGTCTTGAGAGATAGGGCGCGCTGCTTGACAGATTTATCACTGTTGATCGTATGTTGTGTTTATTTATTTTCTTTTTATTTACTTTTTTCGACCCTCCGAGAGCTGTCATTTTACCCAGCGAAGAAAGAGAGAAATTGGCGCGTAGACTGACAGCTAAAACTGAAGGATTGTATCGAGATCGGATTTAATTCAGACTGATGCACGCAAACACGCGCGAGCTCGCACGCAGACAGTTACAAATCTTCCTCGTTAATTAACCAGATTTGGACAACGGGGGAGAGAGAGAGAGAGAGAGAGAGAGAGAGAGAGAGAGAGAGAGAGATGCATATCATTTCTACATCAGCCAAGTTTTCTGCTAAGTGATTGAAGCGTTAATTTTACGAGAGAGAGAGAGAGAGAGAGAGAGAGAGAGAGAGAGAGAGAGAGAGAGAGAGGAGAAATGTATATCATTTCCACATCAGTAACGTTTCTACTAGGTGATGGAAGCATTAAATTCACGAGAGAGAGAGAGAGAGAGAGAGAGAGAGAGAGAGAGAGAGTTGCATATCATTTCTGCATCAGGAAAGCTTTCTACCAGCTAATACAGACAATAATTCTACGAGAGAGAGAGAAAGAAAGAGCGTTGCATATTTCTACTAGATGATCAAGATATTAATTCTACAAGAGAGAGAGAGAGAGAGAGAGAGAGAGAGAGAGAGAGAGAGAGAGAGACTGCATATCATTTCTACATCAGCAAAGTTTTATGCTAAGTGACGGTGGCATTAATTCTACGAGACAGAGAGAGAGAGAGAGAGAGAGAGAGAGAGAGAGAGAGAGAAGAGAGCTAAGTGACGTTGCATTAATTCATATTTCTACTAGATGATCAAGACATTAATACTACAAGAGAGAGAGAGAGAGAGAGAGAGAGAGAGAGAGAGAGAGAGAGAACTGCATATCATTTCTACATGAGCAAAGTTTTATGCTAAGTGACGGTGGCATTAATTCTACGAGGGAGAGAGAGAGAAAAGTTAAGTATACCTTAGTTTTACCAGACCACTGAGCTGATTAACAGCTCTCCTAGGGCTGGCCCGAAGGATTAGACTTATTTTACGTGGCTAAGAACCAACTGGTTAATTAGCAACGGGACCTACAGCTTATTGTGGAATCCGAACCACATTATAGCGAGAAATTAATTTCTATCACCAGAAAAAAATTCCTCTAACTCTTCATCAGCCGGCCGCGGAGATTGAACTCCGGCCCATCGGAGAGAGAGAGAGAGAGAGAGAGAGAGAGAGAGAGAGAGAGAGAGAGAGAGAGAGAGAGAGAGGGCTACTCTGAAAGGTAATCTGTTTTAGCCATGTTGGGAAATCCCAAACTTCATCAAGCTAATGAATGAGAATGGCGACGCTGACAGTGGCTGGATTTTCATTGCACAGGGAAAACTGTTATTATCTTTTTTCTTTTTCTTTTCTGTTTATTTATTTTCTTTTTTTTTTTTTGAGCGACAACGAATGCTTTCATTCTCGAATTTCAAGTCGGTGGCCCCTTTAGGCGTGTTTCATTTGAATGGGGTTTGTTTTCTGAATAATAATAATAATTTCATTTGAATGGGGTTTGTTCTATATGAATGGGGTTTGTTTTTTCTGAATAATAATAATAATAATAATAATAATAATAATAATAATAATAATAATAATAATAATAATAATAATAATAAAGAATTTCAAGTCAATGGCTCCTGCATGAATGGGGGTTGTTTTCTGAATAATAATAATAATAATAATAATAATAATAATAATAATAATAATAATAATAATAATAATAATAATAATAATAATCTCCCGGATGAAATGACTTAACCTGAACAAGCTGTTAGTTGAGAATTTATAATCTTATAATTGCTTTAGGGTTAAACTACTCATGTGTACTTAAAAAAATTGAAATACTTTATGGAAAAGTGTTCTGCACTCTATAACAGTTATGAATGTTTGTAGGATATTATGGCAGAGGCTTTAATCTTATTATTGCCTAGGTGAAAACTACTTATATATACAAGTGTTCTACAACCTATAACAGTTTTGAATGGTTGTAGAGTATTATGCAGACTTCGTTCTTGTAACTGCCTAAGTGAAAACTACTTATATATACTTATTAAAGGAAAATACTTCATGGAAAAGTGTCTTACAACCTATAACAGTTATGAATAGTTGTAGAATATTACTCAGATTTCATTCTTATAACCGCCTAAGTGAAACTATTTATATGTACTTATAAAAGAAAAATACTTAATGGAAAATTGTCCCACAACCTATAACAGTTATGAACGGTTGTGGAATATTATAATAACACCAGAGACATGCGTTTGTGATCTAGCATACAACACTGAATCTTCAGCCATCATACATTACAGCACTTTTCAGCTGTAATTAAAAATAAGAACAAAATTGTACTGAAATTAAACGTATGATGTATTACAATATTTACAGCATGGTAACACACAAGAAAAAAAAATAAGTCAGTGATTTGTATGGTATCTGATTGAAACCGTTCTAGTACGTAAACGAATCATTCAGCAAACATTAAAAAAATACGTGTGATGTATAAAAGAGCACGTGAATCTAATTACACTTTCTGTCATTCGTTTGAATTCTAAATAAAAATGAAAGTAAAACTGAAAGTACATTCATGCAGTCATATTTTTATTGAATAAATTTGGAACAGGTTTTATTTCTCAGTCGTAGGAAATAAAATAAAAAAAAATCAGAAGATTATAATGTCCAGTTATATACAACTTTTATTCACTTTCCCTCTGATGTCCATCATTAGGCACAAATCAAAGCTTTGGCTATCAAAGGATTAATTTCTATAGCACGGTCATTAATAGTTTATTTTAACCCTCAAACAAAAACAGAAACATAGTATAAACATCGACCACCCAACCTGACCCGACATTCGCTAAAATGTCATTATTTTATGCTATTTTATTTTTTTTTTTGCCTGAATGCCAATATTCCACTCCATTCTTTCACATTTTCTATTCATGTTCCGATTGCTAATTGACCCGATTGCAATCGGGTCAACTTCCGTAAACCCCTTTTCATCAAAAGACCCAATTAACTGACACAAATTGCATTTGATGCGTGAGTGGGCATTCTCTTCAACAACTGTGACAGACGCCGCCTGTGAGCTTTGACTGCTGCTTGGTATGGTCCATGCAGTGATAATAGGTGGGAGTGGGAGGGGAGGGGAGGGGGTTGGGTGGGGAAAGGGAGGGGAGAGGGAGGGGTTGGGTGGGGAAAGAGGAAGGGGTTGGGTTGGGAAAGGGAGGGGGAAGTTGATGGATGGGGAAGGGAAGGGGGTTGGGTGGGGGAAGGGGAGAGGAAGGGGAAGGGGTTGGGTGGGGAAGGGGAGAGGGGGAAGGGGTTGGGTGGGGGAAGGGGAGGAAAGAAGGAAGGGTGGGGTAGGGGAAGAGGGGGGTGGGTGGGGAAGGGGATGCATGAAGGGGAAGGGGGAGGGGGGGAGGAGGGGTTGGGTGGGGAAGGGGATGGATGGGGAAGGGGAGGGAAAGGGAGGAGGGGAGGGGACGGTGAGGGGAAGGGGTTGGGTGGGGAAGGGGAGGAAAGGGGAAGGGGAAGGGGGAAGGGGTGGGGAAGGGGAAGGGGGTTGGGGAGAGGAAGGGGTTGGGGGGGAAGGGGGAAGGGAGGGAAGGGGAGGGAATGGGGTTGGGGAGGGGATACTATTCGAAAGACAAATGGTGCTTTATAAACTCGCCGCGAGCGAAATCCTAACAGGCGTACTCAACTGGAACTTCAGAAGTTCAAGCGAAGACGCAATGCATTACTACCCTAATACTATTCTCCTTGCATTTGAATACATTTCTATCTGTTTATTAATTTATTGTTTTTTTTTTTTTTCAAATAAATGAAATCTCTTCTTTCTGTATTTCCCTTTACCTCCACTTACTTCTTCCTGACGACCACCATATTCTTTGGAAAATTGAACTTCAAGTCAATGATGGCCCCTTTGATAATTTACTCAAAGACAGTAGGTCGGATTAAGTCGCCCTTTTTTTTTTGGTACAGTGTCGAATATGCATTTTTTTAATTCCTATTTCTTGAGGTGATTTTATCACTGACTTCCAGTTTCAGCAAAGTCTCAAGTCTGTCTCTCTCACTATACAGCCTGAATGGAGAGAGAGAGAGAGAGAGAGAGAGAGAGAGAGAGAGAGAGAGAGAGAGACAACTCTATGCATAGGCACTAGGACGGATTAAATACAACCCAGTAAAGGTGTAGTGCTACCAGTGCACCTCACGTGGTGGGCTGTAGGCATTACTAAATGGTGTTTGCAGAGTCCCTTCTGCCCCTAGATGTATCCACTTTTAAAACTTTTGTTTTACCTCCACTCCTTCTTCCTTTCTTCAGTTATGCTGTTCAACCTCTCTAACTGACACTTTTCGATACTTCAAGCGTTGAATGGCCAAAAGTGTCCCAGTGCAAACCTGTCTGTCCACCCCGGGTGGGGCAGGAGGGTAGGGGATGTTCCTGCAAACCTGTTTGCTCGCCCCGGATCAGGAGGGGGATTGAGGGAGGGGAGACATGATACATCTACCCTCCTCCTGCAAACCTGTTTGCCCGCCCCGGGTGGGGCGAGGTAGGTAGGGGATCGAGAGGGTTCGGGGAACGTGAAGAGCAGAGCGCCGGGTTCCAGCGCAGCGTAGCGCCCGCCATCCAGCTCAGAACAATAATAACAAACAAAAACAATCACGACATCCCATCACTTTCTCCGATAGACATTTAAGTGCTTGAACTTTTTATTATAAAAGTCTTGTCAAAATGTTCAGGCTTTGTCCCAAACGTTCCAACTTTGCCCATTTGGGCCAATATCACTCCATTTGCTTCTTACTTTTAGCAATGCCTGAGATTTTTCCAGAATTTTTCTGTACTTGTCTGTGTTATCTACTTAACACTCTCTACTTTTCTCCACTCCTCTTGTTACCTCTTTCTTCGCTTTATCATGCACTTGCCTTGTCCCTCTTTTTTATGCTTCATTGCTCATTATTCTTGAAAAAGGAAAATGAAAATATCTCCTGGAAAATATGGCCATTATTCTATTAAACAGCTGAACAGTGACCTCATTCCAGGTAAATACAACAAGAGCGCATTTTCATCACTCTCTCTCTCTCTCTCTCTCTCTCTCTCTCTCTCTCTCTCTCTCTCTCTCTCTCTCTCTCTCCCATTCACTGGATATCCTCATCTTCAACTCTCCCTTTCCCAAAAACTGGTTACACGTCAATTTCCATCACACCTCTGCCGTCAATTGTAAATTGATAATGGCTTTACATGACCGTATGACGTTGTACTCATAACCTTCCCTTTCCCCTCATACATCAACATCCTGACCTGATTCCGCGGGACCCTTAATTACGGGCAAGACGGTGACGGGGAGAGAGAGAGAGAGAGAGAGGGAGAGAGAGAGAGAGAGAGAGAGAGAGAGAGAGAGAGAATGGTAAGCGATAGAAACCTTAAAGGAGAGAGAGAGAGGGGAGAATATGGTAAAAACCTTTGAAAGGAGAGAGAGAGAGAGAGAGAGAAAATGGTAGGCAATAGAAAACTTTCAAAAAGAGAGAGAATATGGTAATAGGAAACTTAAAAGAGAGAGAGAGAGAGAGAGAGAGAGAGAGAGAGAGAGAGAGAGAGAGAGAGAGAGAGAGAGAGAGAATATGTTAACTTAGAAAAGTCAAAAGAGAAAGAGAGAGAGAGAGAGAGAAGAGAGAGAGAGAGAGAGAGAGAGAGAGAGAGAGAGAGAGAAAATATGTTAGGCGATAGAAAACTTAAAAGAGAGAGAGAGAGAGAGAGGTGTTTGATGTGCCATGATTCAAATGCACTTTGGGCTAATTCTCACACATTTCCCTCGTTGTTCTTTTAGAACAAAATCCGACGGGAATTTTTTTTTGTCTTTACCAAGCAGAGCCCCACGAAAAAAAATCAATTCCCTAAAACGCCATAAATTTCTGTCTGTGGTTTTTTTTCTGTGTGTTTTTCTATGTGGCTTTTTCTGTGTGTTTTTTCATGTTTAGTGTGTGTGTGTTTTTTTTGACAATTTTTCGTCACCTTAAACGAGATGACGACATAACATTCAGACGCTGCCGCAAATTAAGCCGATTTTGTTAACGGGGGGCCAAGGACAATAAACGCACGCCCCCTCCTCCCCCACCCCTCCCTACCACCCCAAACCCCAACCCCACCCCTGCTTTTGAATATTTACGACCTCGCTTCAATTATCCTTGACTTATGAACTGCGTATTGCAAAGGTCGAAACAATGGCATCAGTGATGGGCTCTTTTTTTACTGGGGAGGGGGAGGGTGGGGGAGTGTGATGATGAAGGGGGAAACCGTCTGCTAAACAATAGCGCTTATTGTGTTTCGGACGTTCCGAGTTTTTTCTTTTTTTCATTAATATATTTTTTTCCGGAAATCCTCACTTATATCAATACATTCCTTTTCTGCGTTTTCAGGAAGAGATTTTTTTTTTGTCTTGTTCGTGCCCGATGACTTTGTGCAGGGGGTAGGTTTTTCTCTCTCTCTCTCTCTCTCTCTCTCTCTCTCTCTCTCTCTCTCTCTCTCTCATTTTCCAGCTAACAAATAGTTTCCTGGTCATATAAGAGCTGAAATAAAAATGAAAATAATATAATTTTACTTAATATCCTCTCTCTCTCTCTCTCTCTCTCTCTCTCTCTCTCTCTCTCTCTTTCTAACAGATAGTTTCTCTCTCTCTCTCTCTCTCTCTCTTTCATTTCAGCTAACAAATAGTTTCCTGGTCATATAAGAGCTGAAATAAAAATGAAAATAATATAATTTTACTTAATATCCTTTCTCTCTCTCTCTCTCTCTCTCTCTCTCTCTCTCTCTCTCCTGGTTACGTATTCCATATGGACAAGCCGTTAAAAGAACTCAACAGGACGTGAGCTCAATATCCGATATTTTGACTTACATGTAGATTACTGTATATCGGCCATGTTGATTTCTAGAATTCCGCCCCCCAGCGGCTTCCTGTATTTCTGTACGGAATTACAAAGCCCGTAATGGTTTT
>NC_089766.1:7278507-7326007 GCF_040412425.1 Macrobrachium rosenbergii
TCTTCTTCTTTCTGTCTTCTCCTCTTCTTCTCGTTCTTCCTGTCTTCGTCTTCTTCGTCTTCCTGTCTTCTCCTTCTTCTTTTTTTCCTGTCTTCTTTTTCTTCTTTATCTTCTTTTCATCCTGTCTTCTCCTTCTTCTTCTTCTGCCTGTCTTCGTCTTCTTCTTTTCATCCTGCCTCCTTCTTCTTCTTCTTCTTCCTGTCTTCTCCTTCTTCTTTTTTTCCTGTCTTCTTCTTTTCATCCTGCCTTCTTCTTCTTTTTCTTGTCTTCGCCTTCTTTTTTTTCTTCCCCTCTTCTCCTTCTTCTTCCTCCTCTTCTTCTTCTTTTCTTCCTGTCTTCTCCTTCTTCTTCCCCTCCTCCTCCTCTTCTTCTTTTTCTTCTTCTTCTTCTTCTTCCAAATACGTGTCCGTCCGGTGGCCCTATTTGGACCAGGGTGTAATTTTATCTCCTCTCTATTTTCATAATCCTACTGAATTAGGGAATTAGGGCCACTTACCTCTGATGGAAATAAATCTGATCTTCAAATATAAAAAGGATGTTTCTTGTCATTCACTGGCTCTTGCCAATAAAATATATCTGAGGGTTTTAGGTCAAGAGTATTTAATTCTTTGGGATTTTTAAAAATTTACTTGCCTTTACAGGAAGGATTACCGTCGACGGAAAATCAAATCACCTCAAGCAAAAGGGGATTTATCAGATTTTTGCAAATTACCGTCATTCACTTACTTTTGCCAATAAGATTTATCTGATTATTTTACGCCACGATTATTTAAACTGTCAGCATTTTATTTTACATTTGATTTCATTTAACCAAGAGATTATCGCAGATGAAAATCCCCGCATCTAATGCGAAAGGGGATTTACCAGAGATTAACCCGACCGATCTACATTTGACCGGAATAATCCTGGAAGTATTTCATCAAAGGAATTTCGAAATCCACGTATGAATCTCTCGACGTCTATATACAGTATATATTCGTCACAGGGATTTCGAAATCCACGCATAAATCCCTCGACATCTATATATATCTTCATCACAGGGATTTCGAAATCCACACATAAATCCCTCGAAATCTATATATATATTCATCACAGGGATTTCAGAAATCCACACATAAATCCCTCGAAATCTATATATATATTCATTACAGGGATTTCAGAAATCCACACATAAATCCCTCGAAATCTATATATATATTCATCACATGGATTTCGAAATCCACACATAAATCCCTCAGAAATCTATATATATATATATATATATATATATATATATATATATATATATATATATATATATATATATATATATATATATATATATATATATATATATATATATATATATATATATATATATATATATATATATATATATATATATATATATATATACATCACAGGGATTTCGAAATCCACACATAAATCCCTCGAAATCTATATATATATTCATCACATGGATTTCGAAATCCACACATAAATCCCTCGAAATCTCTATATATATTCATCACAGGGATTTCGAAATCCACGTGTAAATAGCCAAGTCCATTATTAAACAAGTAAAAAAATGCACCCAAGTTTCTTCGGCGCAATCGACTTTTCTGTACAGCGCATAATCAAGGCCACCGAAAATAGATCTATCTTTCAGTGGTCTCGGTATAATGCTGTATGAGCCGCGGCCCATGAATCTTTAACCAAAACCCGATGGTGGCCTATCCTATATCGTTGTCGGAAGCGCGATTATGGCTAACTTTAACCTTAAATAAAATAAAAACTGCTGAGGCTAGAGGGCTGCAATTTGGTGTGTTTGATGATTGGATGGTGGATGATCAACATACTAATTTGCAGCCCTCTAGCCTCAGTAGTTTTTAAGATATGAGAGCGGACAGAAAAAGTGCGGACAGAATAAAGTGCGGACGGACAGACAAAGCCGGAACAATAGCTTTCTTTTACAGAAAACTAAGACAGGATTTCACGCTTATTTCCGCGAGTTTAATTCTGTTGGGTAGAAGCTGAGATTTCCTGACGCTGCAGATTTCAGCTGGGAAATCTTCTGCATGTTCTGCGTTTTTCTCCTCTTACCAGTATTTGTTAAGAGTTTGTATGTACTGTATATATTGTATGTGCCTGTATGTATATATATATATATATATATATATATATATATATATATATATATATATATATATATATATATATATATATATATATATATATATATAGTGAGGGTGGGTTCATTATTATTTGCAATTACACGTATGCCTTAATTGAAATATATAATATATATATATATATATATATATATATATATATATATATATATATATATATATATATATATATATATATATATATATAATATAATATATATATATATATATATATATATATCTTAATTTCTAACTTCCTGCTTTCCTTAACTTTTTGCAATGATAAACTTCCAATCACAATTCCTAGGGCTCACTGCATATCAACACACGAATATCGAATGTTGCACCATAAACATAATTCAGTTTTGGGAATATATTTTAGAGGATCATTTAATTAAACCCTACATTCCCACTGTGATTTTCTAATCAAGTTCACTAAACTTCAGCAAATGATTTATTTAATTGCTATCTACACGCATGCGCGTACAAGTGCTCAGTGACGCAGAGATAAATCAGAAAGTAAAACTGAAAAAGAAGATTATTGGAACAGCGCTAACTCGCGCATCAATCGGAAGGAGTTGCCGAGTAGTGGAAATCACTCGGATTAGGAAATTCGATAGATAAAAAAACAAGTCATGATGATGACGATGATGATGATGATGATGGTAATCATAAAGAAAAAAAGATGTTCCGACATCGCCTTCGGAGGCAAGAAATCTGAAAGCTTCATATTAATGGCGACGCCCGCGCTGCTTTCAATTAAAACTTTCCTCCTAACGTTCGACTAAAGGCTGAACTTTTCATTCCGGCCAATAGATGGCTCTCGACGCCCCAACTTTTCATCTTGGTCAACAGATGACGAGAAGAAAAAAATTTTTTTTTTTTTTTTCGATCGAATTTTTTTTTTTTAGATTTTCTTCGCATTCTTTTTTCTTTTTTTCTCCGTTCTCTGATCTAATGACGGAGATATGTTTTTTTCTCTTTTTTTTTTCTTTTGGTATAAATGGTTGTGAAGGATATTGAATCGGCGATGAGGCGAGATTATGACGTTTGCGAAGCGGGGGCTGTGATTTTTTTTTGGGGGGCCGGTTTTTGGTCCCAGGCAGATTAGCCCCTGATGCACTTTTGCATCGGGTTAGGAGATGAGCAAGGACTCCCCCTCCCCTTCCCCCTCCCTTCCCTACCTCTACCCCCTTCCCTCCCTCACCCCTACCCTTTCCCTTTCCTCCCTGCCCCTTCACACTCCCTCTCCTCCCCCTTCCCCTAACCCCATCCCTCCCCCCTCCCTCCTTCCTCCCTCCCCTCCCCTCTCCTCCCTTCCCAACCTCTTCCACAAGATCTTACCCCAACCCTCCTATACCCTCCTCTATACCCCATCTCTCCCATAAGATATACCCCAACCACCCCATATATATAATATATATATATATATATATATATATATATATATATATATATATATATATATATATATATATATATATATATATAAATATTTAAATAAAATAAAATTTCCGTTGGGACTCCCAGATATATAAAACTAAACAAATCTCAATAGCAAAAAGCGTAGCAGCGCAACTCCCTCCAATTAAAAACCAGAAAACGCATTTTATCCACCTCTTACGCAGTTTCATTTACGCGTTATTTCGCCATTGTCTATTGGCACAAAGGGAGCAACAGTTTCTTTTTATTTTTATTTTTATTTGTTTATGTTTTTTCAGTGCGCGTGCGCACACACGGGAGGTCGGATCGCGTTTTTATCCGTTTTACATGAATCTCCCGGCGAAATTCGTTTCGGGTTTTCTAACTGCTATTTATCAAGTGGAGGGATGGGAAATGTATAAAATACCTCCTCCCCTTCCCCCTCCCCCTCCTATCGCCCCCCCTCCCCGAGGTGTCTTTTTTGTCTTTTTTCGGCCACCGTTTTATTCCGGTCCTTTTCGCGTATTTTGGCCTTGCCCGAAAAATCGCGTTATTAGAATCGGCCAACAGATGGATTTCCGAACGGTTATTGGCGATTCTGGTGTATACGAGAGAGAGAGAGAGAGAGAGAGAGAGAGAGAGAGAGAGAGAGAGAGAGAGAGTAGGGAGCTAGTAGCTGCGCATGTATACAAATTGGTCAGTAGAGAAGCTTGATTGAAAATTATATATATACATACATACACATACATATATATATGTATATGTATATATTTATATATATATATATATATATATATATATATATATATATATATGCATATCTATACAGTATAATATATATATATATATATATATATATATATATATATATATATATATATATATATATATATATATATATATATATATATATTATATATATATATATATATATATATATATATACTGTATATATATATATATATATATTTATATATATATATATATATATATATATACATATATATACAGTATTCATATCTGCAATGCAATGTTGCAAAAATTTGTCAAAACAATAGAAAAAATAATTCACGGACAAGATCGAAAAATTATCCAACGCTGCAAAATTCAGGTGAGACCACAACGGAAATAGCACCATGTCAGGCCAGAACCTTCCATAGACAGTCATTCTTGAATTGAAAACACTTCCCTAAAGCTCTCAGACTGCGAGATTAGTGGGAATGGCTTCGACCCTTATGCTCAACTATCCCAAACATCTGCTTTATATAAGTCTGGCTTATGTAGTACAACTTAGAGTTTTGTGACCTGAATCAAATGTGGAAATGTTAGCTTATACCCTTATCCTCAACATTTGTATTACATAAGTTGACCTCATATATCATTACTTAGGGCTTAATAATTATAATCTTGAGACAGCATTTTGAAAAGCAATAAATACAACTTTGTATAAAATATAATCTACAGGAATTAATCGTCTTTGGTAATACAATACTTATGATAAACTTTATATTTTGTTTTCTTAGCGGACCTAAGAAAGCCTCTCATTAACAAATCATCTATTCAAAAATAATTCCGAAATCTGATTTAAACGATTTCATTGGTTTTTGATGTGCGTGAAACCTCTCATGGGAAAACGATTTTGTCTCACTCAAAAATGCCAAATTACAATTAATGCAAAAGTTAGACTCTGTCGAAAATCTGTGCCTTAAAAAAAATCTTGATTTTATATAAAAACTCGATTTGGTAATGAACGGATTTAAGGGTTCGGTTAATTGACCAATCTGATAGGATGAAGGGATTAGAGGTTAACGCTGCATCCTATCATGGCAATTTTGACATATACATTTTTTTGGCATCAGGCGCGTGTAATAAAGGCTTCCTTTTGATAGGCTCTTAATGAGAGAGAGAGAGAGAGAGAGAGAGAGAGAGAGAGAGAGAGAGAGAGAGAGAGAGAATGGTTGCTGGATACAGTTAATTCTTGTGTTTTAACATGAAACTTTTCTAGAGCATTGAATAAATGAGAGAGAGAGAGAGAGAGAGAGAGAGAGAGAGAGAGAGAGAGAGAGAGAGAGAGAGAGAGAGAGAGAGAGAGAGAGAGAGAGAGAATGGTTGTCTGTTGCATTCAGTTAATTCTTGTGTTTTAACATTAAGCTTTTCTAGAGTATCTAGAGTATGGATTAAATAAGAGAGAGAGAGAGAGAGAGAGAGAGAGAGAGAGAGAGAGAGAGAGAGAGAGAGAGAGAGAGAGAGAATTTTATTCTGCTAGACAAAGTTAATTTCTGTGTTTCGTATTTAAATTGTTCTAGAGTATAGTTGTAATATAATCCTGCAACGGTTCAACAAATATTTGTTTTATTTACATGTATTCGTGAAAATTTGGTTTCAAGTGGGTGAACAGTTTTATTTTCAATTATACCATTTCCATTTTTTATATTTTTTACTCTTTATAGCGTAATTGTTTACATACAGGACATGTTCGTATGCAACACTTCCCTTTAATTGATATGCAATGCAGAAGTTATTGCAGCGCATTTGACGACAAACTAAGAGATCTTGCATATTGTTGGTTTCCTCTAAGATAAGATCTAACGCGTGATTTGATACACAAGATAAAAAAAAATCTAAAAAAAAAACAATTACAATGAAATAAAATTCATAAAAATCTCTTACAATTTTATCAACTAAAAAAGAATTCAAAAAGCTACTACGATGAAATAAAATTCCTAAAAATCTCGTACAATGTTATTAACTAAAATAAATTTTAAAGGGTATTACAATGGAATAAAATAAATTTAAAAAGGTATACATTGAAATAAAATTTCTAAAAATCTCTTGCAATTTTATCCACTAAAAAAATCTTTTTAAAGCTATTACAATGAAATAAAATTTCTAAGAATATCTTATAATGTTATTAACTAAAAAAATTAAAAAGCTATTGCAATGAAATAAAATTTCTAAAAATCTCTTACAATGTTATATACTAAATAAAATTTAAAAAGCTATTACAAATGAAATAAAATTTCTAAAAATCTCTTACAATTTTATTAACTAAAAAAGAATTCAAAAAGCTATTACAATGAAATAAAATTTCTAGAAATCTCTTACAAATTTATTAACTAAAAAAGAATTCAAAAAGCTATTACAATGAAATAAAATTTCTAAAAATCTCTTACAATTTTATTAACTAAAAAAGAATTCAAAAAGCTATTACAATGAAATAAAATTCGTAAAAATCTCATACAATGTTATTAACTAAAATAATTTGAAAAAGCTATTACAATGAAATAAAATTTCTTAGAATCTCTTACAATGTTAACTAAAAAAAATTCTAAAAATCTTTTTACAAATGTTATTAACTCATATCAAACTGCAATTACTTCCCGTCTCTCGACAGGTACACTGAAACAAAGCATTTTGCTTTGGCAAGCAGGCAAGCTGGTTCCTATTTGCATCGGGAAAGCGTAAATCTCTCGTTGGGAAATTCATTCTCTATGTATATACAGTACACTGGCCGTTGCTTATAAACTAGAGATGGAAAATGTAGTTTGGACATTTTTATAGATCAATTCCGCTTCTGATTTTCTCGTATGTCGACGCCGAAAGAATAATGTTTTGTGAGAGAGAGAGAGAGAGAGAGAGAGAGAGAGAGAGAGAGAGAGAGAGAGAGAGAGAGAGAGAGAGAAGAAAGTAGATCGAACGTGGTAGGGATAGAGCTTAATTCGACCGAGATGTTGCTTGGCACCTTTGGTAGGTGATTTGCATATGTACCCGTGGGCATACATTGTATTCATGTAAGGAGTTGCTTTATAATTTATATATAATATATATATACAAATATGTATACATATATACACATGAGTACAGATATGTGTGTATACATACTTACATACATATTATATATATAAATATATGTACAGTATATATACATATGTACATGTATATACATATACATACTACGTATATATGCAAATATATATTATATATATACATGCATAAATATATGCATAAGGCGTTTTCAAGAGAACATTACAAGAAATGCCTTTATGCCAAGGAAGATTCAGTAATATATTCAGTAAGAAAAATAAAGTTAATGCCATTATTTATGAGCTTTTTGTCCCCTCAAAAAAAAAAGATTAGCATTCATAATAACATGAATTTACCCAGAGCCTCAAAAAGAATTCAGTAAAAACCATCTTCCCATCACAGATCTGAAGCCCCTCCAAAAACCTAATTTCAGGGTTTAAAAAAAGGGGATTATAATAAAAAAAAATACTGGCGATTTTAATTCGGCTACACAATTCATCCATAAAAAATCTGTTTATTATAAAAGCTTTAATTCGGCAATAAACACTTTTACGGGAGAGAGATAATTGTCCATTTGAATGTGCTAATTGGATTATGTATAAACAATAATTGGTATCAGATTTTTTTTTATTTGTATTATTTTTCTGTGACCCTCATCTCGTATGAGTTTCCGATAAGGATGAGAGAGAGAGAGAGAGAGAGAGAGAGAGAGAGAGAGAGAGAGAGAGAGAGAGAGGAAGGGGTGGAGATTCAATTCTTTGAAACCTCTTTATTTTTCAATGAAGATTTTAATGAAATATCAAGTGTAATTGAACTTATTGGAGAGAGAGAGAGAGAGAGAGAGAGAGAGAGAGAGAGAGAGAGAGAGAGAGAGAGAGAGAAAGGAAGGGGTGGAGATTCAATTCTTTGAACCCTCTTTATTTTTTCAATGAAGATTTTAATAAAATATCAAGTGTAATTGAACTTATTGGAGAGAGAGAGAGAGAGAGAGAGAGAGAGAGAGAGAGAGAGAGAGAGAGAGAGAGGGGGATTCACTTCTTTGAAACCTCTTTATTTTTTCAATGATTTCTACAAGATAAGAGAGAGAGAGAGAGAGAGAGAGAGAGAGAGAGAGAGAGAGAGAGAGAGAGAGAGAGAAAAAAAAGGGGATTCACTTCTTTAAAACCTCTATGTTTTTCAATGAAGATTTCAATCAATTACCGCGTGCAATGAACTACATAAGAATAAAAGGAGAGAGAGAGAGAGAGAGAGAGAGAGAGAGAGAGAGAGAACTCACTGCTATAAAACCTTGATTTTATCAAAATGACTATTATTTTCAATAGAAAAAATGGAATGTGCAATTCTAATTGATCGTTATAAATATTTTTCATAAATCACTTTTACCTTTCTGAAAAGAAAACTATTGTGCCGGCTTTGTCTGTCCGTTCGCACTTTTTTCTATCCACCCTCAGATCTTAAAAACTACTGAGGCTAGAGGGTTGCAAATTGGTAAGCTGTTCATCCGCCCTCCAATCACCAAACATACCAAATTGCAGCCCTATAGCCTCAGCAGTTTTTTTTATTTTATTCATTGTTAAAGTTAGCCATAATCGTGCTTCTGGCAACGATATAGAATAGGCCACCACCAGGCCGTGGTTAAAGTTTCACGGGCCTCGTGTCATACAGCATTATACCGAGACCAGCGAAAGATAGACCTAATTTCGGTGGCTTTGATTATACGATGTACAAAGTTAAGTATACCTTAGTTTCACCAGACCAATGAGCTGATTAACAGCTCTCCTAGGGCTGGCCCGAAGGATTAGACTTATTTTACGCGGCTAAGAACCAATTGGTTACTTAGCAACGGGACCTACAGCTTATTGCGGAATCCGAACCACATTATAGCGAGAAATGAATTTCTATCACCAGAAATAAATTCCTCTAACTCTTCATCAGCCGGCCGCGGGAATTGAACTCCGGCCCATCGAGTGACAGTCTGAAGCTCAACCGACTCGGCCAACAAAGGGCTTATAGAAAACTCGATTGCGCCGAAGAAACTTCGGCGCATTTTTTATTTGTTTATTAATGGAAAAACTTACGAGTTCATTGGCCATTAATTATTGAATTTAACCAATCTAGTTCATAATTTCGACGCGAAAGCAATGGTCCTTCGCGCTACACTCACTTATAGTTAAGAAAACGCAAACCATCTGATAATGAAGAAAGCGCGCGCGCTCTCACTGTCTTAAACTACATACACCGTCATTGATGTGTTTTTGTACACATGTGTACCAGATGTGAGTAACAAACACCGAAGAGGCACAAACGAACACCAACAATCAGAAAGACGAAAAAGAAAATCTGAACTATAAACGAAAGGGAAAAAGTTCTGGCACTTATAATCCAAGGACCCTGAAGACTTGAAATAAAGAAGGAAATTAGAAGACTTTGAGAAGACCAGACAAGGAAGAGGAGGATTTTATAATCCCTCCTCCAGACACCCCCTCCTCCTCCCTTTCCCACTACCCCTCCCCCTCTCCTCACCCCCCCTTTCCTCCACACCAGCAAAAGTTCCTTAATTCCTTCCTACCCTGGAGAGATAATCCAGCTCGTTCCAATAATCCTGGATCATGATTCTCTCGTTCCAGACTTTGAAAAAGAAAAAAAAAAAAGTTTTGCTTGATTTGCATGGAAGTCGCCATTTAACATGGGAAGAGAGGTTGGTCCTGACAGCTGCTGCCGCGGCTGCAGGTATGATTCTCTCTCTCTCTCTCTCTCTCTCTCTCTCTCTCTCTCTCTCTCTCTCTCTCTCTCTCTCTCTCTAAAAGTGGTTTTCCTGACTCAAATCTTTCGTGACTGATGTTGCAAAACTTCGGGTTCTATGATTTCAATTCACTTTATCCTTAGCACCAAAGCTTCTCTGATATTTGGCTGAAATCGAAACATGAATTAAATACTAGAATTATTAAATATTAATTTTATCAAGGCATTATGCCTCAGCTCTTAGGTTAAGAGGGTAAAAACTCATCAATATTTCTTGTGATTGTCCACTGTTTTGCATTTTATTGAAGGAGAATCTAACTTGACAAAAAACTTGACTTGTTCCCCAAAGAACAGGCGCTAATTTGTCCCTGTGCCCTGAGATTACCACTGACAAATCACAAGAGGTTACTTGATACAATTAAGATCAATAAACCAAAACAATCCTAAAATTAGCAATAATTAGCCCGTATTACCGAAGAGCAATCCTTTTCCTCAGTGGGTGAGTCATCTTATAGTTTCTATGGACCTTTAACTTAAAGCTCTCTAGTGTAACCAACGCTTCTGTTATGAATAATTAATGATATTTATTTTCCTTGGTCTTTAAGAATTTAAGAAAATGTATTCATCTAGGAACGGTGTTTACAGAGGTCGGAGAAACAACAGTGCAGGGCCAAAGACAACATGACGTTGTTTTCCCAGTGGGAGAAAGGGTGGCTTTTTCAGTTAAGGAGAATATCTAGCAGATAATCTTCGAGAGTTCATTTTGGTGTTTTTCTCGGACCCTGTTTGCGCTGAACCTCTTCTTCTCGTCTGGGTGGATGGGAGGGAAAGTCTTAATGGACAATGAGAAATTGAATTAACCGTAATTTGTCAGGTCAGGTCACGGAGAGGAACGTGGAAAGCTTTTCAAGTTTGTGTTTTCACTTCTATCAGCCAGAGGTTATGTTTTGCTTTCTGGCGAAATACAACTTTGCTTTACAGTCAGGTGACTGTATTGTGGATATATTTACAGGGCATAACTGCATTGGTACTTTATCCAACATAGCTGTACTTAACAGTAAAGTGAATGTTTATGGACATGTCTGCAGGGCGTGACTGTATCTTTACTTTACCCAAACATGGCTGTACTTGACAGTCAAGTAACTGTATAGGGACATATCTACATGGCATAACTGTTTTTGTACTTTGCCCAAGCACAGCTGTGCTTGACAGTCAAGAGACTGTATTACGGACATATCGACAGGGCATAACTGTATCTGGACTTTATCTAAAAGCAGCTGTACTTAACAGTCAAGTGACTGTACTATGAGCATGTCTGTAGGTATAACTGTATTTGTACTTTATCATACACCGCTGTACTTGACAGTCAAGTGACTGTATTATGAGCATGTCTGTAGATATAACTGTATTTGTACTTTATCATACACAGCTGTACTTGACAGTCAAGTGACTGTACTATGAGCATGTCTGTAGGCATAACTGTGTTTGAACTTTATCATACACAGCTGTACTTGACAGTCAAGTGACTGTATTATGGACACATCTACAGGGCATAACTGTATGGGTACTAATGTATTATGGATAGATTTACAGTGCATAACTGTATTTGTACTTTACCCAACACAGCTGTACTTGACAGTCAAGTGACAGTATTATGGAAATATCTAATGTATTCATACTTTACCCAAACACAGCTGTACTTGACAGTCAAGAGACTGTATTATGGACAAATCTACAGGGCATAAGATCTGTCTGTACATCATCCAAAGAACAAAGAAACCATTTTGGAAAGCAAGGGAACGCTAACTAGAATTCACAAACAAAGGAGAAACCATTTTTGGAAAGCAAGGAACGCTAACTAGAATTCACAAACAAAGGAGAAACCATTTTGGGAAAGCAAGGGAACGCTAACTAGAATTCACAAACAAAGGAGAAACCATTTTTGGAAAGCAAGGGAACGCTAACTAGAATTCACAAACAAAGGAGAAACCATTTTGGAAAGCAAGGAACACTAACTAGAATTCACAAACAAAGGAGAAACCATTTTGGAAAGCAAGGGAACACTAACTAGAATTCACAAACAAAGGAGAAACCATTTTGGAAAGCAAGGGAACACTAACTAGAATTCACAAACAAAGCAGAAACCATTTTTGGAAAGCAAAGGGAACACTAACTAGAATTCACAAACAAAGCAGAAACCATTTTTGGAAAGCAAGGAACACTAACTAGAATTCACAAACAAAGGAGAAACCATTTTGGAAAGCAAGGGAACACTAACTAGAATTCACAAACAAAGGAGAAACCATTTTTGGAAAGCAAGGGAACACTAACTAGAATTCACAAACAAAGGAGAAACCATTTTGGAAAGCAAGGAACACTAACTAGAATTCACAAACAAAGGAGAAACCATTTTGGAAAGCAAGGGAACACTAATTAGAATTCACAAACAAAGGAGAAACCATTTTTGGAAAGCAAGGGAACACTAACTAGAATTCACAAACAAAGGAAAAACCATTTTGGAAAGCAAGAACACTAACTAGAATTCACAAACAAAGGAGAAACCATTTTTGGAAAGCAAGGGAACACTAACTAGAATTCACAAACAAAGGAGAAACCATTTTGGAAAGCAAGGGAACACTAATTAGAATTCACAAACAAAGGAGAAACCATTTTGGAAAGCAAGGGAACACTAACTAGAATTCACAAACAAAGCAGAAACCATTTTGGAAAGCAAGGGAACACTAACTAGAATTCACAAACAAAGGAAAAACCATTTTGGAAAGCAAGGGAACACTAACTAGAATTCACAAACAAAGGAGAAACCATTTTGGAAAGCAAGGGAACACTAACTAGAATTCACAAACAAAGGAGAAACCATTTTGGAAAGCAAGGGAACACTAACTAGAATTCACAAACAAAGGAGAAACCATTTTGGAAAGCAAGGGAACACTAACTAGAATTCACAAACAAAGGAGAAACCATTTTGGAAAAGCAAGGGAATATAACTAGAATTCACAAACAAAGGAGAAACCATTTTTGTGGAAAGCAAGGGAACGCTAACTAGAATTCACAAACAAAGGAGAAACCATTTTGGAAAGCAAGTGCAGTAACTAGAATTCACAAACAAAGGAGAAACCATTTTGGAAAGCAAGGGAATGCTAACTAGAATTCACAAACAAAGGAGAAACCATTTTGGAAAGCAAGGGAACGCTTGGAGAAACCATTTTGGAAAGCAAGGGAACGCTAACTAGAATTCACAAACAAAGGAGAAACCATTTTGGAAAGCAATGGAACGCTAACTAGAATTCACAAACAAAGGAGAAACCATTTTGGAAAGCAAGGGAACGCTAACTAGAATTCACAAACAAAGGAGAAACCATTTTGGAAAGCAAGGGAACGCTAACTAGAATTCACAAACAAAGGAGAAACCATTTTGGAAAGCAAGGGAACACTAACTAGAATTCACAAACAAAGCAGAAACCATTTTGGAAAGCAAAACGCTAACTAGAATTCACAAACAAAGGAGAAACCATTTTTGGAAAGCAAGGGAACGCTAACTAGAATTCACAAACAAAGGAGAAACCATTTTGGAAAGCAAGGGAACGCTAACTAGAATTCACAAACAAAGGAGAAACCATTTTTGGAAAGCAAGGGAACGCTTAGAATTCACAAACAAAGGAGAAACCATTTTGGAAAGCAAGGGAACGCTAACTAGAATTCAAAACAAAGGAGAAACCATTTTGGAAAGCAAGGAACGAACTAAATTCACAAACAAAGGAGAAACCATTTTGGAAAGCAAGGGAACACTAACTAGAATTCACAAACAAAGGAGAAACCATTTTGGAAAGCAATGGAACACTAACTAGAATTCACAAACAAAGGAGAAACCATTTTGGAAAGCAAGGGAACACTAACTAGAATTCACAAACAAAGCAGAAACCATTTTGGAAAGCAAGGGAACACTAACTAGAATTCACAAACAAAGCAGAAACCATTTTTTTGGAAAGCAAAAACACTAACTAGAATTCACAAACAAAGGAGAAACCATTTTTGAAAGCAAGGGAACACTAACTAGAATTCACAAACAAAGGAGAAACCATTTTGGAAAGAGGAACACTAACTAGAATTCACAAACAAAGGAGAAACCATTTTGGAAAGCAAGGGAACGCTAACTAGAATTCACAAACAAAGGAGAAAACCATTTTGGAAAGCAAGGGAACGCTAACTAGAATTCACAAACAAAGGAGAAACCATTTTGGAAAGCAAGGAACCTAACTAGAATTCACAAACAAAGGAGAAACCATTTTGGAAAGCAAGGGAACACTAACTAGAATTCACAAACAAAGGAGAAACCATTTTGGAAAGCAAGGGAACACTAACTAGAATTCACAAACAAAGGAGAAACTCTAACTCGACTCCACAAAAAAATAAGTCGAATCATATACATCCCTCAAGCTATAAACGACGAATCCTGTTGTTCGTCGACTGTGGTGGGTCGCAGACAAGGTGGAGAGGGGTATAGGGTTAGCAAACTCATCCCGGAATCTTTGCTGGGAACCGAAAGTCTAACACATGGACCTGCCGCTGAAGGAAGAATTTTGTGTGTGTGTTTGTGTGTGTGTGTGAGTGTGCAATTCACACGAATCAAATACAGAATATTTCTTTGTTTTGCAACGATGGAAAGCTGTTTTTTACAACACATTATCTTCTATTGGTACTAAAATATATGGTGTTACTGAATACACAGTACTTTTTTCCATTTATATCAACATATGATATTGTATATAAGTGTATACTGTATATATATACATATATATGTATTCACGTGTGTATATACTGTATATATATATACATACATACATATATATGTATGTATATATATACATATATACATATATATTACATCAGTGCAGTCACTTATATCATCTATGTCAATGTATAATCTTTAAACTTAAGGAGTGGTAAATAACGCTCTGCCCCCGTTTCATCTCTGATATATATATGCACAAAAGAATTTCTTTCCTTTTCACAATATTTCCTTTCCTCTGAGACTCTTTTCTATTTTTTTTTAAAGATTAATCGCTTCGCTCAACCGTAAATGAGAAAAAACAAGTCAAATATGAGCCCAAGTTTCTTCGACGCAATCGAGATTTCTGTACAGCGTAGAACCAGGCCACCGTAAAAAGATCTATCTTTCGGCGGTCTCGATAACATGCTGTATGAGCCACGGCCCATGAAACTTTAACCGTGGCCCGGTGGTGGCCTTTCCTATATCGTTGCCAGAAGCACTTATTGTGGCTAACTTTAACCTTAAATAAAATAAAAACTACTGAGGCTAGAGGGCTGCAATTTGGTATGTTTGATGATTGGAGGGTGGATGATGAACATACCAATTTGCAGCCCTCTAGCCTCAGTAGATTTTAAGGTCTGAGGGCGGACAGAAAAAGTGCGGACAGAATAAAGTGCGGACGGACAGACAAAGCCGGCACAATAGTTTTCTTTTCAGAAAACTAAAAATTCTGGACCTTCCTTTACTAAAGCCCTTCTTGGTCGTTATCTCTTCGACCTTTTACGAGTTTAAAAAAAAAATAAAAATTCAAAGAAAATAAAAAAAAAGCCTGTCTCTAGCAGATATTTTTTTTTATTTCTTATTTCTATTTTACTTTCATCTTTTTAGGATACGACTTCCAAAGTTCTATAGAGTCTGTCTGTCTGTCTGTGTCTCAGACGTACACACACACACACACACACACACACACACGAGCTGTCTCTGATGTACAGTACTTGGTCATTTAGTTATATATTTCGTATATGTCCGCTCTTTCAGCTCTCAGAGAATTTCATATTACATTCAGAAGCTAATCGAGAGAGAGAGAGAGAGAGAGAGAGAGAGAGAGAGAGAGAGAGAGAGAGAGAGAGAGAGTTTTGCAAGGTATGTCCAGAAGCACAACAGAGAGGAAGTAAGAGGAATGTCATATCAGTGATCTTCACGAGAGAGAGAGAGAGAGAGAGAGAGAGAGAGAGAGAGAGAGAGAGAGAGAGAGAGAGAGTTTGTAAGGTATATTCAGAAACACAAGAGAGAGGAAGGAAGAGGAATGTCATATCAGTGATCTTCACGAGAGAGAGAGAGAGAGAGAGAGAGAGAGAGAGAGAGAGAGAGAGCGGGATAATCTTATATGAACTATAACTTGGAATGACCATAATACCCCTAAGTAGAATTGCCATATTCCTACAACGTTCAAGATGAATCTCCCCCCCGCGCCCCAACACACAACCACCCCCTGGGGAAGTCTACGTTCATTGTACTACATTGTCACCAGAATGGTGACAGAAGGATCCAGGATTAAATCCTTCGCTCCCTTCTCACTTAACAAAAAAAAAGTCCTTTTTCCCTGCTTCCCAAAATAAAGTGCCATTTCTACTCTTGGATTTTTCAAAGTATCTTGTTTCCAAAACAGTTTTCATTCTGTTTTCCTATTTTTCGTAATTTATCAGCTTGTAATTTATTTATTTTTCTTATTTTTTCTACGATATCTGAAATGGTTTTTTATATAGTCATTTGATTATCCATGCCTGTCCTGCTATTAATTGTTTACAGCCGATTAGAGAAACAAATTCGATCCTCTCTCTCTCTTTCTCTCTCTCTCTCTCTCTCTCTCTCTCTCTCTCTCTCTCTCTCTCTCTCTCTCTCTCTCTCTCTCTCTCTCGTGAAGATACTGGATATGACATGTCTTCCTCTCTCTCTCTCTCCCTGTTGTGCTTCTGAAAGCAGCTTACAAGCTCTCTCTCTCTCTCTCTCTCTCTCTCTCTCTCTCTCTCTCTCTCTCTCTCTCTCTCTCTCTCTCGTGAAGAACCTGGATATGACACATCTCTTTCTCTCTCTCTCTCTCTCTCTCTCTCCTCTCTGTTGTGCTTCTGAAACCAGCTTACAAACGCTCTCTCTCTCTCTCTCTCTCTCTCTCTCTCTCTCTCTCTCTCTCTCTCTCTCTCTCTCTCGTGAAGAACCTGGATATGACACTTCTCTTTCTCTCTCTCTCTTTATTGTGGTTCTGAAAACAGCTTACAAACTCTCTCTCTCTCTCTCTCTCTCTCTCTCTCTCTCTCTCTCTCTCTCTCTCTCTCTCTCTCTCTCTCTCTCGTGAAGAACCTGGATATAACACATCTCATTCTCTCTCTCTTTATTGTGGTTCTGAAAACAGCTTACAAACTCTCTCTCTCTCTCTCTCTCTCTCTCTCTCTCTCTCTCTCTCTCTCTCTCTCTCTCTCGTGATGAACCTGGATATGACACATCTCTTTCTCTCTCTCTCTCTTTTATTGTGCTTCTGAAAACAGCATGCAAACACTCTCTCTCTCTCTCTCTCTCTCTCTCTCTCTCTCTCTCTCTCTCTCTCTCTCTCTCTCTACTATTAAAAAAATTTAATTTTTTTAATAACCAACGATTCCAGCAGCCATCAAATTATAAGCATAAATGCAGATTCCGCAGATATTTTATGAATATAAATCATTTGCAAAAAAAATTTATTGATATAAATCATATAAAATAGTAATTTTATATTCAACTTTTTTTTTATTTCCTCGCCTCGAAAATCTCCCTCTTTTGATATATTATGACCTGACAGGAAATTAAACTAATGCTATTTTTCAGAAGTCCTTGTTTCCCGGAAATGACTTCTGGACGTAAAATAAAAAACATCATCAACATTTGGAGGATATTAAGAGAGTTGCCGTGATATACTTTTGTTTGTTTCGTAAGGAATGTATTGTGGTATGTCGTTATATATATATATATATATATATATATATATATATATATATATATATATAAATATATAGTATATATATATATATATATATATATATATATATATATATATATAATATATATATTTACATATATATATATATAATCTACTGATCCCTAACTACCAGATACCTACGAAATTGCAACGCTTCTTCATCATAATAATCCTACTCACACACAAAATTAAACCTCAAGAAACAATAAACAAAACCTAAAAAAAACACAAAAAATCTACGAAACACCCAAAAATAATTCTGTTATTTCGTTAAAGATTCGCCTTTTTTCCATTTTTCGTTTTTATTTCTTATTTTCCATTTCAGCACCTATCCTCTTTATTATAACAATGCCGGACAGGATAGGATCGGCGGAATATGACCTGGGGAAGTGGAAGGGGAAGGAGATTGGGGCGGGGGGGATTTAGTAAACGAAGTGCCCCAAGGGAGGGGGAGGGAGAGAGTAACGATTTCCCCATCTACGGATGCTGGTGGGAGCTGATCTCTTTATCTCCCGGCCACAAACGCGAGGGAAAAATTGAGGCGATGTCCGGGAATCCGCGAAAGGCTAAATTGCTCTCGAACGCCTCAAGGATAAACAATTGTTTGATGCTATTTCAGTTATGTTTTGTTGTTTTTACTCAAATATGCGGGTATTCAATGTATGCACGCTGGATAGAATTACTGTCATGTGGCAATTGAAAACCATTAATAATTTTACACGGATTTGAGAGAGAGAGGGATGGAAAGATATTAGGCAGAAGTCTATTATTTTAGCTGGTATATTTCTGAGAAACTGTTTACCACTGGCTGAAGGTGTATGAATGTATTTGTGTGGGTGTGTGTGTTTGAGAGAGAGAGAGAGAGAGAGAGAGAGAGAGAGAGAGAGAGAGAGAGAGAGAGAGAGAGAGAGATATTAGGCAAGAGTCTATTATTTTAGCTGGTATATTTCAAAGAAACTGTTTACCACTAGCTGAAGATGTATGAATGTATTTGTGTGGGTGTGTGTGTTTGAGAGAGAGAGAGAGAGAGAGAGAGAGAGAGAGAGAGAGAGAGAGAGAGAGAGAGAGAGAGAGAGAGATGGAAAGATATTAGGCAGAAGTCTATTATTTTAGCTGGTATATTTCTGAGAAACTGTTTACCACTAGCTGAAGATGTATGAATGTATTTGTGTATGTGTGTGTTTGAGAGAGAGAGAGAGAGAGAGAGAGAGAGAGAGAGAGAGAGAGAGAGAGAGAGAGAGAGAGAGAAATATTACCTACATTTTAAAAAAAAGAGACAGATATGTCGCAACTACTACAGCAATTGCCATCGAAAATACATTTAGGAGGTTCCCTTAACTTAAACAATATACCACATTAACTGTAATTGCACAAACGAATATGGAAAAGTACATACTGAATGACCCACGTAATCTCCCAAATAAAAAATATTTAACCAAATAACTTTAAAACTGGCGACGCCCGTCTGCACCCAAAATAAACTGAATATATATTCTCCGATGAATAAATATATATTCAACAACATCTGTGACACCAAGAGAACAGGTGATTCAAGAAAAGTATAAACCACAGCTGACAAATATAAAGGACCCCACTGGTGGACCAAATTGTAGGGGAGCCGGGTGGGCCAACAAGAGGCTTTCCAAAAATAAACAAGGGAGATGATGAGATGGCTTACCTAATCTACGTCGAGCTTCGTTGATGGAGGGGGCTGAAGCCTCCAACCTATTTTTGTTTGTTCTTCACTGGAATAACAAAGTTTGTTTTTCGATGTATGGTATCCAGTCACGCTCAAATTTCAGGAAACTGTAATACAGAAAAATGGAATTAGAATTTCAGTTTAAGGAAACTGTAATACACAAAAATGGAATTAAAATTTCAGTTTCAGAAAACCAATGCAGAAAAATGGAATTAAAATTTCAGTTTCATGAAACTGAGGAAACTGTAATACACAAAAATGGAATGAAAATTTCAGTTTCAGAAAACCAATGCAGAAAAATGGAATTAAAATTTCAGTTTCAGGAAACTGCAATACAGAAGAATGGAATTAGAATTTCAGTTTCAGGAAACTGTAATACAGAAAATGGAATTAAAATTTTAAGAGAGTTTATGGTGTCCAGTCACACTGAAGCTCAGAAAACTATAATGGCGGAAAAATGAATGACAATCCTAAAGATTGGAGGTTTACCCAATCAAAGCCGAGCCTGGAATGTTAATTACGAAGCGCAAAAGCAGTTATGAACGAATTCAAGACTAATGGAAGGTGTTACTTGTGGATGTCACAGTAATGCCAGAAAAATTATTCTCACAATAATTCTACTGAATTTCAGTGTCTGTTGAAGACGATTTACTATATCTTTGATTACAGAAACATCCTACACGGGGATATTAAAACTTATTGAATGGGCATAACCGATAAAGCCAATGCTCCAGGATATTGATAATGATGATGATTTTGAGAATGAGAAATAAAACGAGAATATTTAGTTAAATCTAAAAGAACGAAAATATGGAACGTGACGAATATATATAAATAAAGGCAATACCACGAAGGAAAGTAAAACAACGGAGTGGTCGTTAGGCCTTTCGACTTACTGTTCTTTACTTAGCAGACTACGAAGTAAAGGATAGTATGTCGAAAGGCCTAGCACCACGCCGTTGTCTCAGTGTCCTTCGTTGTATTACCTTATATATATATATATATATATATATATATATATATATATATATATATATATATATATATATATATATATATATATATATATATATATATATAGCCTCTGTAATTGGGTGGCTACTTGAAATCTTAGCTTAATGATGGATAATATTGCCAAGACCAGGAAGAACATTCTTTACTATACGAGTTTTCGAAGTATAAAACCTCATAGGCTGAAAAACCGACAAGGATGAGAATCAATGAAATTACAATAAAATGAATTGTCATAATAAATCTTCAGCAAAAATACTAACCAAAAATATAAAACGAATAGTAAATACAAACTGAAAAGGGCTTACAGTACTTGTTCATTCGTTCGCAGTGTGGTCTGCGATACGTGGGATCCAGTTCCCGCTGGCTCAGACAGAATTTTGGAACACAGAGGTCTTTCTATTAGAACTAGGTTTCCTCTTTCCAAACCACCCTTTTCTGCCATTAGGGAACACAGTTTAGCACAGGACCATCCTTTCACTGACCTGGATTTTCAGGTACTGTCTTTTTGTTCAAATAGACTGGACCTTTTGATTTCAGAGTCGCTAGTTATTAAAACGATGAAGCCGGAATTGAACAACAACTCGTCTGGTATTAAACTAGCTATCGTGTAATTTCATAGTAGGTACACAATTGGGTCGTTAAATATTTTACTTTGTGAGTGGTAGTTTGTTTACAATTCACCTTATTTTTATGTGTTCGTTTTTAATTTTCCGTTAATTTGCGTCTTATCCTTTTAATTTGTATTTACTGTTCGTTTTATATTTTTGGTTAGTATTTTTGCTGAAGATTTATCATGACAATTCATTTTATTGTAATTTCGCTGATTCTCATCCTTGTCGGTTTTTCAGCCTGATGATGAGGTTTTATACCTCGAAAGCTCGTATAATAAAGAATGTTCTTCCTGGTCTTGGCAATATTATTTATCATTAAATAAGTATATATATATATATATATATATATATATATATATATATATATATGTTTGTGTGTGTGTGTATGTATGTATGTATGTATGTATATATATATATATATAGATAGATAGATAGATAGATAGATAGATAGATAGACAGGTACAGGAGAACCATTACAGACAACAAATAGATTCACAAATTACCATTCTTCATACAAGGTCTCTCAGAGATCAACAAAATACATTTATTGACGTTAAGAATGCCTTAACCATCTGAATTTGTATATACTTCAGCCGTAGAGAGAGAGAGAGAGAGAGAGAGAGAGAGAGAGAGAGAGAGAGAGAGAAATTATTATAGCTTTTAATTCAGTAAGTTCATTGTCATTAACGAAGAGTCTGCTGAAGTGAAAGGAGTGATTAGTGAAACAGAGAGAGAGAGAGAGAGAGAGAGAGAGAGAGAGAGAGAGAGAGAGGGAGAGAGAGAGAAAGCAATTATTATAGCTTTTAATTCTATAAGTTCATTGTCCCTAACAAAGAGTCTGCTAAAGTGAAAGGAGAGATTAGTGAAGATGAAAGAGAGAGAGAGAGAGAGAGAGAGAGAGAGAGAGCAATTATTATAGCTTTTAATTCAATAAGTTCATTGTCCCTAACAAAGAGTCTGCTAAAGTGAAAGGAAGATTAGTGAAGATGAAAGAGATTAGTGAGAGAGAGAGAGAGAGAGAGAGAGAGAGAGAGAGAGAGAGAGAGAGAGAGAGAGAGCATTATAGCTTTTAATTCAATAAGTTCATTGTCCTTAACGAAGAGCCTACAGAGGTGGAAGGAGAAATTAGTGGAGATATGATAGAGGAAGAGAGAGAGAGAGAGAGAGAGAGAGAGAGAGAGAGAGAGAGAGAGAGAGAGAGCACACCTCATTTCGGAATAACTGCAGCAGCAGCTGTCAGGGGCACCATTCTCCTGCTGCAGTTGAAATGACGAAATTCCTGCCCAATTCCTGCAAAATTTATCCGCCGTCTTGGACGGATCCATGATCCGGGATTATTGGAATGATCCGGATAATCCTTTCGGGGTAGGAATCCGACCTTGGAATGCAAGAACTCGAAGGTGTAAAGTGGTGGGGGGGGTGAGAGAAGATACTGGCTGGGGTGATGTAAGTAAGGGAAGGGGGGTTGGCGTAAATTGCTATAAGCTAAAATAATTTGACTCTCTCTCTCTCTCACCTTCACTAATTTCTCCTTCCACTCCTGTAGGCTCTTCGTTAAGGACAAAGAAATTATTGAATGAAAAGCTAAAATAATTCCGCTCTCTCTCTCTCTCTCTCTCTCTCTCTCAGCTTCACTAATTTACCCTTTCGCATCAGTAGACTTTTCGTTGACAATGGAATGATTGAACTAAAAACTAAAAAAAAAAAAAAAAAAAAAAAGCGCTCTCTCTCTCTCATTCACTTCAGCAGACTGTTCGTTAAGGATAATGCAATTATTGAACTAAAAGATAAAATAATGGCTCTCTCCCTCTCTCTCGGCTCAATTATTCATTAGTAAGACACTGCAGATCAACAGAATTTTTCTCCTCCTTTTTAGGCCTCGTAAGATTTTTATATATATATATATATATATATATATATATATATATATATATATATATATATATATATATATATATATATATATATATATATATATTTTTATTTTTTTTTTTTTTTCAAGCCAACGAGAGAAAAGAATTACGGGCTGGAAAAAGGGTAAACTTCATCAGCTCTGGAATCTAAATTCTTCAGAAATTCTTTATAAATGATTTTGTAAAGGAATTTTCTTCGTATGGGACAGATTTGCTTTATTGCTAAGTAATGCCTATCGCAGTTCCAGAGTTCGTCTATAAGGTACGTGATAAGAGGCCAGTGTATATCCTAGGTCCAAAATTCCCCAGGGGGAAAAACAGCCTGGGCTGTTATTCCTGGGGGAAAATCAATCCTAGGCTAATTTTCCCGGGGGGGAATTTCAGTCAGGGGGGAAAAATTTCCTGCTACACCTGCTTTGTCTGTCTGTCTGTCCGTACTTTTACTGTCCGCCCTCGGATCTTCAAAGCTACTGAGGCTATAGGGCTGCAAATTGGTATGTTGATCATCCACCCTCCAGTCATCAAACATACCAAGTGGCAGCCCTCTATCCTCCTCAGTAGTTTTTATTTTATCTAATGTTAAAGTTAGCCATAATCGTGCTGCTGGCAACGATGTAGGCTAGGCCACCACTTGGCCGTGGTTAAAGTTTCATGGGCCGAGGCTCGTACAGCATTATACCGAGACCACCGAAAGATAGATCTGTTTTGGGTGGCCTTGATAATGCGCTGTACAGTTTATTGCGTAATAAGCTGGAAACTATCGGTAAACGATACTTGAAATACTTTTTATGTATTCTCTATTTCTTTAAAAGAAATATATATATATATATGTGTATATATATACATGTATGTATATGTATGTATACATATATATATATATATATATATATATATATATATATATATATATATATATATATATATATATATATATATATATATATATATATATACATATGAAATTTTTATCACAACCGTGATTTATGTACAATCATGAAGCTACAAATGTCGTTTAATATCCAATTCACGCTACTTCGGGATTATCCCCGATGGGGACTTATCACCGAAGGGGAATCATTAAGTGATAAATGGATCGGTACCTTCCAACGACTCCGGGGAGTCCAGCTCTCCAGGGAATCCCCAAGAATCCCCGAAGACAGAAGCGGCAGCCTAGGAAGCTTCCTCGGAGACCAAAATGCCTCCGGAATCCTGACCCGCTCACCTGTGTCGGTTTTGAAAACTGGGGATACAGCAAAGAGGGTCAATCTGTACCGAACTGAAGATGTTTCTAAGTTTGCTTACCTTCGTGCTCCAACAGTGCTTTGGCTCCGGGGTCAAATTCCCCGGCGAGAATATCTTTTATATTAGTCTTGTTGTGCTGTTCACCGAAGTATTTATACTTCGTGAAATTTGCATGGATTTGGTTCAATTCTTCATTGATTTTATGGCTCTGGACAACTCTGAGTGTCCGGAAGAGGCTGGAATTGTAAAGGACGAAGATTTGGAAGACGATAATTCAGACTGTGAAGACGATGACCCAGATATTGAAGAAGACGATGATTCAGATTGCGAAGAAGTACCTCGTTCAGTCAGTCAAAAGACAGAGAAAGCAACTGAGAAAAATGAAAACGTCTTAAGGCTTGAGAAAGAGATGGCAGAGAAGACTCAGATGATCGAGGAATTAATGAAGAAGGTAGAGGGTCTGACCGAATATGGAATGCAAGTGGAACGAAACATGAGAGACCTGGAACGACTCAACCAGGAAAAGGAGAGACAAATATGCTCCATGCCTGCCGAGATGGAAATTCTTAGAAAACAAATAGCGGAAAAGTCAAAAGAGACAGAAAGGCTAATAAGGGAAAACGAGGATAAAAACTCCAAGCTAATAATTTTGGAAAGCACAGTCACAGTTCTCGAAATGGAGAAGGAGACGCTGATTCACGATCTGAAGGAAATGGAAAATGACAGACATGCGACAGAAGTCCAGCTCAGCAAGCTCAACGAGGACTTGGAGAGACTTCGAGAAGAAAATGCAAGGAAACAAAATCGCTTTGAAAGTCTGCAGAAAGAGAACGAGGGTAAAACCTTGAGAATTAAAGATTTGGAAGACCAGTTAGAAGTTCTCACCACCGAGAAACAGAGGGCTGAAGAAAATTTGCAGCAGTTCAAAACAGAAACAGTCGAGAGAAAGAACGAAATTGAAAAACTGGAAGAACAGAACCTGCTGAGGGATAGAGAGATCCTCCGACTGGAGAATGAATGCTCTCTGATGCAACAGAAGGTCAACGGTCTGTTGAAAGAAAGTAAAAATGTTATAGCAGAAAAGGCCGATGGAAAGATGAATGACATGACGAGGAGGACAGTTCAACTGGAATTCGAACTGGCCGAGACGAAGGAGGAGTTGGAGACGATGGAGTTCGAGAAGATGGAGGCGATCGTGGAAATTGAAAGGCTCCAAGAAGAGAACTTGGCCAAGGATACGAAGATCAGATCCTTGGAAACGAAAGTCAGGGTTCTCAAAGAAAAAAAGGAGAATGAATCAGTAAAAGAACGCGATCTGATAACTAAGGAAAATGAAATGCTCAATACAAAAAAGAATATGGTTAAAATGGTGCCGACAGAACAGTCTGTACCAGAAAGGAAAGATGGAAAGAAAAAGGCCCTGGATAAAACTCGATGTCTGAAGAAACCTCAGATCGATTGTAAAGCCCTCTACCGACGACTGGACAGCATCGAGGAAGGACTCAATCAAAGCAGGGCAACGGAACAGCATCCAGCTGGCACCAAGAGACGCACAAAAGCCCTGGCTAAAACTCCATCAATTGAGAAGCCCCTCAGTAGAGAAGAAGTGCATCAGAAAATGAGGCTGGAAACTGCAGCCAGACTCCAAAAACTGGAGCAAGACTCTCAAATGGTAAGAAATCTCTACAAGATCAACTCTGTCACTTGAAGACCCTGCAATTTTAGGAAGACGGGTGGTTTGCTTGCAGAAGAAAGAAGACAGGATATCTCTGATGTTGGAACAGAAAGAACCTGAGTTTTGTGATGGACATCCTGGATACAGCTGTGGAAGCATCTCTGCGCGATGGAGAGACTACAGCGGCTGGTGTGACTGGTGGCAAGTGCCCGAAGGATGGACTCCTGCCACATGATACCTCCGGGAATGGGGTATTAATGCCCAATCACATATGCTTGGAAGGCAACCACTGGCGAGGCGTAAGAACCCGTAAGTTTCATGCCTGCTTCATATGTGAACTGGGTTATGCATTGCATATTGGATCCCATTCTTGCATATACTACTGTGGCAACCTCTGGCGCGGCGTAAAAACCCGTAAGTTTAATGCCATTTATATATGCAAAATATGGGTTATGCAATGCACACTGGATCAAATTCTTGCATATACTACCATGGCAACCTCTGGCGCGGCGTAAAAACCCGTAAGTTTAATGCCATTTATATATGCAAAATATTTGATCCCAGTGTGGCAGGGGCACAAAGACATTGAAGGGCGCGCACCATCAGGAGTCGCTGGAATTCAGCATCGTGCGATTTGGAGATTGGAAGCTTCCCGTCTGTAGCAGAGGACTGACTGGATTATGGATTTCATCAAGGAACCAAACGTTTCCAACAGTGAGCAGAGAAATGGCTTCTGGATTTTGGACTGTCAAGAAATCACCTGTTTTCCGTCGATCGCAGAGGAATGATCTGGAGGTTCTTCACTGACTGGCAGGCATCACAGGATGTAGGGTCATATGACTGAGGACTGTATCTCTCTTGGCTAGCTGATGGAGCTGAGAATGGGGAAGGGTCCACCCCTGGCAAAAATAAACCCCCTTTCAATGATGCTCCATAGGCGAGGATGCCCCAGGGGTGAGATCGCTTGAGATCGTTAAAGGCCCACAAATATATATATATATATATAAATTGTAGTCAAGGGCAGGAATACTCTGGAGATTCACACTTCCTTTATTGCTTCTTACGTTTCGTGATTCATAATCACATCATCAGGAAATCTATGGAAAAACAAATAAATTAATAAAAGTACTGAATGGCTAATTTATTTGATTTTCCATAGAATTCCTTGATGATGTGATTATGAATCACGAAACGTAAATCTCCAATTCAATATATAATGTATGTGTGAATCTCAGAGTATTCTATGACTTTGATATATATAATTTATGTATGTGCATCGAATCTATAGATTTGTATATATATATATATATATATATATATATATATATATATATATATATATATATATATATATATATATATATATATATATATATAAGTCCACGTCGGAAGGTGAGTGAAAACCAATGTAACAGTCTGTACTTCCCCTGTCAGAAATTCTCCCTGGGGGAAATATGGCCCAGGATATATTTCCCCCTGCGGGAATTTCGTCCCGGGATAATATTCCTCCCTCTGGGCCAAGATTCCCCACTGCTGTTATAAGAGTATGCCTATGGCAGTGACGTGTAGCAACGACAGCCTGCCACACAGGATAACTATCATCACGACTAAACTACCTCTTGGGGTCATTGTCTTTGTTATTTCGTCTTTTGTTTATGTTTATACAGAAATCCTCAACGGGCTTGTACTAAACACGCCACAAAGGTGGATACATGTAGGGGGAGAAATGGCCTAGTGGGGGAAAAACATCCTAGGTCCAAAATTCCCCCCAGGGGAAAAACAGCCTGGGCTGTTATCCCCGGGGAAATCAATCTAGGCTAATTTTCCCAGGGGATTATCAGTGGGGGGGGAATAATTTCCTGCTACACCTGCTTTCCCTGTCTGTCCACACTTTATTCTGTTCGCCCTCAGATCTTAAAAACTACTGAGGCTAGAGGGCTGCAAATTGGCATGTTGATCATCCACTCTCCAATCATCGAATACACCAAATTGCAGAATAAAGTGCGGACAGACAAACAAAGCCGGCACAATAGTTTTCTTTTGCAGAAAACTAAAAACAGACTGCAAGATAATTAAGGCAACAGACGAACTTTAGAACACGTTTCCAACTCAAAATGAATCTTTAAAAATATATTCCTTCTTTTCCAGTTTCCTGGAAGATCCAGCCCAATGAGCTCCCTTAGTCTGAAATGAAGACGAATAAACTCCAGGGAAATTGTCATTCCAGCCTATATTTCTGTTCCAGTCGCATGTCTGGATGCCCTGCCAATTCCATGGATAAGAAAAGCTCATTTACAGAAACCCCTGGAAATTGAGAAGACATGATTCATCTCAGAATAAAATCTCGTTTTAATCAAGGAATCTTTTTTGATTAAAACGTTCTGTATCATTACCCTGAATGTGCTTCGTCGCCTTTTCCAACTTTGATAATTAGCCAGGGAAATGTCATTTCCATGTGCTGGAAGATGCTAGTTATTAAAAGCCTTTTAGAGGGGTATGGGGAGTACAACTGGCAGTTTCTTGGACGTGATGAGATCTGAATTAAAGGACTTACGAAGTAAAAGTAAAAAAAAAAGTAAAAACTGCGCCAAAGTGTCTTGGGCACAATCGAGTTTTCTGTACAGCGTATAATTCTGTATGAAATATAATTCTATATGAAACTTTCAGCCACGGCCCATGAAACTCTTAGCCGCAGCCCATGAAACTCAGCTACGGTTTGGTGGTGGCCTGTGTTGTTGGCACCTATAGCGCTGCCAGAAATACAATTATGGCTAACTTTAACCTTGTATAAAACAAAAACTACTAAGGCTAGAGGGCTGCAATTTGGTATGTTTGATGATTGGAAGGTGGATGATCAACATACTAATTTGCAGCCCTCTTGCCTCAGTAGTTTTTAAGATCTGAGGGCGGACAGTAAAAGTGCGGACAGAATAAAGTGCGGACGGACATACAAAGCCCGTGTAGCAGGAAATTACTCCCCCTGACCGAAATTCCCCCCGGGAAAATTAGCCTAGGATTGATTCCCCTGGAATAACAGCCCAGGCTGTTTTCCCCATCCGGTCCGAACTCCAATTCCACATGACAAACATATTTTTTCGACTGTTTTCTTGCTGTTTTCAATCGTCCCATTCAAGATTTCAACCAGAAATCATTCGTTGTCAAGTTTCCAAACCTCTCACATCTCAAGTACAGAGTACTTGACGGTGTAAGAAAAGTACAGAAACGAATGATTCTGGCTGAAATCTAGAATGGAATGATATTGAAAATGCAAAGAAAACATCAAAAAATGTTTGCCATGCACAGATCAAAGTAGGCTACCACGTAGGCTTGCATCACTTTCAGAACATCCAATAGCCAGTAAAGTTTTACAAGTTGCCAATAGAAAATAACACCACGTAACCTAGGGATGTTGACAGGTTACAATTTTGCCGTGTTAGCTATGGAAGTGGAGCGGGCCATTAACTTACCTTTTAAGTCGTAATTTGATGAACTCTTTTCAAAACTGTGGGTTACAATTTCATATCATGTGCATTACGTTTTTGAGAGCCACTCACATATAATAAAACTAACTTCCATGGAGGAAAATGAATTCCTTCAAGACAAGTCACTAACAGTATAGCCACAAACCTTTCGTTTTTTCGATCTTGGGAGAGAAACACTACTATTACAGCTCCACAATTCTTACCTTATCCTAAAGTACGGGACTTGGAACACTTCGGGCAAGTAACAGAAATTGGAAGAACTCTGTGACTTTTTTAAAAAGTTAAGGCTGTGTCATATTGTTCGAAAAATGTCTTGATGCTCTGACACTGAAAATTCACACTCATTACACGCGGCGTCCATTGTGCGAATGATAAGAATCACAAACAAAACATTTTGCCGCATATCGTGGGTGAAATTTGAAATAATCAACGGAAAATTATTAGGCTAGTGAAATAAATGACTTGTTTTCATTAGTTCTGAAATAAGATCCGAATGAAAACCGGTTTGTTATTAGGTGATTTCAATCGTATTCAAAAAGAGGCCTAGTTACAAGGAATTAACGTTTCGACTTGGTTGATCTGTTGAGCCGCGCCAATAATTTCAAATTCCGTGTCGACAGAACGCCCACGCAAATGACGTTCGCCAATCACATCAAAACAATGTGACATAATGATAGTTAAGTGGGTGAAATTCAGGGGCATGCGCATGACTGGCGGCTGCGTATGTACAAACGCACACACAGGAGCTCAAGAAGTCATGGGTAAGGTCAAATTGAAACTTAGAAAAATCGTCAATTATTTACATAAATTTCATTTTTTATTGTGATAAATATTAGTTTGTGAGAATTATGTATTTAGAATATTTTATATATTTATATTTTTAATGCAGATTCGAAAGGTATAATAAAAAATCGAGTAAGGCTGTTCGGACCGGAAACGAACATTAACCGCGGCGTGTTTAGTACAAGCCCGTTGGAGATTTCCGTATAAACATAAACAAAAGACTGTAAATAACAAAGATAATGATCCCCAAGAGGTAGTTAGTCGTGATGATAATTATTGTGTGTGGCAGGCTGTCGTTGCTATACGTCGCCGCCATAGCCATACTCTTATAACAGTCGTGGGGTTAGGGGAATCTTGGCCCAGAGGGGAGAATATTATCCTGGGACGAAATTCCCGCAGGGGGCAATATATCCTGGGACATTTTTCTCCCGGGGGGAATTTCGGACAGGGGGAAATACATTGTTACACCGATACAATAGTTTTCTTTTATAGAACACTAAAAAAAACTGAATTAGTTATTGACTTTCTGAAGCGAGTTTTCTCCATGCGAGTAAAATTTCTTAACTGAAAGCTTCTGAGAATTATACTTTCGTCTGCTTCACAGATTATTGATATGTTTGTTCCGAGTTTATCTTCAGAGGACCTGCACACTGATTTGTGCTTCTCGTAATCAAATTCAAATAGCTTCAGCGTTAAGGTGACGGTTACATCTGACCTCACTGAATGATTTTTGTCGCTTGTGCAAGCTGTTATATTTCAGTGTTCCAGTTGTAGGCTTTTGTTAGGATGGAGGGAGACTGCTTTGTTTCTAAACACTAAGTTGTTATATGTTTCTACAAAGTTGGAGGTTGACTACTTAGATTCTAAACATTGTAAGTTGTTGTAGGTTTCTATAAAATGGGAGGTTGACTGCTTAGCTTCTAAGCTACTGTAAACATGGTAGAGCCGAGGCGTTGTGAAAACCCAACCTAGGTCTGTTTACTAAACACGTAAGATTCATGTAAGACATTGGTCATCTATTCACAGCTATGGCCACCTGTAACAGAGCTGTACTGATGAATAAGAAAAGGAACAGGTGACTGATTTCATTTACAATTCAAAAGAAAATTGATCACCAAAGTTTGAACTCGGCCCGCCAGCAAATCCTTCAAGCACCTCCAAATTCTTTCATACGTAAAATGTTTCTTCCTCATACCATTTCCCAATTATACAGTTCAAGGAACCGCCTGGAAAATAAGGATATAAATCCTTAATTCACGGACAAAGCCATCTTTTAATTCTTCTGACGAAGGGAGTCAACTCGACCAGTTGATTTTCCTTGAGGACTCTGTGGAAGTCAACTCGATCAGTTGACCTTCCGAAAGAAATTTGTGGAAGTCAACTCGACCAGTTGAGCTTCCAAAAGAAATTTGTGGACGTCAAATAATTCTTTCCAAAAAAAAGCGCTGACCTCTGGGCTCCTTGATTTTGTGATTCAGCAAAGGGATATGGTGTGATTTCGCCAAAGTTTTATGAAGCTTCCAAATGAGAAAAATGATGCAATTAGCAGTGTTTTAATTCTGGTGTATATAGCTCTTCATATTTTTCGGTGAAGTTCAGGTAACGCTATATCTCGTTTCACTTTTTTTGAGATACAGGCAAATATTCATGATTTTGTGGAACTGATGTTATATATGTATCTATGTATGAAATAAGATCATTCTATACATAGTGTAAGTTTATTCAAGGAAAACGGTGCATGGATTAATTATTTGTTTTCAGACAGTTGAAGAAGGAAAAAGGCTGCGTGACATACAAGGGCCAAGAGAGAGCTTGTGCTAGAATTCACACATACACACTATGTGGAGGGTGCTTACAGAGTATGAGGTAGATGGTAATTCGTTGAGACAGCGCGCAAGTTTTTTTTTATTGTTTTATGAAACTAAACTTCTGTTCGAATATGAGTGGGAGAAGCTGCAGAGACTGGTAAGAGAGCCTGAAAGTGCCTAACTGCCTATGAGGGACGAAAACTGATTGAGAATGTTCGCAAGAGTAGGGTAATGACGGTTAAATGTGCCCAGAAATCTGAGAGACCAATATCAATATGGAAGGTGGGAGAGTGGAAGCAAGCTGTGTGTATGTGCTCACATGTACATGTAACAGGTTAAGACAGAAAGGCAGTGGGTTCCTTGCAAAAGGTTTGGAGTGATGAGGGGGTCTGAAAAAGCAAAAGTTGAGAAGAGATAAGGAATTGTTGAGCCAGTTCTTCTTTATGAAATGAAGTGTGGAAGTGTGATGCAAATGAGATAAAATCAACGAAGTTGAGATGAATTAAGAGTTGCATAGCACACATATTGTGAGAAGCTCTCTGTACTTCTAAGAAGTAAGGCTTATGGAACAAATTAATACCCCCATAAAGAATATCTTCCTTTGCTAATCATATTATCAGAATATAATCAAAACAGCTAACGGTTTAGTATGAAAGAAGCATGCCTAAGATTATACCATACTAAAAACAAAGCCATAAAAACCAAATTAAAACCCGAGAAGAGGTTTTTATCATTAAATCATCTCGCACCCATCTTGAAACTTGCCATTTCCGCCCTGACGTATTATCGATTTACAATAAGGTGACGCTTTCCACCCACCCGTATGGAAAGCAGTGGGCGTGTCAGCCGTGCGTTATATGTCTTCTCTCACCTTACATCCAAAAACACTTTGGGAAGGATAAAAAGCCTCTCATAAGGCGACAGAGTGACAATGGGAGAAGTTTATGACGAGTTTTGAGGTGGTCGAGGGTCAAGGAGGAAATAAAGAAGAAGAAGGAGGAAGGGGTTGTGGGGTGGGGGGAAGAGAGAGAGAAGTGGAAGTCAATCGAGCTAGAGGTACAAGAAGGATAGAGATACGGAACAAAACCACAACTGGTAAGGAAAGAGAGAGAGAGAGAATAAAGGGAAGAGAGAGAGAGAGATTAAAGGAAAGAGAGAGAGAGAGAGAGAGGTGTGAAGAGGAATGGATACGAAACAAAACCACTGCCGGTAAGGTGCTATGTCCTTTAATCTGTAATTCACCGAGGTACTCTCTCTCTCTCTCTCTCTCTCTCTCTCTCTATAAATAATACATTTTTTTTTTAACATGGCAATCCGATTAGCTTCGAGCCAGGTACACGTTCCAATGCGACCCTTGGGAGACATTTCGACTTTGGGTTGTCTTTTGAGAGAGAGAGAGAGAGAGAGAGGGAAGGAGAGAGAGAGAGAGAGGGAGAATCCTTAGCACCGCAGACTAAAGATTCTTGTCTTTATTTCTCGGTAAATAAAAGGCAATTCTGCCAGTATCTTTGAAATTCTTTTGGCATTCTCTCTCTCTCTCTCTCTCTCTCTTTTAACACCTTTTTATTAGGACTATATCGATGGCAATTAGGAGTGGCATTCTGAACAAAAATGGGAGTTTACTACAGAGAGAGAGAGAATAAAAATATCTCATTATCATTCAATCACGTATTCATTTCGCATTTACCAATACACGTCATACTCCGTGGGCATAATTCTCTCTCTCTCTCTCTCTCTCTCTCTCTCTCTCTCTCTCTCTCTCTCAAGCAATATATCTCACACAGCATCTTTCATCCCCTTCGACGTGGCCTCTTCCTGATCAGAGGCATAAAAAGGACTCCCAGACTACACCTCCCCATTGTTTCTCTCTCTCTCTCTCTCTCTCTCTCTCTCTCTCTCTCTCTCTCTCTCTCTCTCTCTCTCTCTCTCTCTCTCAGTCACCCTATAAAAGAGTTTTCCAAATATACAGAACAAAGGAAGAACAATGGAAGATCACGTCTTGTCCTTTACTGCTCAATATATCTTTTTTTTTTCTTTGTCAAGTGCAAGGACTTCTGGGATGATCAACTAAGGCCTTTATTCCAGTTCTGGAAAGCCTGGAACGCTGAAGGAGGATTACCAATGGGTCCTTCATGTACAAAAGAAAGCGACAGACCTTCTCCTCGAAGGGAGAAAGGATATGAAATCGAGGGAAAATGGAAGCGTGTAGAACATTCCAAAGTTTGGTAGTAGAATGGGAGAAACAAAAAAAATTTTTATCACTTCATTTATTTACTTATCTATTGCTGATTCTTATTAATTAATCCTAAGAAAGGGGCCGTTTTGTGACAACCAAGTTTGTACTATAACATTTATTATTATTATTATTATTATTATTATTATTATTATTATTATTATTATTATTATTATTATTATTATTATTATTAGCTAATCGCAATTTCTCTCTTAAGTCTTCAGCTGTTTCATTCTTCATTATAGATTCCCCTTCACTCTACTTAGTCCAGTGTACTTCCTCTATGGAATAAAGACCTCTCTCTCTCTCTCTCTCTCTCTCTCTCTCTCTCTCTCTCTCTCTCTCTCTCTCTCTCTCAAATCTCGATATTCAAATGCAGCCAACCCTCTCTTGACAACTTTAACTCTTTTTTTTTTTGCTATTCTCCCATTTACACTTTTATTCACCCCCTTGTCCTCTCTCTCCGCTGCCCTTCATTTTATCCTGCCGTTTTCCAACTCCATCCTGTCCCGAGATTGATTCTCTGAGGGCGGGTAATTTGAAACTTTTGTTTTTTTACCCTTTCGATGGGCAATGAAATTGCCTCATTACGCCCTCCAGCGAGGCTGGGATGAGGTAATGTTTTGGACGTCGTCAAAATGAGGGCGAATGGATGTGATGAATACGTCGAAAGAGGCCTTCTGCTCCTCCAATGTTTAATTTTAAAATGACAAGTTGTCATCGAAAGCATCTTATCCAGTATTTGTTGTTTTTTGTTGTCATTGACGTGTTGGAAGAAAATGGGCTTCGTAACATTTGTGACAGAAAACGTATAGCATAAAGTGTTTGGGTAACTATGCTAAATTTGTGGCTTTTTAACTGTTGCTTGACATCATTGCTTTTCGTCTTTAGAATCGACGATTCCCATTTAGTTTTTTCGTCCAGTAATTCATTGTCTAAAGTCCGGTGTTTAACTTAATTGCATTATATTTTGCTTTTTTTTTTTTTGCTGAATAGACAATGACGTGAGATAACCATTGTGTTCCTGAAGGTTTTATTCCATGTATGAACGACATAGGCCTACAATCACAGAAACAGAAAAAAATATACTTCCATGGAAAAAAAATTGCAATATTAAAATGCAAAAACAATTTCCATCTCGATTTCAATGATACTGACCACCGGGAAATCTGAAATATAAGATAATTGAAACCCATGAGCATCAAAGACTCTAGGAAGTATAAACGAATGTGGCATGAAATCAAAATTGCATAAATGAATGCCTCCATACATGTCTGAATTATAGTACATTAACGCCAATCTATAACTACAAAAGAATTTGATACAGACTTTTTAAACACGTTGGGGAATACGGACAAAAAATTACATTTCCAACTCAAGGGACAGTAACATATCAGTGGGGTATTTCAAATAAACTCAGAATGCATAAAACATGCGGAGGGAAGCCGTATGCAAGAATTAAGATGAGCTGTACAGTACGGCGATCTGAATCACAGGATATAAAGGAATGTTCTGGAACATGCACAACAGAGTACGTACAAAGGCAGGAATTAAAAACTCGATTTGAATACTGCATACAAAGGTGGATAAAAGGGGGGGGATTGTTTAAACTAGAAATGTACAGATGATTGGAAAACGACACCAAAAACAATCACAAAAATAAATAAATAACTTTAAGTGTTAATGGCCAAACCTTATACAGCTGTTCCACAGCCCGATCTTAACTTGCTCTTTTTGAAAACACTTTCAAATTCTTTCTGGTTCCTACAGTTACTCTTCACTATCCCCAATCCAATCAGCCCATTATCATCTGCAAATATCAATTATCCCACACTGCATTCATGGCTCACTTCTTCCAACAGCTGTCGACCTAGGCTATCCCTCAACCCTTAACCTAGCCTAACTTTGCAGTATGCTTAGCCAACTGTCTAAAAACTGTATTCACTATCTCTAAAACCTGCAGGATCCACAGCATTAAGAACAATAGACAGTTGCAGTACAATTTATGCCCATTAAAGACGTGCTTTGCTTAATATATACCTGTAAATACTACACTTGAGCAACAGCAAAATGTCTCCTAACGTACGTAACAAAGCCTAAACAAACTGCGTACTCAGTATCTAAGTACTTACTGTATCACTACAAAAGTTATCCATATAAATTGTAAAGCATGATCTGCATGCATGTACACTATAGTTATGTATTTTAAAAAGCAGTGAATATTGACTACATGCAGCAGGCAAAATATATAAACAAAGAGAGTAAACACAGGATGTTACTGAAAAACACCTGCACAGTAAGCTACTGCACTGTAGTAGCCTATAGCCTATCCATATTAAAAAAGATTAAGTACTTAGTTTTTGTCACATGCAAAGCCTTTAGAATCTTACAAGGCGGTGGTAACAGTTGTAATGCGATGGCCCTATACACAACACTTCTGTTGACAACCCGATACGAAAAAATATACAGGATTTAGATTTTTCCAAGCAACTTGCATAATCTGAGGAGCACATATGCATAGAGACTGAAATGGTTTATTTCTCAACTCTCTCTACAGTAAGATTCGTCAACCAATCCCCGTTCCTGGAGCTTTGAGACCGGGCTTCTAAGAGGAGAAAGAGAGAGAGAGAACGTTGGTTAGTCCTTGTATCAATAGTTAGCCTTACACAGTCCCTCAACGGCACATATACTTCCATAGAGTTCCATCTTCATTTAGAGAGGATTTCATAACGTATAAAATCAATTTTAATAATAATAATACCAGAACCTGCCATTACAGTGCGTCAATACGAAGGGCTACCGATGACGTCACTGAAACCTGTCTCAATGAGAAAACTCGCAGGGGAGTCATTTTGATGAGAAGACTCCATTACCGTTGGGAGACTTTTCAATATCCATTCTATCTTCGTTTACATACGGCTTTCCCTTCGCTGGGTGAAGTTGGGAAACAAAGGGACAAGCGAAGGAAAAGAGAGAGAGAGATGGGATAGGGTGAGATAACTGTGTAAATATGGGAATAACTTGAAAGTTAGCGGTAAGGGGAAAGGGTTGTTCTTGCAGTTGAATACGCGGGAGTTGAAAGGGGAGTGAGAGCGAGAGATATATGTGTGAGCTTGCTATTTGTTTGTTCGTGAGAGAGAGAGAGAGAGAATTTTATCCGATTGTAAACATTCATCGTATTACTCAACAGAAAAAGGAGCTTAAATTACTATACAAATATTGTGAGTTTACACAAGTCTCAGAACTGAATTTTGGTTAAGCTTCTTAGAATACCCATAAGGTTTATGCAAGAGCTGATATTGAACTAATTCATGATGATGCTAATGAATGATTAATTTCGGTCCCTTGTTCCAGTAGTAAGCGTCTCGACACTACAGGAATATTTGATTGCCTGGACAAGGAACAGTATAGTCTATCCTTTATAACATGACCTATTTGTAAAATATTTTTCTATATCACCAAACAAAGCTTTTCCTCGTGCGTGTGAAGCAATTACAACATTCAGCACTGCTAAATAGTGTGTGCTTGTCAGCCATATTTAGACCAAACAAGTATTTAAGCAGGGAAACGGGGAAAAAGCTGCTCCACCGATACACTAACAAGCGAACCTTTTAGCAAAAACCTTATTTCACTCACGCCATCGACAACTACAGTTCTGACGTAAACCTCATGACATAACACACACCAGGCCCCTTCAACCTTTTTAAATGAATGAATTATGACCAAAGAACCACCAAAGAAACTTAATATCGTTGAAAAAGCTTCAAAGCTTTTAGGCTTACGCGCCATAGACTTTGGGAGGAAACTTCTCTTATCGGTGTGACGGTTGACAAAATGAGAAATTCAAGATGAATTTTTATCGACTTTTATTAAGTTAAATCGAAGGAAGACCAATATCAGGGTTTTCAGACTACCTCGAGGTATGTTTCAGCAAATAGCTCACTTCAGCTGATCTCTTCTTAACCGAGCTGTTACCCACAGCAACTGAGAATTGGGTTGTTTTAGCCCTTACCGTCTTGCACAACGTAGAAGTAATTGAGAACCATGATATTTTAGGATGGAAGTAAATATACATATCAAGGCTTTGGCTAAATGTGGATCATGAGTTTTTATACGATTCATTAAAAGGAACCTTCAAATAGTAACTTTGCCATACCGCCATTCAATGCTCTAGTTGATCTGAAAATATACCTCCTTGAAAAGGCTATTTAGCCCGTATGATAGACTTTAAAGTCCTGCAGAGGACGAACGTTGGATTACAACCAGCACTAACGGGTTATATTACTTGTATGAACATTCACCACTAACGGGTTATATTACTTGTATGAACATTCACACCACACCAAACTTTCAATTTCAGTTAACTCGGGATAACCAGTTATTTCATACTAGAAAACCTGTACACCGAAATACGGTTTCGAAACACCAAGATTTAGTATTTTGATGTCCAACTTAAAAAAAACCACTACTCGTGCTTAGAAGTTTCTGCCAAACAATATTACAAGGTAACAGACAGCAACTTTACAGGTTCAGTATTTGACAACTTTTATTTCTTGACAGCTTTAATCAAGTGTCTTCAGTTTCACTAAAAGAATTAACTTGGTATAAGCAAAGGAAAGCCTGAAAGGAGTTTTTATTCGTATAATTTACTCAGACAATTTACAGTAGACTAACCTTTTATATAAAGAGTTTCTTCAATGTAGAGTTGAAGTCCGGCAAATGCTAATTAAGTATAATAATCGCCAGTACAACCGCACCACGACCGCTGGATAAGGGTTTAGTCTGATTTCTCTAAATCTTTGACCTTTGTCTTCCCAAGGGACTAGCAGTGCTACTGACAGATGTTGCAGGTTAGACTCTGAACACTGACCTGGAAGATTTTAAACAACGTTAGAAATTATATTTCACAGTTATTCCTTCCTGACAGGAGAAACTATGCTTATTTACATTACTATGTACTAGAGGTTTCAAGCTCTAGAATATTAAATCTAAAAAGCTAGTTTTAATGAATTAAAAGTATCCGATAGTTCTTAAAAATTTTTCGCTAAACTTTGACAGTAGATATTTTAAACAATTTTACTCTAATAACTTTAAATATTTTACCTTTAAGTACAGGAGGCCATTAAGCTCTCAAAAGCTAAGTACAATCTACGAACTCACCATCCTTAAGACTAAGTTTAGTGCAAGCCCCTCCTAACGTATGATAGACCCAAGTCTATCGTACGCTTTCGGAAGTAATCCTCCCCCACCAGGGGCTCCGCCCCTGATGGGAGAGGAAATAGCTTGCAATAGTTTAATTTTAAAAGACAAAACTAAACTAACTCACCTGATTGTTTAGAAGCAAAAATAGTTACCATTAGTCCTAGTTCACATTCATCGCGTGTCCAGTATCTTCAATCGACAAAATCATTACGAAGTCCAGAATATCCTGTTGCAAACCATCTCGTAGTCAGCACTAGATCATTGAAAGTTTATAGCCAGCCTGTTGGAAATATATAAGCGTTAATGTCCAGGCGTAACAAAACCTTAATGCACATAACTCTCGTGCATGGTTTAAAACCATACTAGAAAAAAATTAAGATAACTCTGAAACAGAATCTTTAGTTTAAATATAATTCAATTATGAAATATATAATACACCGCAAAGCAAAGCTTCAATACCCAATATAAAGTAGTAACACCACTTTAACAGTATATATTTAAATCCCAAAAACGGAACAATTACGCTAGCCATTCTAAACCTCAACAGTAATCAAATACGTAATACAACAAACTATAAGACTACGAAAACCTAAAACATAAAAAAAGGGCTACAGCCTACATACCGTGGGTTCCGTTCACACTGGTTCCTTGCAGCCGCCGAAAATATTAAGGAAAGATGGTGTAACAGGTGTCAAGAAAGCGTAGAATCTAGAAACGCCAAGGACATTGTAGACAAAAGACGATTAATTGTTTGCCGTCCTTGGCGCCAAACGATTCTCCCAAGTCAATAATATTTTTAACCTTTTTTTTAAGTATCGTGTTGAAGGATTTTGTGGCCTAAATTTTAAGTAGTTTTCGGTAATTATCTCTTGTTTTATTTCAAATACGGTTTATTCTGTTTTAATGCGTGAATAGGAATTACGAAGTATTATTCTTAAAGAATATTAAGTGTAAAATTTCAGCGTGTAGGTTTGGTGCGTGTGAGCTACTCAACCGTTTTGTTTGATCATATGGGACTAATGTTTATATATATATATATATATATATATATATATATATATATATATATATATATATATATATATATATATATATATATATATATATATATATATATTGAAGTAATTGCCTTCGTTTTACGGGTTTCAGTTTTGTGTTCCTTAAGGGTTGGGATATTTTAAATTACTCTTTTTGTAGTCTGATTCCTGTTGAGTAACTAATAAATGTACACGATGCTCAAATAACCGCATTTCGAAAGTGTTTCCATTTGAAATGTCATTCACGTTATTCCTCAGGGTATTAGTTTTGTTGACATTCAAGCCATTTAAATAATTGTTTAAGGTATGGATTAGTCCATTTCTTATATATTTATATAACTTCCGAAGCGGAGTTGTATTTATGATAACACGTAACTTATACCTTTGCGAATTATTAATAACGTTCTTAAAGTTTTATTGGTGTTCATAGGCTCTAAAAAATTTTAGGCTCTGAAAATTTTAGTCAATATTAGGTGAGGCTCCAGTTTTAAATTTTTGTTATATTTACTGAATCGTGTGGAATTTGTCTTTTTCAACAGGCTGCCGTTGGAAGGAGTTGGTATTCCTCTCTCGTCTCCTTCATGAAGGATTTGCTGTGTTTTTGAAATTCCACAGGGAAGATTCTCTTGGGATATTAAATACTGCGTGTCAACTGAACCGATATTAAAACTCTGGCTGAGGGACTACTTGGTAATGCATTATTGCCTTCATAACTGTCAGGTGAGTTACAGTTTACACAGTTGCGTCTGTCAAATCAAAAGTTGCAAGTTATATCCCCCTTCAGGGATAGGGATACCCTCCGAAATCGTATGATACGGACTTAGGTCCATTATACGTTAGGAGGGGCTTGTATTCTAAACAAAAAAAATTAGTCTTAATGCTAGCTTTAAGTAAAGGAGTCTTGTCCTATTAATCATAGAATTTCTGAAGATTTTTTTATCATAAGTCTGTTTAAGACAGTTACAACTACTACGAGATCTAAATATGATTTAATATTTCAACTTTACTATACCAATCTTGTTACTGCATACTGGGTAGTAGGGTACAGTCAAAGTCTTGTTAAATCGGTGAATGAATTAGATAGCACTGAAGACAAGATGAGAGCCCTTTCTGATGCTATTTATCTCTTTCAGGGGACTCGGAAACTGTTTCTCTGTGGATGGTTTAGGTAAATGCTGCTATCACCAGAGAAATCCTGACTTTTTTTATTATTGAAAATTATTTGTTCAGACATGTTAAACTGTTATCGAAATGTAATTGGTTTAAACAACTCTTTTTGACTTTTTATAAACCACATTAATCGACCAAGAAAATGGTGCTGTAGGACCAAATGTTTCACCAGGGTGGGGGGTTGGGTTTAGGGGCGTCCGTGCCCCTCATGCAGTGCACTGTAGGTCTTAATCCTTCCAGTTGCACTATGAAATAATTGTTAGGAGAGGTTGGATAGCAAGATAATATGAAAGGAATGAAAGGGGTCGCAGCTAGGGGCCGAATGCACGCTGCAAAGAACCTTAAGTAATGCCTACAGTGCACCGCGTGAGGTTCAATGACGGCACTAACCCCCTAAGGGATAAAGGTTGCGAAGGTTAGAACTTCGTATAGAGAATTTTACCCTTGCATAGTTCTGATGAAATTGAAGTTTGCCTACGCGTAAGAGAACGGTGGTATTTGTAACTTGTCCTAACCAGATGCAATTAGTAATTTGAAGTCTAGTTCTTCCACTAATTAATGCTTAATTCGCTGGATTTACGTAACTTTATTTTGAAAACTGCGCACCTAAAATAGAAGTGCTGTGCAGTCTACATAAGGTTCTGTTGTGTGTGTGATAAGGAGGAGTTATTAGCTGAAAACACTTACGGAAGCAGTAGTTATGGAATAAGGTCATATGAGCAGTTAAGGCTTAAAAAAGGTTGTCCAGAGATCTTGACTAAAACTCCTATAATGATTAGAGATACAAAATCATATCGAGTGTAATATGCAGCAGAGTTGGGTAATTAATTAATTTTTTTTAATACGAGACATTTATATTTCATAAGTTAAAAGCTTAATTTGATTTAAAAGCTGGAAGTCCAAGTCTTGCTTCTCAAGAATGAGCTTCCCGTAAGGGTGTAGTTCCGTCAGTGCACCTCGTGTGCTGCACTGTAGGCATTACTTAAGGTTCTTTGCGGCGTGCCTTCGGCCCCTAGCTGCGACCCCTTTCGTTTCTTTTACTGTACCTCCTTTCATATTCTCTTTCTTCCATCTTACTCTCCACCCTCCCCTAACAATTGATTCATAGTGCAACTGCTTTGAGGTTTTCCTCCTGTTACACCTTTCAAACCTTTTACTCTCAATTTCCGTTTCGGAGCTGAATAACCTCATAGGCCCCAGTGCTTGGACTTCGGCCTAAATTCTATATTCAATTCAAATTCTTTCATGTGCGCATTTTCATATCCAAGAATATTATTTCTGTGGCATGACTAGAAGAACCTTCATCTCCCACCTGAGAGGTCCTGGGATCGATATCGATGTGAGGTAGAAATTTGAATTTATGAAGTGATGCAAGAAATTTCGACTGAAAAGCTGTAAATATGGTCTGATTTGAAAGGGATGGGGCTAATCCTACAATAGTGTATTTAGCAAGCATACGCTTAATGAGAATGAAATTCTATTAATAAAAAATTTATTTATGACTGTTAGAAAATTGCATTTAGTTTCATTGCATATATATATATATATATATATATATATATATATATATATATATATATATATTAGCTAATAGGTAAGATGGATGGAAGAAGAATGGGGGCAGTTAGCTAGAAAAAAGGTTTTCGTTTACTTGCGATAATTATAAAACCGCTCCAAAGACCATGAATTCGACAGCCTGTTTTATTGAAGTAACGGTTTTTAACGACCGTCGGTCTGTTACTATTTTCTGCCAGAGATTTTCCGAGTTGTTGGTTTGTAATGAAAAACGAAGCTTCACTTGTGGGAATGTGTACCATTTTATTTCCGGAAGTTGTAGTTCACAAGATGTTTTTTTTTTCTTTTTAGTTTTCTGTAAAAGAAAGCTATTATAGAGGTGGCTTTGTCTGTCCGTCCGCACTTTTTCTGTCCGCTCTCAGATCTTAAAAACTACTGAGGCTAGAGGGCTGCAAATTGGTACGTTTGTCATCCACCCTCCAATCATCAAACATACCAAATTGCAGTCCTCTAGCTTATAGTTTTTGTTTTATACAAGGTTAAAGTTAGCCATGATCGTATTTCTGGCAGCGCTATACGTACCAACAACACAGGCCACCACCGGATCGTGGCTGAATTTCATGGGCCGCGGCTGAGAGTTTCATGGGCCGTAGCTGAGTTTCATATAGCATTATACGCCGTACAGAAAACTCGATTGCGCCGGATAAACTTCGGCCCATTTTTCACTTTTTGAATTTTAGACTTTTCTGTTAAGGATGAGAGTCGCAGTGTACTATAGACTTTAGTCTTTAATCTTCGATAAGAGTGTTCAAAGAAAGTCTCTAGATGTTGTTGATAACTTGACCTAAAAGTCCAGAGGTAGAATTCTGACCTGGAAATTGTTTATTCAGGAATCGTTGGCATAGCTGGCTTTTTTTTTTACCTCTGCAAATTGAACTTTTTTATTTTTAAGCGTCAGGGTACACCTCAAAGATACTACCACACCTATCAGTTGGCAGTTGCCAAACCTCTCTCTCTCTCTCTCTCTCTCTCTCTCTCTCTCTCTCTCTCTCTCTCTCTCTCTGACGCATACTTAAATACATACCTACATACTTACACATACATATGTATGTTTGCATGTGCGTATCTATGCATAACAAAGCTATGAAATATTTATTAAAGATGTCTTCCAGAAATATCCAAAGACCAAGATACAAATAACTAAAGGTACCTCAGAGCAAAGTCCCAATTTTTGGACAAATTTCTTGCAAACTCTTTATTATCAGATAGAAATCGATCATAATACGAAAGATTACAAATTTCCAAGACACAAAATCGATACCTGAATGATACCAAGTCACTGAACATCGTCTGAAACTGGTGAATGTATGATAATAAGTTATCCGGCGTCACAATAGCGAGGGTCATTGGCAAGATGAAAGGACTTCGACTGACAGGTATGAATCGTATTTTCTCACCTGCTTCCATTTTCCCTACCTGAGAGAGACTCCTCCAAGAAACTCCTCAGTCAAGATGACAGGAAGACAATAGGTGAGGAGGTTGATGAGTTCTCGGAAAAGGTCAAGGTCAGGTCTTGGTGTCAAGGGAGGGAATGAGGTAAGGAGGAGGAGGACAAGATAATCAAGTAAAAAATGCGCCCAAGTTTCTTTGGGGCAATCGAGTTTTCTTTACAGCCGCTACAGTGTATAATCAAGGCCACCGAAAACAGATCTATCTTTCGATGGCCTCCGTATAATGCTGTATGAGCCGCGGCCCATGAAACTTTAACCACGGCCTTGTGGTGGCCTATCCTATATCGTTGCCAGAAGCACGATTATGGCTAACTTTAACCTTAAATGAAATAAAAACTACTGAGGCTAGAGGGCTGCAATTTGGTATGTTTGATGATTGGAGGGTGGATGCTCAACATACCAATTTGCAGCCCTCTAGCCTCAGTAGTTGTTAAGGTCTGAGGGTGGACGGACAGACAAAGGCGGCGCAATAGTTTTCTTTTACAGAAAACTAAAAAGGAGAAGAAGTAGGTTGACGGAAGAGAGACGGAAATTTGATGACCGAGGAATGAAATATGCAAAGTTAACAAGTTATCTCTCTCTCTCTCTCTCTCTCTCTCTCTCTCTCTCTCTCTCTCTCTCTCTAGCCCGGAGGTCTGGTGTCTGTGCGTACGATGTAATTAGCGCCTATAAGGACTGAAATCCCTGATAATAATGGCGTTCCCAGGAATATTAATTAGCTTCTAATTAGATAGTCAAGTGAAGAATTTGGCCTACGTGATTAATATCGCTTTGGTTTGCAAATTAACTCCGGCGGAAGTGGGGAAGTACACAATATGGCGGAAGTGAGATGTATGGGAAACAAGATTAACCGCGGAGCTTCACAGTGTTGTATTTCAGTTAGTTAAGAGAAAGTGGTTTATTGATGTAATAGTTCCTGGAGTCTTGGAGAAGATATATATGTATGTATGTACACATATATATATATATATATGTATATATATATGTGTGTATATATATTTTATATGTATGTATATATATATATATATATATATATATATATATATATATATATATATATATATACATATATATATTTGTATGTATATATATGGAGAGAGAGAGAGAGAGAGAGAGAGAGTCAGTGCAAACGTACAAACTCTCTCTCTCACACAAACAACCACAACTCACTATATAGTCTAACGTTTTAATAATCATTAAGGTTCTTGTCTCTAGAAGTGAAAAGGGCGGGGGTGGTGGGAAGCGGGCCATACCCTAAACCATTCCCCCCTTCCAGCAGCAACTGGGAAAATCCTCCCTTCCCCCCTCCCCACCCCCCAAAACTCCCACCTCCAGAGCCCTCAGAGGGGCATTAGCATACATATTGCCCCCTCGGCGGAGACCACTCTGGGAGATATGAAATCGAAGTAGGTGAAATGTCTGTAGCAGGAGAGTAGGATGCAGGGGAAGAGGTCCTGTCAGATCTCACAGATAAAGGAAAAAGAATCCTACGGGATGAGGATCAAAGGCTTGAGCCTCCTACGGTGAGGTGACGCTGGAGATGAAAGTCAGTAACTCAACTGTGGGAGCTTAGGCCTAGTGAGAGGAGATTATTATCATTGTTATATTTATTATATTTTACTTCTCTGATCCGCCGTAGCGGAGGTATTGCCGTCGTTGTGCATCGTGTTGTGCACTGTAGACATTATTTAGTGCTACTTTGGCTTGTTATCTACGGCGTCACCTACTCCGAGGTGCTAGTACTAAACGTGGCGGAAGCTCCTTGGGATGCCGTGTTCAGTACCAGCCCCTCGGTGATCTAAGTATTATATACACCCATTTCTATATTGTGTGGTCGACAAACTATATTAATATACGATATCTTCGTGCGGCCGTATACTTTACATATACTAGGCCATATGGTGCTTAGTACCAGGATAATACTGCTTAGTACTAGCCAAAGTAGCATCCATTACTCGAGATTCTTTGCAGCGTGCCTTCGGACCCTAGCTACAACCCCTGTCATTCCTTTTGCTGTACCTCCGTCTATATTCTCTTTCCTCCATCTTACTTTCCTCAACCCTCGCCTAACAATTGATTCATTGTGCAACTGCGAAGCTTTCTTCCTGTCACACCTTTCAGACCTTTTTGCTGTCATTTTCCGCTTCAGCGCTGGATGACCTCATAGGTCCCAGAGCTTGGCCTTTGGCCTAAATTCTATGTTCTATTCTAACTCGGACTCACAGTGAGAACAGGCTTCAATGGACTCTCTTTATTTAAGGTAGTTACCTCCCATAGGCTCATCCACACTCCCGCAACGCCCCCCCCCCCCGTAGCTTCCATATACATATATCCCCCAGATGGCTCTTTCTTCCTTTATTATCTCAGACATTAGAGGAATGGCGGGGGGGAGGGGGGGGGGAAATTGCTCTGGAAAACAAAGGGAGAAATTAGTGTTTTTGTTACATAAATCCCGGTCTTTTAACCTTCAACGGTCAGCCTCTTCATTATCGTTTGTGTGTGCGTGTGTGTATGTGTGTGTGTTTGTGTGTGTTTGTGTATTTGTGTGTGTTTGTGTATTTGTGTGTGTGTATGTGGAAAACGCTACAATGTGTTTTGGCTGTGTTGGAGGCAAACAGATTAATAAGTGTTTTTTTTCTTGATGTAACCTTACAATACTGTACATTATATATACATACATACATATATATA
>NC_089766.1:7328507-7351007 GCF_040412425.1 Macrobrachium rosenbergii
GGTTTTGGAGGGACTTATATGCCCCCGGGTTGAAATTTGTTGAGGGCATCGCTCAGCTTGATGCCCTGTCCTGCCCCCCCTCACCTCCCCTTTCAAAAGAAATATTTCGGTCCAGATGCCCATGAATATTGACGTAGGAAAAGGTAAACGAATGTTGATATGATTATGACAGGTCAGACAAATGTCAGAAGGAATTAGAGGGAAAGAGAAGTAAACTGAATAATTTAAAAAAATAAAATTAGAAGAATATAGAACTGGAAAAAATACCCAAGAATCTTTACTTGTGGATTGAACCCTTTACTATTGTCAAGAAATGAGTTATTTGCACCGTTAAGTGACTAGATTTACTGATAAGAATGTATAAGGGTTCATGACAGGCGATATGAAAATATGGTTAAATGAACGTAATATAAATAGTTACTCCTTTTAATATTTTTAGTGTGTTGCAGTTTATAAAAATCAAAATTCATTATACAGCAACTTAATCTAACAGCTCTGTGATACTTATTTTTATAATCTACATAACCAAAAGATTTATGACAGAAATTTATGCAATAACGCTATAAATCATAAGGCTAATCTCACGGAAGTTTCCTAAGGGCAGGTATTGAGGATATCTAGACAGGTTCCAAGCGCGTATTTGTTGGCGCTTTATACGCTCATTTGAGAGCGCTTTTTGCTATCCCTCGATCTCTGTTATATAACCTCAGGTTATGTTACGTTTGTTGATTAATATTTCATTGTGCAATGGATTAGGTACCTGTGGGTAACTGGGTTTTGTCGGAGTCATGGTCGGGAAGAGTATAGCCTATAGGCCTAGTAACCTTATCCCAAAAGACTGTCTTGCAAAAAAAAAGAACTCCCAACGTTTTTTTTTATTTCTGAAGAGGAAATTCAGATCCCTAAAGTTTTATTGGTATGAAATATGTAGCCTACACAGACAAAAGCACTCTGTAGCAAGCATACCTCCACTAAGTCCTCCCATAGACTAAACGAAGAAGCTCTTTCTGATGAATGCATAGGGATTTTTTAAAATTATTATTATTACATGATTATTATTATTGGGAAAAGTTATCAGCAATGAGTTTACTACACATAAATCTTATTAAACAGTAATATAGGTCTCATTCGTGTATTGTATACCATCACATTATCTGCTCCGCCGAAGCAGAACGATGTCAAGAGAATTCATTTACCATGTGCCGACGCAGGTTTTTATAGACAACGCTTTAAAACATCCATTACACGTCAGGCCATTTTCGGTCCCGTCCTAAACGATCTGCTCCATTTTGCCAGGCTTTTGATATCAATTTTTGATACGACGCAAATTGGCCAAACTTCGCCCCCATAAAAGTATCCCAGACTGAGTCAACTTCTCAACTTCCCAACTTCTGATTTTGGTTGACAAACTCGTTCAAAAACTTCACTCCCTCCCTCCCTCCCCCCGCCCCCTGGGTGCATTCTTTCGGGGCCACCCCTAAAGACGACATTGGCATTGCATTAGCGAGGTAAATAGGCCTTAATATGACGAAATTTCGAGCGCGTTCTATTAGTATAAGTGGACTTTGACCCTGAGGGCGAATATCTTGGCCAAGATCTTGGATATGGCCACGCCGCAGTTGATTAAATGATGTAAGTACTGAGTTTTATTTAAAATGGATATTTTCTGCGACTGGTTCTATCTAGAATATATTGATTTAATACCTTTCGAAGGGTTTAGTAGTGTAGGAAGCAACGACTGTCGTGTGACTGAGGCATCCTTAGATACATGGCACTAGACCATTCACGTATTAACTCATTGGTGTATCATCCTTAAGCCTCCATTCACAAAAAGGAAGGTACGTCAGTCTTTGTCTACGCATGTATTTCAAGTCTTTTTGATGTTGGGTAAATAATAATAATAATAATATATTAATAATAATTTTAAAGGTCCCTATGCATTCATTAGTACGAGCTTTTTCGTTTCGTCTATGGAAAGATTTAGTGAAGGTATGCTCACTACAGAGTGCTCTCGTCTGTGTACACATTCCATACCAATAAAAATTTAGGAATTTGAACTTTCTCTTTATAAATAATAAAAAAAAGGTTGGGAAGTTTTTTTATGACAGTCTTTTGGGATAAGGTTACTAGGCCTATAGGCTACCCTTCTCGACCACGACTTCGATAAACCCAGTTACCTATCAGGTGCCTAATTCTCTAACCAAGTCAAGTAATGTCATTAAGATTTAATTAAACATGCCCAAATCACTATGCCCCACCCGGATTTCGATTCCTTGGCATCTCGGGGTATCTGAAGAATGGTAATTTCCGTAACCTGCAACGGAAATAGTTTCTGAGCAATATTGGTAACTTAGGTCTATGTCCAGTTTCAAAATGTGGTGTGTAACTTCACAATGTGACGCAGGTATGCGTTTTAATTACTTTATTCAGATAAATACTTACTCATTTCTTGACAGATTTCATTTCAACTTCACTTTCGTAATCCGTATCGTCACAGCCGGTTTTATTCCCAACCCGAAGCTAATACATTTCACATATTTGAAATTCAGCATCCCTTAAATTTATCGTTACATTGCATTCCTTAATATTCCCCTCTTTTCTTACCATCCTCATCTCCAGCATCACTTTCAAGTGTTCCATCCTTCTCCTTCGCCATTCCAGATTCCAGAAACCGCTGGGTACCGAATTCCAGCGGCTTCCGTCGGGTTTCTCTACTCATACTCGTTTTCCAGGTCACCTGACGTGGGGGAGGCGCCCCTCCCCTCAATCCTCATCTCCTGATCATCCTCGTCAATTGGGATGAGACGGAATCCTTGCAGAAACGTCGTGACCTGTGAAATAAGTTTCTAAGCTTCTCCTTTCCCCCTCCCCTACCCCTACTTCCCCACCTTACCCCTCTCCCTCCCTTCCTCCCCACCTCCAGGCTTATCCCATGGGACTATATAGATCAGGCGCAGGACTTCTGGGCGAGCGAACGGTTCCAGGATTAATGGGATAAAAACGGTGGTCTTCGATTAGGATTTCCAGGAAGCAATTATGGTGGGACGAGATAAATGGGAGATTTCTTCTCTCTCTCTTTTTCTTTGGCGGGATTTATATTTTTCGATGGCAAGGGGGGAAAGTTTAAATCGATTTTGCATGAAAGAAATAGGACTAGGATGAGATGGCAGGGAAACTCATTTGGAGATTTAATATGAATACTAACACGTAAGCTCATACAGGCATATCCAAATATACACATACGTGATATAGACAAATATATACACATATACTGTAGGTATGTTGGCACTGAAATCCTGGTATGGGCTACATGCATTCATCAAGTTTATGCATATGAACATATGCAAGAGTATATGCGCCGAAATAAGCATGTTCGGTGACAGACACGCATATACTGTTACATATCCATACATGCGTATTTATGCATGCTGTGAATGTGTGTATTTAAACGTTAATCATAATTACAAGCACGCATGCGCACCGAACACTCACTAAAACCCAAGCCAATGAACACCCTAAAAAGCGCAGCTAACAGAACACGAACGCATTCAAAAACGTAACCGTCGCTCGAAATCGAATCTAAACTCATTTATACAAAAAGATTATGCGTATACCACAACGGCCCTTCATGAAGCTATCACAACGGATTCTGATGAGGTTAGCATTATCAATTTAGCTTTCGCAAACCAGAATTAATAATTAGGTTCCATAATGTCATGGCGGCCAGTGACTCGTTTTATGCTTTGGTTTGTTAAAATACAGTCTAGTTGATTTTTAAGATCAGTGTTTTTTCTGGCGTGAAGTATAGTGTGTGTGAGCGTAAACAATGAGTGTTTTAGATCGTTTTTCGCGTGTTTTTAATTGGTTTTGAAGCTTCAGACTCAGTGTACGATGGCCTTAGACTCTCGTGATAATAAAAATAACAAAACATAGACACAAGGTCATAATATACCTTCATTAGAAGCCTATTTATCTTCGGGCTTGAGAGTCTCAAGTTGAGACGCCCAGCCGGCATTTTGGATTATAATCCTGACGCCGACCCACGATTAATCCTAGGATGAGACGGTCCTGGCCGGTTAAAGGATGAGGATTGTGGAAATGGAGGGGACAGCCATCGCCTTCTCTGGCTGGTGGTGAGTGTTGCAATAATGATTTTGTATAGCCGGTTCAAGGTAGGTCTATCCTAAACCTCTTTGTTAACGGTTTTCTCATTATAAGGCTTAGGTGTTGGTATGGCCTATGTCGTCTAGTACTCTTTCGATATTTTAAATAGGTCAGCTGCTGTAGAAGTTTATTTTGGGCCCCTATTAGTTTCCGGTTTTTGCATTACAGGCCTAGGCGTGATTTTAGGTCCCTTGAGGCTAGGGCTACTTGGATACTCTTAAGTATGTATTGTAGGCGTATGCATCATTGAAGGTCTTATACCGCCATTTGGATATTGTAAGTAGGTATCCTTCCTTTGAAGTTTATTTTTGAAGCACCGGTGGTTCATGAAGCAACAGGGACTGGTGTATGGATATGAAAATGATAAATTGAGGTTTCTGTCAGCGAGATGTCTGTCCATTTACTTTCGTGTAGTTGTCTTCCCGTTTTTTGTGTAATTGCAGAATTACGACACTTGCTTTGAATAAAATGTCAAACCCACGGCTAAAATGGGTTTGTAAACCTCTTAAAGGTGGCCATCCTTCGATTAATGATATTTAATACACTGAATTTTGTGCAGACAAATTCGTAATTTTAATCGTTTATATAAGCCGAAGTATGTAGACTTATATTATGACCTGTGTTCTGGATTAATGAACCCTTGTGTGCAACGCAGCTTGTATAAGACTCCTTTACGTTCCCAGTGTATTTTCAAGGAGATCTCTTATATAAGCAGTTCGCTAGCATTCATTACCTGTTGTAGACAGGTTATTAATTGACCAAACTTTCCTCCAACAAAGCCGTGGCAGCCTGAATCAACTTCGTTTACGTTCAACAATCGCGAATCTCTTTTGAGAGGGCCTTCGACAACTTGGCATCCGGAATTCGTCTTTTGGGAGGCAACATAAAGACGATAATGGCATAAAGTTTACAGCGTTCATCGACCTTGGCGAATTGACTCTTTTGAAACTTTCTCGGAAAATGGTGTATTGAAATGGCTCTCTCTCTCTCTCTCTCTCTCTCTCTCTCTCTCTCTCTCTCTCTCTCTCTCTCTCTCTCTGAGCTTCATTTCCGAAACACAATAGCCGAAGATAGCATTCTGTTATAGAAATGAGCTTTATTCAGAGAAACTATTCACTTTTACAAAACAATGTAGCCCGATCTTATCGTTACCGAACAGATATTTTGCTACTGGGTTTGACTGTATAGAACCAGTCTGTTGGTATAGGCCTATCTTTGATAAAGGATAATGCACTGTGGCAGTGTTCGTAGATTCAAATTAGAAAATGAGCACGGTTTGGTTAGCAATTATATTCTTTTATTTCATCTTTATTTGGACCGAATTCTTGGATAATAAAGACTTCAGAAATACCTCTCAATTTTTATCGGCCATTCCAATTTAACTTTTTGGAAGTGTGTAGAGACCCCCCCCCCCGTCCCCTTTTGGCGGGGGGAAGCCTGTGGAGCCGTCGCTCATTTTTTGGAAGTCTGCAGGACCCCTCTTACTTTTTGCAGTCCTGTGTAACTTTTTTTTTTGGGGGGGGAAGTCTGTTGGGGAAATCGTAAAATTAAAAGGCAGTTGTGCCCTACAGGTATTCAAAATACGTGTGCATCTGGCTGAAATTGCCTGTAGGTTGTATGTGTGGTTAATGTCTGCTAGTGTGCATACATCTGAATATATAGTTATTTTAGGTAAAATGTAAAATGGCTATCGTACTTATATATATACATATATTTAGGATTTTTAATATTAAAACAAATAAAGTGAAGCCTCTCTCTCTCTCTCTCTCTCTCTCTCTCTCTCTCTCTCTCTCTCTCTCTTTCAGGAGGAAGAGGCGCCGGAGTTAAAAACTTGCCCTCATGAATATGAAATACCTTATATAAAGTTTCTTCCTCTCAGCCTCACCAGATTATCGTACCATCAAATGGAAAATCGCTTTGTATCATTTGTGTGTGTGTGTGTATATACATGTACATATTTTATATATATATATATATATATATATATATATATATATATATATATATATATATATATATATATATATATATATATATATATATATATATATACTATATGTATATATAGGCTATATATATATATAATTGTGAGGTGAAAATTGGAAAGTTTAAGACATTTCTGTGATTTGTGGAGTATTATTATTATTATTATTATTATTATTATTATTATTATTATTATTATTATCTTAGACCAATCAAATAAACTTTCTTGGGCTGGTGTCCTACTGAAAAATAAGACTAAGAAATCTGGTACTTTTTCCTTGGAGTTATCGTCTTCATCTCGTCTAATTTTCTTCCTGTCTTCATTCATGGTAGTCCTGCAGCTTACTCTCAGACCAAACCCCACACTCTTCAGGTTTCCAGTTTCCAGCTAAATCTTTTCTCCGCATTTCCAGTATTAGTTTTCTGTAAAAGAAAACTATTATAGAGATGGCTATTTGTCTGTCCGTCCGCACTTTTTCTGTCCGCCCTCAGATCTTGAAGACTACTGAGGCTAGAGGGCTGCAAATTGACACATTGATCATCCACCCTCCAATCGTCAGACATACCAAATTGCAGCCTTCTAGCCTCAGTAGTTTTTATTTTATTTAAAGTTAAAGTTAGCCATGATCGTGCATCTGACACCGCTTCAGGTGCCAACAACACAGGCCACCACATAGCATGGCTGAAAGTTTCATGGGCCGCGGCTAGGAGCTTCATGGGCTGTGGCTAAGAGTTTCATACAGGATTATACGCTGTACAGAAAACTCGATTGCGCTGAAGAAACCCCTTTCATTCCTTTTTACTGTACCTCCATTCATATTATCTTTCTTCCATCTTCCTATCCAACCTCTAACATTTGTTTCACAGTGCAACTGCGAGAATTTCTTCCTGTTGCACCTTTCAAACCTTTCTACTCCCAATTTCCGTTTCAGCGCTGAATGACCTCATAGGTCCCAGCGCTTGGTCTTTGGCCTAAATTCGATATTCCATTCCATTCCAGCATCAATGAATCCCCTTTCAATAATAGCAGCCTTCGCAAAGCCAGGTAATAAGGCACTTCCATTACGCAGAGAGAGAGAGAGAGAGAGAGAGAGAGAGAGAACTTAAAACGTTCGTATTACCTGCACTCAGGGACTGCAATCACAGCACTGGTGGAAAGAGAGGAAAGAGGGAAGAGCGAGAATGAAAGGGGGAGGAGAAGGAAATGGCTGGAATAAACGTGTAAATGGGAGAACCAGATAGAACTTCGAAGAGAGGGGAGAGAACCGACCCTTTATTTGGGCATATGGGCTTGGAATGCCAGACGTGAAGATGGAATGTAGGGTATGTGTGAGTTTTTGTACGTGTATATGTGAGAGAGAGAAAGTTATGTGTGTGTGTGTGTGTAAGAGAGAGACACAGAGAGAGTAACCATTCACAGAACTGTTTGTCTCAAGATGACGAAATAGCTTAAGATATTCAACCTATATATCGATTCTGTACAGTAATGGGAAGACGGGTATCAGAAAATAACATGGATAATAACACTAATGAGATTTATAACAATATTTATTTTTTTTATTATTACTGTATATTTACTAAAAAATTAAAACAATTGCTGAAGACTATTTGTGTGTGTGAGAGAGAGAGAGTATGCATTCACCGACCTATTAAAAAGACGATAGAGAGGCGCTTGAGATATTCAACAAATATATCGCTTCTAAACAGTAATGGGAAGAATGGTGTCGGAAAATAATTAAAACTAGAACAATATTTATTATTTATTATTACAATATTTATAAATGGGGGAAAAAATCGCCGAGGACGCCAAACTACACGCGTGCACATGTCAATAAATCATGTATTGTAAGACAAACAATCATTGACGTCAGATTGACAGGAACCAAACGCGTTCTGTCGCTTCCTTCCTTCTCTACGGTCCACAGACCCTTCTCAGGAAAACCCCTCTTGTAGGGTGACAGCGAGACAATACGAGTGGTTGATGATGGGTCCTCGTTCCTCTGAAGAGGTCAGGTCAAGGGGATAAGGGAGGGGTGAGGGGAGAGGAAAGAGACGAATGGTGTAAGAGAGAGAGAGAGAGAGAGAAAGTGATTCAGAACTATAGGCTATGTTAGGGAAAGCAGGTAGCGTAATGGGGCAATAAAATGTAATGGAGAAAAATCACTTCTAACGTCTTTTGCTTTTTCATTATCATTCGTATGTATTCATACTCAGGTTCATTACATATGTATAATTGTGTTTATTACATATAGAATCAAGAATGATAGTAAGACAGTGGGAAAGAAATTCTCTCTCTCTCTCTCTCTCTCTCTCTCTCTCTCTCTCTCTCTCTCTCTCTCTCTCTCTCTATGTGAGTATACATGACTGCTATATAATTGTGTCCTTTACATATGGAATCAGGAATGATAGTAAGGCAGTTGAGTAGTACATTACTTTTAAACTACGTATATTTATTCTTATGTGCCATAAATTTTATATAGCCTATATATATACATACATATATATATATATATATATATATATATATATATATATATATATATATATATATATATATAATTTAAAGGGATTGACAACAGTATCTGTTTTGGCTTAGTTTGCCAAATGATTTTACAAACGTAGACAAGTCATGTCACTTTTAAAACAAGTCAATAAACAGACCCAAATGTTTCCTCAGACGGCTAATGTACCTCTCTTTGATTGGCAACATTTCTGTCTCAAACAATTATTATTATTATTATTATTATTATTATTATTATTATTATTATTATTATTATTATTATTTTGGATACCATCATGGGTGGGACGTACGTAAGCAATAGCAATATATAGTATCACAATTTCACTGGAAGAGGAAATAGAACACATAACATACTCCCTTTGAGAATTATTTCGTTATGCCTTCGTCCTCAAGGCTTGTTAACGTTTTGCGCAAGAGGGGAATGATAGAAAGAGAGAGAGAGAATTTCCTTTGTCCGTTGTTTTGATAAGACCGCTGCAAGCAGAATGTCAACCAAGAGTCGCATTATTCTTTTGTGTTTTTACGAGAGGAAAAGAACAAGAAGGACGACAACTCCTCTGTCATGACCACAAGTCGCTCGTATTCTCGTCTTTCGGGTCCTAAAAAAAAAAAAAAAAAAAAAAAAAAATTCTTTTGGGTAAAAAAAAACTTTCGGGTCCTCAAAAAAAAAAAAAAAAAAAAAAAAAAAAAAAAACGATTTCGGGTCCTTAAAAAAAAACACATCTTTCGGGGTCTCAGAAAAAAAAACTCGTCTTTCGGGGCCTCAAAAAAAAAAAAAAAAAAAGGTCTTTCGTGTCCTCAAAAAAATCGTCTTTCGGGTCCTCAAAGAAATTGTTTCTCGGGTCCTGAAAAAAATTTTTGCCTTTTGGGTCCTCAAAAAAAAAAAAAAAAAAAAAACTCGTCTTTCGGGTCCTAAAAAAGGATCTTATGTGAATCTTGCGTTTTGTGTTCCTCTCTTCTTCTTCCTCTTCTTCCATTTCTTCTTCTTGGGGTTTGTTTGAGGAGTTAGTCTTCCTTTATGTAATCAGTCAGATAATTTTTCTTTTAATCTCTTACATAATTATGAGTGGTACGTTAACGCGGAGGAAGTTATTTTTGGAGTATTATCATACATTTGTCTTTCTTTGACATGTTTGTTTTTCTTTTATTTCTGGGATAACTTTGTGGTGAAAAATACTCGATCTAGTTATATCTTGGAAGCTGGGAATAGTAAAATATTTACGTACGTAACATCAGTTAGTAAACAGCAAGAACTGCAAGTAGGCTATGTGATGTTATCAACAATTGTATCAGGCATTTGTCACTGATGTGAGAGTTTGTGTCCTTTTTTTGTCTCTCTACATACATACAGAGAGAGAGAGAGAGAGAGAGAGAGAGAGAGAGAGAGAGAGAGAGAGAGAGAGAGAGAGAGACTACTGACTCCCAGCCGCATTAAAAACTGACACACAGTTAACTGACTTGGTACTTATTATCAGGAATTTCCAGGCTTTCCAATTATGACAGATAGCTTATTAACAACAGATATATTTATGGCACCGGTGAATGTTGATATTTGGAATATATAGTCAATATATCCTGAAAACCATTTATGTAATTTCCTATTGATTGATCTGTTGCATCTTATACATCAAAAAAGTAAATTAAACTGAATACACCTAATTACATAGCCTACATGACAGGATTTTGTAGAAAGAACATATAGCCTATGCAAAATTTCGTCTTTTTAAAGCATAAAAGGCAACTGTAATATCACAAAAATGACAAAATATTCTTTTGTTCCCCTTAAGATAGAATAATGGAAAAGTATGTTAATCCTAGGATACTAGTCCTAGCATTTATGTAACCTTTGCAATAACAACAAATACACTGATAGTTTTTTTGCAAAATATTGAAAATATTTGCCAGTATGGAGAGCAGAAAAGGAAAGCTGCACTTTTTTATGTTCCAATTTGCAATAACAGCAAAATGCAATAAGTAACCTTTGCAGTAACAGCAAAACACAATAACTAAACTTTGCAGAAACAGCAAAACTCAATAAGTAACCTTTGCAATAGCAGCAAAAAACAATAAGTAACCTTTGCAATAATAGCAAAACGCAATAAGCAAACTTTGCAGTAACAGCCAAACGCAATAAGTAACCTTTGCAATAACAGCAAAACGCAATAAGTAACCTTTGCAGAAATAGCAAAACTCAATAAGTAACCTTTGCAATAGCAGCAAAAAACAATAAGTAACCTTTGCAATAATAGCAAAACGCAATAAGTAACCTTTGCAGTAACAACAAAACGCAATAAGTAACCTTTGCAGTAACAGCAAAACGAAATAAGTAACCTATGCAGTAACAGTAAAATGCAATATATAACCTTTGCAGTAACAGCAAAACGCAATAAGTAACCTTTGCAATAACAGCAAAACGCAGTAAGTAACCTTAGCAGAAACAGCAAACCACAATAAGTAACCTTTGCAATAACAGCGAAATGAAATAAGTAACCTTTGCAATAACAGCAAAACGCAATAAGCAAACGTTGCAGTAACAGCCAAACGCAATAAGGAACCTTTGCAATAACAGCAAAACGCAATAAGCAAACGTTGCAGTAACAGCCAAACGCAATAAGGAACCTTTGCAATAACAGCAAAACGCAATAAGCAAACGTTGCAGTAACAGCCAAACGCAATAAGGAACCTTTGCAATAACAGCAAAACGCAATAAGCAAACCTCGCAGTAACAGCCAAACGCAATAAGTAACCTTTGCAGTAACAGCCACACGCAATAAGGAACCCTTGCAATAACAGCAAAACGCAATAAGTAACCTTAGCAGAAACAGCAAAACACAATAAGTAACCTTTGCAATAACAACGAAATACACTCATGGTTCCGTTGCAAAATATATATTTAAAATATTTGGCAGTATGGAGAGCATAAGGGGAAAGCTGCACCTTTTTCTTAATTTTTTTTTTTATTTATTTTCTGGCGAGAGGCTGAACTTGTTCCCAAATTCCCAGCAGGAACTTCGTCTATCAGAGGTTTGCTGCAGTTTCCGGGGCTTGTGGCTCTCAATTTCCAACGTTATCTCGCCGAAAAATGGGGCATAAATAATGCACGAATTTTATGCGGATGCCTAAAAATGGTTGGCCCACCATTACCTGAGTAAGCCTGCCGGTGTTTAGATCGCCCTATTTTTTCTCTCTCTCTCTCTCTCTCTCTCTCTCTCTCTCTCTCTCTCTCTCTCTCTCTCGGGTGTTTTCTCCCCAGGGAAGAGAGAGAGAGGGAGGGAGGGGGTGGGGGAGGCGAACTAAAATACAGTAGATAATAGAACACACTTCTCAGTTGCGTAGATAGAGACCAGTGAGATTTCATCTGTTCGAAGCTATGATTATATATTGTATATATACTATATATACACACATATATATCTGTATGTATGTATGTATGTATACATATGTATACATTATATGTATGTATATATGTATATGTGTACGGTCATTTGATTCTTTGCTGTTTTTAATTTTTCCACATATATGGACTTGAGAAGAATGCTTCACACAAGTCTGTTGTTATATAGCATGTATTATATTATATTTAAAATTAATTTTCATCATTTACAACAACAATAATAATAATAATAATAATAATAATAATAATAATAATAATAATAATAATAATAATAACCTTCTACAGTGTGTGACTCACACGATTGATTGATTGATTTATGTCTATTAAAACTGGCGTAACAACACCTAGGTTTTTAACGCCCTAATAAAATTGAATCGGAAACCAAAAATGAATAAGTTTAAAAGGCGTTCCATAAAAAATCTTATATATTATATTATATATATGTATGTAAATATATACAAATAATATATATATATATATATATATATATATATATATATATATATATATATATATATATGTATATATAATCTTATCTCTTCAAATATACCACCCTGGCTCACACTAATGTTATCACTGGTATATACGCAGCATTTTCGGTACCGAAAAGTGGTAACTTCATTTAGGCAGCACTGTAGTCTAACCTTCTATTCTCCTTTGTCTCAGAAGCAAAAGGAACGCTCCTCCCATTTCCATAAAATATATACCAAGGGAATAGGGTCTACATGTCAGTAAAGGAGAGTAGGAATCTTTGTCTGAGAGAGAGAGAGAGAGAGAGAGAGAGAGAGAGAGAGAGAGAGAGAGAGAGAGAGAGAGAATTTGTACCGGAAATGGGAATTTCACAGGGAGGCAGTGGAATAATGATAGTTATAGTTAAGGTATTATTTAAGCCCTTTTTGATTGGCGTGTGAGTGTAATTTGATCAGACATGGTGTATGAAAATCTTGATACTTACTGATACAGATTTCATCCTATAGGGAAGGTCATGTTCCCTTGAAATAAACAACTTATTAATATAACTGCAAAAGAACACTAACTGTGACTTGGAAAGTAGGTCATCCTACTATCTCAGAATACCTAACCACGTATACCCTGTTGCTATTCGCCTCGTGATTCAGTACATTTTTGTCTATTTATCAATTTTTTTATTTATTTTTTCCTTTATAATAAGTGAGATCCCTTCTTTCTGTATTTCCCTTTACCTTCTCTTACTTACTTCCTGATGAGCACCATATTCTTTGGAAGCTGGAATTTCAAGGCAATGGTCCCTGTTGGCTTGTTCAATTTGAATAGGGTTCATCTTATGATAATTGATCATAATATTAAATATAATACCTATTTGAATTTGTCATTGAATATTGGTGCCCAGTTCCCGAACACCAGTATGTTGTGAAATGTAGACAGTATTAATGCATTTGTAAATAAAATATTATGTAAATAATTCCCAGATTTCAATGGCCAGATGCATTTTAAAAATATATATTGGTTGCTAAGCTAAATCTCATACCCTCAACGGGTAAAATTTTCGGATATATATATATATATGTATATATATAATATTTATATATGTATATATATAAAATATATATTAAAATGTTTCCGCCCGTTCATGCAATATAAACGTACGTTCATTTCACATTGTCAAAGCAACGGAGATATGACCTGTTTAGTTTTCGGGTTTAATAACAAAAGGGTCATCAGAATCCCATAAAACTCCCATAATTCTCTCGTTGCAGCCATGATTATGCTTAAATGATGCATACCAACGACAATTATTGCGCGTATTATAATTATGATCGAGGGCGCTATTTCCTGTAATAGTTTTATTTTGTAGTTTTTTTTTTCCTCCGTGTAACAACGACTGCATTTAATCCTAATTGTGTTTTTTTGTATCAGTTGTGTATGCGTGTTTTTTTTTGTAGATAACTTCATTGGAAAGTGTTATGTTCAGGCTTATATGTGTTTATATTGATATGTGTCAGTTGTGTGTGTGTGTGTGTGTTTGTGTATACATGCATACCTATATACTATATGTATATATATACAATATATATTAGAATGTTTCCTCCCGTTCATGCAATATAAACGTACGTTCATTTCACATTGTCATATCCATTGATATATTTGTATCTTAAATGATGCATACCAACGACAATTATTGCGCGTATTATAATTATGATCGAGGGCGCTATTTCCTGTAATAGTTTTATTTTGTAGTTTTTTCCTCCGTGTAACAACGACTGCATTTAATCACATATCAGATTGGAAAGTGTTATATATATATATTGATATGTGTCAGTTGTGTGTGTGTGTGTGTTTGTGTATACATATATATATATATATATTGATATATACACATATCAGACATATATATATATATATATATATATATATATATATATATATATATATATATGTATGTATACGTGTATATGTGTGCATACATATGCACGTATGCATACATACATACCTCCCTTCCACTCGACCACCTCTTCCCCTTCCTCATCCTCTTCCCCCTCCTGTTTCTGCTCCTCCTATTCCTCATTCTTCTTCTCATTCTCCTCTTTGTTTTTCCTCTCCTTGTAATTCTCTCCATCATTCTCTGTCTCATTCGTCTGTTCTTCGTCTAATTTCTGCCCCCTCAGTCACTCCCCTGTTCCACGCTGTCAGGTCCTGCTTCAGCGTATCAAGAAGTACCTCCGTCGCAACAAAGAGGAACAAGAAGAAAAAGAAGAAGCGAAAGAGGACCAGTGGAAGGTGACCATCTGCATTCACGAGGGGCAACGCATCGCCGGCCACGGGCTCTTCTCAAAGTTTACCTTCGCGCTGCGGGAAATCTGGGAAGGAGGCGAGGAACTCAAAAGGAGCGAGCTCGTCCTCACCGGTGCGGCGGCGGAGCAGAACTTGGCGCTGAAATAGGTCGTCTTCAACTCCCCGTTCTCAAGTTGGAGGTGATGCAGAAGCGGCACTTCCGGAAGGACAAATGCGTGGGAGAGCTTGCGATCGACCTGACTCGCCTTCCAAAACCGAATCGGAACGCGCAGAGCGTGGCTGTGGATTCACCCCGGGTCAACTTAGCTGAGGGCCACATCGCCCGAACGGAGTGTCCGGATTCTTCCCCCTGACTGGAATGGACGGAGGACGGAAGGGGAAGGTCAGACTCACCATACAACTGGACAAGGAGGACCAACCTCGTCGCCTTCGCCTCTCCTGCAGCGGTTGAGTGCCTCCGTGCGCCCGCAAGGAATATTATGTGTCATATTTTCCTTAGGGGCCGAGAGGCAGCTCGGAGACTTTTAGTCCGCGGAGCTCGCTACGTAATCAGACGCTTCACGTAGACCAGTACCGCAGGTGCGATTTGTATACAACTTGATAGTTGTATATTCGCACACATATGTATGTGTGTGTATGTATGTATGTATGTATGTATGTATGTATATATATATATATATATATATATATATATATATATATATTTATATAAATGTATATACTGTATAAACTATATGTAATGTGTATGATTGCATCCCACACACACACACACACATATATAATGTGTGTGAGTGCATTCCCCACATGCACGCACACACATATGTGTGTGTGTGTGCTAAACACACTCCCCACTCACATACATACACTTAAACATATATATATATATATATATATATATATATATATATATATATGTACACATATATGGGTGTGTTTTTTGTGGGAGTGTGTTTGCATGCACAACACACACACACACACACACACACACACACATATATATATATATATAAAATATATATATATATATATATATATATATATATATATATATATATATATATAAAATATATGTGTGTGTATGTGTGTGTGGGGGGGGTTGATGTGTGTTTGCGTTTGCATACACACAACGCACACACATTGACTGGAAGCCGTTGGTTCGTACTGTCGAGTGTTCGAGTCACTGTGGTGACAAACCATTCTTCACTTATAATTCTCCTTCATAGATACTCTCAAATAGCGCGAATTGGATATTAAAGTACATTTGTAGCTTAATGTTTGTATAAAAATTGCTACGGTGATATGATGAAAATTCGTATATTTTTATCACATCACCGTGGCAATTTATATACAAACATTAAGCTACAAATGTACTTTAATATCCAATTCGCGCTATTTCGAGAGTATCTATGAAGGAGAATTATAAGTGAAGGATGGTTTCTCACCACAGTGACTCGAACACTCGACAGTACGAACCAACGGCTTCCAGTCAATGTGTGTGCGTTGTGTGTATGCAAACGCAAACACACATCAACCCCCCCCCACACACACATACACACACATATATTTTATATATATATATATGTGTGTGTGTGTTTTTGTGCATGCAAACACACTCCCCCCACAAAAACACACCCATATATGTGTACAGATATATATATATATATATATATATATATATGTTTAAGTGTATGTATGTGAGTGGGGGAGTGTGTTTGCGCACACACACACACACATATGTGTGTGCGTGCATGTGGGGAATGCACTCACACACATTATATATGTGTGTGTGTGTGTGTGTGGGATGCAATCACACACATTACATATAGCCTATCAGTATATGTATATATATATATATATATATATATATATATATATATATATATATATATATATATATATATATATATATATATATACATATATATACATACATACATACATACATACATACGCACACATACATATGTGTGCGAATATACAACTATCAAGTTGTATACAAATCGCACCTGCGGTACTGGTCTACGTGAAGCGTCTGATTACGTAGCGAGCTCCGCGGACTAAAAGTCTCCGAGCTGCCTCTCGGCCCCTAAGGAAAATTTGACACATAATATTCCTTGCGGGCGCACGGAGGCACTCAACCGCTGCATCCACCACGCTCCTGCAGGAGCGGCGAAGGCGACGAGGTTGGTCCTCCTTGTCCAGTTGTATGGTGAGCCTGACCTTCCCCTTCCGTGTGTGTGCGTGTGTTTGTGTATGCAAACACACTCCACGCACAAAAGCACATATATGTATGTGTATATATATAGGCTATATACTGTGTGTGTGTGTGTGTGTGTAATCATGAAGCTACAACTGTCGTTTAATATCCAATTCACGCTACCTCGGGAATATCCCCGGTGGGGAGTTATCACCGAAGGGGAGTTTTTTTTTTGTGATAATGGTTCGGTACCGCCCGGTCATCGAGACCCGGTGGTACCGATCCATTTATCACTTAAAAAAAATATTTTCCTTCGGTGATAGTTCCCCATCGGGGATAATCCCGAAGTAGCGTGAATTGGATATTAAACGACATTTGTAGCTTCATGATTGTACAGTATATAAATCACGGTTTCATATATATGTGTGCATGCGTGTGTGTTTCCACGTGCGCACGCACACACACCCGCACACATATAGGCTATGTGTTGTGTGCGTCTACGTGTCTCCTTGAGTCAACACCTTTGTAATGTGGAATAGGCAACACCCCCCTGTAGAGAGATGTGGAGGTCGACCAACGTAGTTTATACAGTATATTTAAATGTAGGTACCAAAGGAACCTGACAATGACTACATACGTCATACCACTACCACTCTGCACAGGTGACGGGAAGCCCACTGCAACCAAGGGGCAATATTCCGACATTACGTAGACGTCCATTATCGTCAACCTACACAAGAAGAATTATCAGAAGGCACAGAGATCTCGCACAGAGTAGCCCGTTTCCAAAGGCTGCAAATAACAGATGCCATAAGTATAAATCAACATAAGCCTGTATTGAACACGCAAAGGAACACGGACAGAGTCATCCTGTGAGAATCTGAGAATCTGAAGGGAGAAACGAGCGACAGGACACTCCTGAACACGATAGGAACTACCGACAACAGAGAAAGTCAAAACTATCGGCCAGAGACTGGAATCATGCCCCCGCCCTAGCCCTTCGTTGCACACCGTGGCATAGGTCGTGTCCTACGGAGCACCAGAAAAGCTCCTGCTGCCACAAGGACCACCAGCAAGACCTGCTGACCATTAGAAATTCATCTCCCCAATAACTTCATGGTTTACATTTTTGACTAAGTTGTTAGGTCCGCATGTTGTAATAAGAACGGCATATGTCAATTTGTAATTTAGTCCTGGAGGTGCAGCAAAAAGGTGCGGAAACGATCCGTCGACTATAAAAAGCACATGAAAAGAAATGTGTGAATCATTTTTCCTCATTGATTATAAATTATAATATATATATATATATATATATATATATATATATATATATATATATATAATAGAATAGATTACATTGCTGTTATTTGCTGAACGTATTTTTGTGATCCATACGAACAAGATAATAATAATAATAATTCGTATTATTATTATTATTATTATTGTAGGGTCCCTTTCTTAGCGCAGATGTTTTAAAGATAATTACCATCTCAGCTGCTTTGAACTTATGATTTGTCCTTTCATTTCCAGTCATTATCTTTGCTTCAAATTATACTGTTTATATTAAGTATTCACATACCCAACTCCCTCTGGCATCTGACGGCTAAATGACTGGTCTAGATGAAGTTAGTGTGATTGATGATCGCAGATCCCAGCATCTTCCTCTCGTGTGTACAGTCGCTATTGAAAAAGCAGCACATCCACACACCAATTGATGCAGTGACCCGAATTTCTCGCATGTATGAACTGCCTCGACCCGCCTGTTCCGTATCTGATAGCTCGCCTGTGCTTCGTTACAATTACTGCATGGTATGTTGTGTTCATCACCAATTCTCTTCATAGCACAGCCTAGTATCCAGTATTTCAGTATTGTTTTTGGGGCTGTGATTAAACTGGAAACTGATTATAGTCCAGGAAAGGTATCCCTGGAACTCATAATCTGTTATGCAGTCTTACCACTTTTACAAAAGTATGCAGATATTATGGAAATATATGTACATAAAAAAACTACGTCAGTTTGTGCATGGGCTGAACTACCCCATTTTTGTATTTCAGCTCTGTGTATGAAATTCACGCTAGTGTATTTTACTGGAGATAAAGCATTTATTATTATTATTATTATTATTATTATTATTATTTTTATTATTATTTAAAGAGAAATCAGGACCTCATGTACAGAAATTTTGAAAATGAAAGGATATGATAGCAAGCAATAAATCTCTCTCTCTCTCTCTCTCTCTCTCTCTCTCTCTCTCTCTCTCTCTCTCTCTCTCTCTCTTGTTGTTTAGCAGCGTCCCTTCGGCATGTAACTCCAACCACTTTTCAGCCGTTTCTCTACCTCCATTTACTCTTCCTTTCACCAGTCTTACTGTCCAACCTCTCTAACTGTTACTTCGTAATTGCTGACAGCTAAATTTCATAAAATCTAATTCTCTCTCTCTCTCTCTCTCTCTCTCTCTCTCTCTCTCTCTCTCTCTCTCTAATAGCAAGCTCTCTCTCTCAATCTAATAGCAAGCAATGAATTCAGACAGAATCTCTCTCTCTCTCTCTCTCTCTCTCTCTCTCTCTCTCTCTCTCTCTCTCTCTCTCTCTCTCTCTCTCTCTCTCTGAACATTATAAGAATGGAGAAGGCGTACTGAAGCCTCATGGCTTCCAGGAATCTATTAACAAAGAGAGGTAGTTACGGACGAGAATGAATACGGAATGAAGGTTCATTTTAAGGTTCATTTTACATGCATTCGGATCCCCTTTACGTGAGTCTGGATCCTCTTCGTCTTCAGCACAATAGGATGGGGTTGAGAGGGGAAATTCTTGAGATTAAAAGTAGGGGATTCAACACCACTTTCGTCTCCCTTATAAATTGAGTCTTTTTAGTTTTCTGTAAAAGAAAACTATCCTGTGCTGGCTTTGTCTGTCCGTCCGCATTCTATTTTCCGTCGGTACTTTTTTTGTCCGCCCTCAGATTTTAAGAACTAATGAGACTAGAGGGCTGCAAATTGGTATGTTGATCATCCACTCTTCAATCATCAGACATCAAATTGCAGCCCTCTAGCCTCCTCAGTTTTATTTTATTTAAAGGTTAAAATTAGCCATAGTCGTGCCTCTGGCAACGATATAGGATAGGCCACCACCGGGCCGTTGTTAAAGTTTCATGGGCGGCGGCTCATACAGCATTATACTTAGACCACCGAAAGATAGATCTAATTTCGGTGTCCTTGATTATAGCCTACGCTGTAACGGCTGTACGGAAAACTCGATTGCGCCGAAGAAACTTCGGCGCATTTTTTACTTGTTATTTATCTGTTTAATATTTGTTGTTTCCCGTAGGGGGGGCGGGGGAGGTAGTGCCGTCAGTGCACCTCACGTGGACCTCTGTAAGCATTACTTAAGGTTCTTTCTTTGCAGTTCTTCGTTGGGAGAGTGGGTTCCGTTCTCAGCTAGCACTCTGCTGGCCGCGAGTTCGAATCTCCGACCGGCCAGTGAAGAAAAAGAGGAATTTATTTCTGGTGATAGAAATTAATTTCTCGCTATAATGTGGTTCGGATTCCACAATAAGCTGTAGGTCCTGTTGCTAAGTAACCAATTGGTTCTTAGCCATGTAAAATAAATCTAATCCTTCGGGCCAGCCCTAGGAGAGCTGCTAATCAGCTCAGTGGCCTGGTTAAACTAAGATAAACTTAACTTAAGGTTCTTTGCAGCGTCTCTGCGGCTCCTAGCTGCGAACCCTTTCGTTCCTTTTGCTGTGCCTCCGGTCATATTCTCTTCCCTCCATCGTACTTTCCATTCTTTCTCACTAATTGTTTCACAGTGCGACTGGGAGGTTTGGCTCCTGTTGCACCTTTCAGACCTTCTTACTGTCAGTTTCCCTTTCAGCGCTGAATGACCTCTTAGGTCGCAGCGCTTGGCCTCTGGCCTAAATTCTGTATTCCAGTTCCAATATTTGTTGCTACGAAGACGAATGTTGGTGTTGTAGGTATCCAGAGGTTGTTATTTATGTCAGATTGTAAGAATTGTATAGATAGTTATGCAAAGACCTTTCTTGATTGCCTTTTCATTACCAGTTAATATTTCTTCTTATTGATGTTATTACCTTTCGTCGCCAGTTACCTTTCATTCTTCTTCTTCTATTATTATTATTATTATTATTATTATTATTATTATTATTAAGATTATTATGTAAGATAACCAGATAACCGAAATATTGAAAAGCCATTCATTCTGTAATTACACGAATATGCAAAGGCTCGTTTTAAAAAATGTCAAAATAAATAAAAGAAAGGCAACTCAGTTATAAAATATTACGTGAAGTCAGGAGAGAGAGAGAGAGAGAGAGAGAGTTTTGCACTCCTCCTCTTCTGATCCTTTTTCCATCTTTCCTTTTTTACCAATAACTGATATTTATAGCTCGGCCATGGTGAAGTGTCTCATGAATATTCAAACAGGTGAGGACAGGGAGATAGAGAAAAACTGCCCCGTGAAAATTTAGGGCGAATGAAGGCTCACTGTTGCCAATACAACAGGGAACCGAAGTTGTTTCTACATGTGTGTGCCTGTATATGTATGTATGTATGTATGTATATATATATATGTATATATATATATATGTATATATATATATATATATATATATATATATATATATATATATATATATATATATATATATATATATATATATATATATATATATATATATATATATATATATATATATCAAATATAAGGAGCCCATAAAAATGCCAAAATATGGAAAATAAAGGCTATATTTCAGAGACCAGCCTGAGGAGGGAGACATTTTGGTCTCTGAAATGTAGCCTTTACTTCTTACATTTTGGCGTTTTTATGGGCTCCTGATATTTGATGGAATTCTGATTCAACAGAAAATATTTCACAGTCATAGATATATATGTGTATATATATATATATATATATATATTTATATATATATATATAATTTGTCTCTAAATGGTTGACATTTTCATATAGTTTTATACATATGTTAATTCCCAAATACCCAGTCAATGTCAATTCATTTTTCTCCACAAACACACAATTGGGACTTTAAAATGATGAGTTTCTCTAGCACGTTCCGTGGTTATTAAACTAAAAAAAAATTCCCTCACCTAGTTGTTATATTTATACTTGGAGCTGGAGTGATTGGCAATGACAAGGAAAGCTAGTCAAAATTTAACTAAAGAGTTGTGATAGAGTGTGGCTACACAAAGGCCCCCAGCCCTCTCCCCATTAGTTCTGGCTTGACCTAGGACTGTTGCCCCTCCGCACTTTGAAGAGTTTTTTTTTTTTTTTTTTTTTTTGCACGAGTCAGTCAGCAGTCGGTTGGGATAAAAGGCTTTATCATATTTCTCCCTCATGATGTCTGCGTTGTATCCCTCCTGGTGATCACCATTCACAGTTTGACACAAGTCCTGCTCTGCAAGTGTCCTGTTTGTAAGGATATTGTACTAGTTA
>NC_089766.1:7356007-7371007 GCF_040412425.1 Macrobrachium rosenbergii
GATCTGAGGGCGGACAGAAAAAGTTCGGACGGACAGACAAAGCCATCTCTATAATAGTTTTCTTTTACAGAAAACTAAAAATGGAAAGGTTACCCAAGTCCGTCTCCCACTCCTTGGAAACCCGAAACTCTCTCTCTAAAATGGTATTAGCATACATATTGGCCCCCCTTGCTGGCGAGAGCATCGAGTCGGGATATGAACGCGGACGAGGTCAAAATTGTCCTTCTCGGAGGTGAAATGCAGCGGAAGTTTGCCGAAAGTCTGAAGGACCCCTTGAGGATTGGGTCATCCTGTGATCCTACGGCACTTGGTGGCGGTTTTGAGAAGAAGGCTTAAGTCACGTGAAGGGGTTTATGTGTGACTTTTCTTTAAAAGAAAACTATTGTGCCGGCTTTGTCTGTCCGTCCGCACTTTATTTTGTACGCACTTTTTCTGTCCGCCCTCAGATCTTAAAAACTACTAAGGCTAGAGGGCTGCAAATTGGTATAATGATCATCCACTCTCCACTCATCAGACATGCCAAGTTGCAGCCCTCAATCCTCAGTAGTTTTTATTTTATTTAAGGTTGAAGTAGCCATGATCGTGCTTCTGGCAACGATATAAGATAGGCCACCACCAGGTCGTGGTTAAAGTTTCGTGAGCCACAGCTCATACAGCATTATACCGAGACCACCGAAAGATAGACCTGTTTTCGGTGGCCTTGATTATACCCCGTCGGCGCATTTTTTACTTGTTCTTTATATATATATATATATATATATATATATATATATATATATATATATATATATATATATATATGTATATATGTATATATATATATATATATATATATATATATTCATATGCTAATTTGACTATGTGCGGGTTTGACTCCTGCTACGGATGTCGGAATTTTGGTTCCTCGTTTGGATTTCAAGGCTTTGTATTAACATGTGTGATGAAATCGAGACGTTAAGAGGGCATTATATATATGTGTTATATATATTATATATATATATATATATATTTATATATATATATATATATATATATATATATGTATATGAACAAAGTTACAGCCACGAAAGAAAAGTTAAACAATTGAGATTCTGAGTACTTTCGTCATACTACCAGGACATGGTCACAGGGTGTAACTTTGTTCATATGATCATCACGTTTTTATCTTTTTTTGAGATTTAAAACCAAATATAATATATATATATATATATATTATATATATATATATATATATAATATATATATATATATATATATATATATATATATATATATATATATATATATATGTATATGTAACTGGCTCAGTGGAAATGTTTTGACCAGAGGAAAATTCAGAGAGAGAGAGAGAGAGATCAAACCATGCCCACGCTATTCCCAAACGGTTGTCCATAGTAGACCATTTCATTCTGTATCCCCCAGATATCCCGAATATAGAAAGAAATATCCGGTACTGGATTGAGGTCAGCCAAATCCAGCAGCAGTTACAACAACACTTCGTCCAGTGGGAATTCGAAGCACTTTCATCCAGCCTCGAATGGATTCATCCTTTCGTCCAGCCCCGAATGGATTCATCCTGTCATCCAGCCACGGATGTATTAATCCTATCCAGCCACGGATTTATTAAGCCAACCGCGGACAGGTGGATTCCACTCGGGGATGAGAGGAACCACTCGAATTTTTAACAAACAAAAAACGAATCAGATTGTTTACAGCAGCGCTGCAAATAATTCACCGCAGTACACCTCACGCGGTGCACTGTAGGCATCACTTCAAGGTTCTCTGCAGCGTCCCTTCGGCCCCTAGCTGCAACCCCATTCGTTCCTTTTACTGTACATCCTTTCAAATTCTGAATCTTCCATCTTGCTTTCCACCCTTTCCTAACAAATGATTCAGAGTGCAACTGCGAGGTTTTCTTCCTGTTACACCTTTCAAACTTTTACTGTCAGTTTCCGTTTCAGCGCTGAATGACCTCATTGGTCCCAGTGTTTGGCCTTTGGCCTAAATTCTAAATTCAATTCAGTTCAATGTAACGAATAGCCATTGAGAAAATCCTCTCCAATTCCTCTCGTACCTGGAAGTAAACGATAGATTTAAAAGGATATTGCACTTTCTAAAACCGCCATTAAAGAGCAAATCTTGCCAGACATCGGTGAATGCAAGCCCAGATGTCGAGGAATACTCTTTGCGGTTATGAATGAGTTATTGCACATATTATGAATTTTTTACAAATGTTATGAATGATTTTTTTGACCGGTGTATTCAGACTTCGAAAGAGTATACAAATTAAAAGGCTCAAAGGCCCAAGTCAACCGCAGAAGTGAAATTCGTTTTGCCGTTTCTGGGAAAATTTTAACGAGCGTTCCGTCTGTGAATTATATACTTATTTCAATACGTTACTTGTCTTTTTCGTTTTTGGTGAGGGGGGAAGAGAGAGAGAATGAGAGAGAGAGAGGTTTAATAAAGGAGAAATTATTTTACCAATTATTACTCTAAGGATTATTCGTGTAAGTCCTCATATTTCGTATTGACCGGTTTAATAATATATATATATATATATATATATATATATATATATATATATATATACATATATATATATATATATGTGTGTGTGTGTGTGTGTGTGTGTGTGTGTGTGTAACATCGAACAAAGGAGACGGTTATTTTAACAACTGAGTCGTTTGGAAACCTTACAAAAACTAACAATCAAGGAGAATGAAGTTGTATCAGGGCGTAGCTTCTTGGGAAGAGTTAGAGAGTAAGTATTATTTATTTATTTATTTTTATTTATTTATTTTTTTTTTATTTTTTTGCTTGGAAAGAGGTTGGCAGAGAGTGGAAGCGAAGAGAAAGTGTTCATGAAAGCGTTCGAATTTGACAACCAGAATTTTTGAACTTTAAGAAAACCATGGAAATGGCAACTTTATTACATAAAAATTTTTCAGTTTATATATATATATATATATATATATATATATATATATATATATATATATATATATATATATATATATATACATACACACACATACACATGTATGTATTTAACAAACCGTCAGCGTGTTCATTTGCCCTTTGCAGTATTGACAGGCCTATGCTCTTTGCTGTAGCGAGCCTATGCCCCAGAACCTACCCTGCGCAGGAAGCGATTTAATCACTGATTACCTAACTATGATGCCCCTTATTTTTGTTGAAGACTTCCTTATGTAAGCATTCCCCGTTACGTAACGTTATGTAACCTTATTGCCATGTGGAGCGCAACGTTTTTCTCATTTTTTTAGTTAGCAATGTCTGGGAAATTTTAATTAAGAAGGAAATTTTGATGTCTTTTTTAAAGGGAAAAAATGTGGACGATTTGCTGATTAGTTTGTGTGTGTGAGAGAGAGAGAGAGAGAGAGATGATAATAATGTGGATAATGAGGAGACAAGTTAGAGAATTTGTTAAGGGATATTGTGTGTATATATACTGTACATATATATACTTGTATATATAATTATGTATATGTATATATGTGTGTGTATATGTATATATGTACATATACATACATATGTGTGTATATATATATATAGACAATTTCCCTTATCAAATTCTCTAGTTTCTCTCCTTCCTATCCACATGGTCACGATCTCTCTCTCTCTCTCTCTCTCTCTCTCTCTCTCTCTCTCTCTCTCTCTCTCTCTCTCTCTCTCTCAAGCTAATCAGTAAATCATCAACATTTTTTCACTTTACAAAGACATTAATTTCCTTCTTAATTAAAATTTTCCAGACATTACGAAAAAAAAATGAGAAAGTTGCGCTTCATATGGCAATAAGACGAAGTAACAGTGATGCAAAGGCATGTTGAAGGATAGGTAGACAAGAGGAGAAGATAAGAGGAGAGAGAGAAGTTATTTGTTTAAAGGTTAACTGTACAGATCAAGAGAGAAAGATTGAGAGACAGATAGAGAATTTGTTTATTTAACGCATAACTGTATGTGTTGAGAGAGAGAAAGAGAGAGAGAGGGAGAGAAGTAGAAGTTTGTTTATTTAATGCATAACTATACAGATCAAGAGAGAGAGAAGAGAGAGAGAGAGAGAGAGAAGTAGAAGAAGTTTGTTTATTTAATGCATAACTATACAGATCAAGAGAGATAGAGAGAGAGAGAGCTTGTTTATTTAATGCATAACGTAAATGGAGAGAGAGAGAATGGAAGTTTGTTTATTTAACCCCTAACTCTTCAGGTCAAGAGAGAGAGAGAGAGAGAGAAGTAGAAGTTTGTTTATTTAATGCATAACTATACAGGTCAAGGGAGAGAGAGAGAGAGAGAAGATGGAAGTTTGTTTATTTAACGCATAACTATACAGGTCAAGAGAGATAGAGAGAGAGAGAGAGAAAGATTTAATGAGAGAACTTATATCCTCATAAAGAGAGAGAAAACCTGAATCACAAGTTTGTTTATTTAATGCAGCCACCGCTGACAGATCAAGAGAGAGAGAGAGAGAGAGAGAGAGAGAGAGAGAGAGAGAGAGATTAAACATCCTTATTTAATGCAGAAAACCCTGCTAAAACCCAGCAAACATAAACACAGCCACCGTCTGAGGAGAGAGAGAGAGAGAGAGAGAAAAGAGAGAGAGTTTGTTTAAACATTTAAACGAAGCAAAAACCCGATATCACAAACCCAGCAAACAAAACACAGCCAGAGAGAGAGAGAGAGAGAGAGAGAGAGAGAGAAGAGAGAGAGAGAGAGAGAGAGAGATTAAACATCCTCATAAACGAAGCAGAAAACCCGATCGATCACAAACCCAACAAACATAAACACAGCCACCGCTGAGGAGAGAGAGAGAGAGAGAGAGAGAGAGAGAGAGAGAGAGAGAGAAAACCCGATCGATCACAAACCCAGCAAACATAAACACAGCCACCGCTGAGGAGAGAGAGAGAGAGAGAGAGAGAGAGAGAGAGAGAGAGAGAGAGAGTAAACTGGAAGGGGGCTGGATAGAGTGAGATAAATATAGTCGTCCGGGCGAAGTAAACAAGCGATTGGTGGGGGATTGGTGGAGATTTGGGGAGGCCGAAGCCTGATGGATTTTGATTGATGGAGAGGCTGTTGGAGTGTGGGAAGGGGAGGGGGAGGGGGTGGGGACCGAATTCTCCTCCCGCCGCTAGGATGATCGAGTAGGAGGGGCTAGTTCATCCTTATCATCATCCTTCCCTCATCCTTCGCTGTCAGTGTCCTGGCAACGACGAGGCCGATGGCGAAGATGATGGAAGAGGAGGGAGGAGGCGAGGAAAGGGGAGGTGGGATAGTGAAGATGGTGAGAAGGGAATAGGTCACAGGAGAAGCTCGTGAGAATTGGGGGTGAAGTGACGGCATGGTGGTGGGTATTGTTATTGATCATCATAATTAAAGTCATAGGTACTGAAAAACTGAATAGATTATTTTAATATAATCATAGGCGAATATACATCTTTTTATTTCCTGAGAAGTTACAAGATCTACGAAGAACGGGAAGATTTATCACAAGATTCAAGAAAAGAATAAGGAAGAGCTTCAGTAGGTCTTGGATATTGTATTTTACCAAAAATTGTTTCATCAGCCTATGCAGTTTTTCAGCTCTGATAATTCCTCCTAGCTCTTCAGATCTTGTGATAATTCTTCCCCGTTCTTCGTAGATCTTGTAACTTCTCGAGCAATAAAAAAATGTATATCCACCTATGATTATTTCACCAATCTTTGCAATTTTAGCCAAAGTTAAAGGCTTTCGTTATGCACGTCATAAAATTAGATTTTCAGATCAGGTGAAGCGGCCCTTTTACAAACCCCACGACTTGCACTGTATTTTCTGAATGGCAAATTGAAAATGGCAATAATTTCAGATTGTATTCTGCATTGGTAAGCAACGGAAAGGTGTGATCCTTGGCTGTCTTAAACATTTTAAACCCTGGGCCAGTCCTGTCTTCCTTGGCTTCAAATATCTTCTTAAACATCTCTCAGTAGAGGACTCTCTCTCGTCTATATAAGGGGGCTCTGGGACTCTGTAACTCTGGCACAAATACGTTCCCTGTAGGGTCTTCGATACCACTTAGTTGGTCTCGTCATAGACACTCCTAGCTTCACACAGTGTCGTTGGAAAGTTCAGTTCTCTGATTTGATTCAGTTGCGTCATTTATGTATTATATATATATATATACACGTATGTATATATATATATATATAGATATTATATATATATATATATATATATATATATATATATATATATATATATATATATATATATACATATATATATGCATATGTATGTATATATATGTGATATATATATAATATTATATATATACATATATATATATACATAACCTACATACATATACAAAAATAAAAATAACCTATATACAAAAATATAAAAAAAGAAGGCTGTCTTTAACTCAGCATCATATATCTCTCTCTCTCTCTCTCTCTCTCTCTCTCTCTCTCTCTCTCTCTCTCTCTCAAAAATATACCATAATTTTTTCATGCCTTCTCTTTAGTCCTGCCAGATTTTCCCAGCGTAAATCCACCCCTTGTCACGCCATGATGGATTCTTTCGTTCTTTTCCCCCCTACTGCAAAGGAGAGAAAATTTATCCCCGTAATTTTTTCGTTGTCTAATCTCTCTCTCTCTCTCTCTCTCTCTCCAATCGTTATTCTTCCTGCATTAATGACAGCGTAATTTTTTTATATTTATATTATTTTCTAATTGTTTCGCTCTCATCGTCTCACACAATATTGTTCTGCCATCTGTATTCATAAACGAATTTTATTCCTTTCTATTCCCCACGTACCGTTATTTATTTTCCTTCAATTACGTGCATTAAAATGCTCGACTTCATCAGTGAATTACACGATTTTCATCATCATTATTCCATACACGTATTCCTTCCTCTTCTTCTTCTTCTTCTTCTTCCTCTTCTTCTTCTTCTGGGAATAAACCGCGTCCCCAGATTCCCCTCGAAACATTCTCCCCTCTGGTAACGAATTTAACACATTTTATACCCGGGGGCGATCCCTAGACGAGAGGGGGAGACCCACTAAGGGCATGTAAGAAACAGCATCACATTACTATGAAGCCATGAAAGAGATCGCGAACGTCCGGCTAAATCAGGCTCTGAGTGAAGAGGAGAAAAAGATGGAGAGAGAGAGAGAGCGAGCTCCCGTGGAAGAAGCGAGCAAGCGAGCCCCTCGGCTTCAGAAAAGGAGGATGAAAGCTGTGTTTGTGAGTGTGTGTGTGTCCCCAGGGGAGCTGGAGCCTTGGAGCCTCTGGTGGGGAGGGATGGAGGGAGGTGTCCCCCTGGGGAGCTGGAGCCTTGGAGCCTCTGGTGGGGAGGGATGGAGGGAGGTGTGTCCCCCTGGGAGCTGGAGCCTTGGAGCCTCTGGTGGGGAGGGATGGAGGAGGTGTCCCCTGGGGCTGGAGCCTTGGAGCCTCTGGTGGGGGAGGGATGGAGGGAGGTGTTCCCCTGGGGAGCTGGAGCCTTGGAGCCTCTGGTGGGGAGGGATGGAGGGAGGTGTCCCCTGGGGAGCTGGAGCCTTGGAGCCTCTGGTGGGGAGGGATGGAGGGAGGTGTTCCCCTGGGGAGCTGGAGCCTTGGAGCCTCTGGTGGGGGAGGATGGAGGGGAGGATGGGAGTGTCCCCCCGGGGAGCTGGAGCCTTGGAGCCTCCGGTGGGGAGGGATGGAGGTAGGTGTGTCCCCCTGGGGAGCTGGAGCCTTGGAGCCTCTGGTGGGGAGGGATGGAGGGAGGTGTCCCCCTCGGGAGCTGGAGCCTTGGAGCCTGTGGTGGGGAGGTATGGTGGGAGGTGTCCCCCTGGGGAGCTGGAGCCTTGGAGCCTCTGGTGGGGAGGTATGGTGGGAGGTGTCCCCCTGGGGAGCTGGAGCCTTGGAGTCTCTGGTGGGGAGGGATGGAGGGAGGTGTTCCCCTGGGAATCTGGAGACATGGAGCCTCTGGTGGGGAGGGATGAAGGGAGGAGTCCCCCTGGGGAGCTGGAGCCTTGGAGCCTCTGATGGGGAGGGATGGAGGGAGGTGTCCTCCCCTCGGAGGATTAGGAGCAGGTTGGAGTCTCTGGTTTGGAGAGGGAAGGAGGGAGGTAGAACTTTTAGGAGACTGGCCAAGTAGGGGTTGTGGAAATCTGGTAAGGGTGCGGGTGGGATGGTTTTTAGAATGGATGGGGGTGGGGGAAGGGAGGAGGATGGAGAGATGGGTGGCTCATGAAGATGGAGGATAAGAAGGATACGTATAAGCCAAAATACAAATCTCCGAACGAACAAAAGAGAACAGAAAAAACGAAAAGGAGCGGCGTAATTGTGAGAAGAATAAAATCCCTTGAGAAAATAAAATAAAAGAACTTCAGGAAATAAAAACCCCTAAGAAAAACTGCCCGCAAAAGGAGAAAGAAGTTATATTAGAGCGCAACTTTTAAAGGAGCAGTTAAGAGGGTAATAAAGATTTTTTTGTGGGGAGAGAGAGATTGACCGAGTGCGGGAACGTAGAAAAAAAAAAGTGAAAAAAAAAAAATCAGAAAAATGTTTGAGTTTTGTCAGAGGGACCCCTTCAGCCCGGGTAAGAAATTGAATAAATTCCGACGAATCTGAATGGGGTTCAAAATAGATACCTTGGCAGTTCGGAAGATTGAAGGAAGTATCCCTCTCGGTCACAAGGAGAAAGTAAAACTTTCACGGCTCTCTAAAATAGAAAGAGGATCTTTCCCCACTCATGGGTGTTGTAAATTGTTTCTTTATTTCTACCGACTATTTCCCACAGCGGGTTATTGCCGTCAGTGCACCTCATGCGGTGCACTGCAGACATTACTGAAGGTTCTTTGCAGCGTCCCTTCGGCCACTAGCTGCAACCCGTTTCATTCCTGTTACTGTAACTCTGTTCATAATCTCTTCCATCCTACTTTCCACCCTTTCCTAACAATATTGTTTCATAGTGCAACTGCGAGGTTTCCTCCTGTTACACCTTTCAAACCTGTTTACTGTTAATTTCAGTTTCAGCGCCGAATGACCTCGTGGGTCCCAGCGCTTGGCCTTTGGCCTAAATTCTGTTTTCTATTCTCAACGGACTGTTGGCTGTGTTCTCTCTAGCTGTAGTTGAAATTCCTCATAGTATATGAATGTCTTCCAGCCTTGATACTTTGGCATTTATTAAAAATTTAATAGAAGATTTTGCATCCACCTTCATTCAGTTGGTTCCGTCAGTGTATGGAAAGACTTTTAGTTCACTGTCCGCCCTCAGGTCTCAAAAACTACAGAGGCTCGAGGGCTGCAAATTGGTATGTTGATCATCCACCCTCCAGTCATCAAACATACCAAATTGCAGCCCTCTAGCCTCAGTAGTTTTGATTTTATTTAAGGTTAAGGCTAGCCATGATCATGCGTCAAGCACCGCTGTAGGTTCCAACAACACAGGCCACCACCGGGCTGTGGCTGAAAGTTTTATGGGCCGTGGCTGAGAGTTTCATACAGCATTATACGCTGTACAAAAAACTCTATGTCGCCGGCGCATTTTTTAGTTATTAAATTTTTATTACCCAAGAAATGTGTTCCATTTATTTAATGTCTCTCTTATAACAGATTCCAATTTATTTTATCTTTCATTTTGTTCAGAAGTAAGGTTTTATTCATGAGTATGTAGATTTTACTTTCTCTCTCTCTCTCTCTCTCTCTCAGGCTTGTGGTTCTATTTTACCTTAAAAAGATCAAGGGCCTCTCTCTCTCTCAAACACACATTACAGAGAAAATAGTTTGGCGTAATTCAGTGTAACTATGAGACGCATTCACTTAAAAATTCCCAAGAATTTTTCCAAGCATTTCATATCTCCTGTTGACTTTGAGACTCGTGAATTACCTAATCCAGACTTTATTCTTAATAATAGTACAGCAAAGTTTATTGATAATGTTATAACAAACTTTATTCTTATAAATATTGCGAACTTTAGCGTACCTTATTCCTTAATTTATTCTTAAAAAATATTACATTTTGGATCTACGTAACCCTTCAGACTTTATTCCAGATTTGGATTAAAAATAAAAATAATAAAATATCCACTTTAGTGAATGCTTTGAGACGGATTTTCCAACTTCCAGTGGATCAGAGAAAGTGAGTCTTCTGGTCTGTAGACTCATTAGTAATTCATCTACAACCCAGATATTGCAGTTGTCCTTTAATCAGGCAAAATGTTATTAGACAAGCAGATCATTTTCAAGGGTTCTCTCTCTCTCTCTCTCTCTCTCTCTCTCTCTCTCTCTCTCTCTCTCTCTCTCTCTCTCTCTCTCTCTCTAAAAAATTAGGCAAAATGTGCACAGGTAATTGATATGATATACCTGAATTTGACAAGCTGTTAAACCAAAATGACGTCATTTTCTGAGCTGGCATCAGGCTCTCTCTCTCTCTCTCTCTCTCTCTCTCTCTCTCTCTCTCTCTCTCTCTCTCTCTCTCTAATTAGTTGGAAATGTTTAACTAGCTGTTAAATAAAAATGACGTCATTTTCTGAAAATATCCACTTTCTCTCTCTCCTCTCTCTCTCTCCTCTCTCTCTCTCAAGCTTTGAGACCCCTAATTTTTTACATCCCCTACCCCCTTCCATCGTTATCAGGATTGCAGGTTAATAAAGAAATGAGATTCATATGGTCTAATTTCATGTCTACTCCAAGTTCATAAGTAATATCGAATATTGAAATGTTTATTTGCGAAGGTATGTTATTACCAGCTGGACATCAGCTCAGTTGTCGTGAGGTTGTTATCCAAAACATCATTTAAACATTAGATATATAAGATGAACCTGGTTGGTTCCAGCTTCCAAAGAATATGTTAGGAAGCAAGAGAAGGTAAAGGGGAATACAGAAAGGAGAGATCTCATTTATTAAAAAAAAATAGATTAATAACTCTATGAATATTTAAAAAAGATGTTAATAGATGTTGAAGACTCCATCCCAGTTGTATATAAGGACATGAATTTCAAGGACAGCAATTCGTTTAAGGTTCTATGAAATAAATACTTCAGCTTCAAAAGTTCAAGCGAAGATGCAATGCATTACAAATGCCATTCTCTTTTGGTCTAATTAATGTATCCATTTTTTTATATAAGCTAGATCTCTTCTGTTTGTATTTCCCTGTACCTCCTCTTTACTTCTTCCTAATGACCACCGTTTTCTTTGGAAGCTTGATTTCAAGTCCGTAGGCCTTTGGTGGGCTTGTTCCATACAGAATAGGTTCATCTTTCGAATAATAATAATAATCATAATAATAATAATAATAATAATAATAATAATAATAGATAACCATCATAAATGTTTGAGAAAACATTTAAGTAAGAAAAGGATTGTTTGAACTTCCTTTCAAAAAAATTTTTTTTTGCTTAATGGTTGCCACTGATCGAGTTGCTATGAGTTGCGGGATCAAAGAAATGGAAGCAATAAGTCATTCTCTCTCTCTCTCTCTCTCTCTCTCTCTCTCTCTCTCTCTCTCTCTCTCTCTCTCTCTCTCTCTCTCTCTCTCTCTAAAATTAGGCAAAATGTGTACAGGTAATTTGTATGGTACACCTGAATTTGACAAGCTGTTAAACCAAAAATGACGTCATTTTCTGAGCTGGCATCAGGCTCTCTCTCTCTCTCTCTCTCTCTCTCTCTCTCTCTCTCTCTCTCTCTCTCTCTCTCTCTCTCTCTCTAATTAGGCAAAATGTGTACAGGTAACTTATATGATACATTTTAATTTGACATGCTGTTAAATAAAAAATGACGTCATTTTCTGAGTTGGCATCAGGCTCTCTCTCTCTCTCTCTCTCTCTCTCTCTCTCTCTCTCTCTCTCTCTCTCTCTCTCTCTCTCTCTCATCCTGAAGCCGATCCCGCCAGGCAGCCAACCTTTCCCCTCCCCTCCCCTTCCCTTCCCCCTAATCCTTTTACATCCCCCCTACCCCCTTCTCCATCGTTATCAGATTCGATTGCTTGCATCAAAACTAATTGGTTAATAAAGTAAATGAGATTCATATGGTCTAATTTCATGGCAAGTGGTTCATACTCCAAGTTCATAAGTAATATCGAATATTGAAATGTTTATTTGCGAAGGTATGTTATTACCAACTGGACATCAGCTCAGTTATCGTAATTGCAGTGGAAATTATCCAAAACATCATTTAAACATTATTATTATTATTATATTATTACTATTATTATTATTATTATTCAAAAGATGAACCCTATTCGCATGGAACAAGCCTTTAGGGACCGTTGACTTGAAATTCCAGCTTCCAAAGAATATTAAGGTGCTCATTAGGAAGTAAGAGAAGGTAAAGGGGAATACAGAAAGAAGAGATCTCATTTATTAAAAAGAAAAAATAGATTAATAACTCAATGAATATTTAAAATAAGATGTTAATAGATGTTGAAGGCTCCATCCCAGTTGTATATAAGGACATGAATTTCAAGGACAGCAATTCGTTTAAGGTTCTATGAAATAAATACTTCAGCTTCAAAAGTTCAAGCGAAGATGCAATGCATTCCTACCCTAATGCCATTCTCCCTGCATTTGAATACATTTCTATCTACTTATTAATGTATCCATTTTTTTTTTTATAAGCTAGATCTCTTCTGTCTGTATTTCCCTGTACCTCCTCTTTACTTCTTCCTAATGACCACCATTTTCTTTGGAAGCTTGAATTTCAAGTCCGTGGCCCCTTTGGTGGGCTTGTTCCATACGAATAGGGTTCATCTTTCGAATAATAATTACTTCTTCCTAAGGAAAACCATATTCTTTTGACGCTCGAATTTCAAGTCAGTGGCCCCTTTGGTGGGCTTGTTCCATATGAATAGGGTTCATCTTTCGAATAATAATCATAATAATAATAATAATAATAATAATAATAATAATAATAATAATAATAATAATAATAATAATAGATAAGCATCATAAATGTTTAAGAAAACATTTAAGTAAGAAAGGATTGTTTGAAATTAGCTTTCAAAAAAAATTTTTTTTTTTTTTTTGCTTAATGGTTGCCACTGATCCAGTTGTTATGAGTTGCGGGATCAAAGAAATGGAAGCAATAAGTCATTCTCTCTCTCTCTCTCTCTCTCTCTCTCTCTCTCTCTCTCTCTCTCTCTCTCCATTCCTTTGTGAATAGAGATGAAGAACAAGCGGAGAGAAAAAGAAGAGGGGGCGATAAATGACCGACATAAAGAAGGCAATAAAACGGATCTTGAGATAAAAGAGAGATAGATGGATGGACGAGGAAAGCCAGATAAAGAGAGCCATTAAGGAGAGAGAGAGAGAGAGAGAGAGAGAGAGAGAGAGAGGTTATGCACGTCTCTGGCCTTGTGCTAAGCCCACAAAGGTAGAAAATCAAAATACTCCTTTCTGTCAAGAGAGAGAGAGAGAGAGAGAGTACTTCTCCCATTCTTCGCTTCCGCCGTATTGCTGGAAAACCACGAATTATCCCAAGCATTCCGCAAAGCAGCCGCAGACAGGGAAGCCGAAATTCCGCGGAATTCCGCAGCTCCAACTGTTGATCGCCTTTGCATATGCAGTTGCTGGTCTAATTGCTTTCGATTGCCTTTTGTCTCTAATTGCACTGGAAAGGCTTAGGGAAATTGCAAGTTATTTGGGGGATATCGAGAGAGAGAGAGAGAGAGAGAGAGAGAGAGAGAGAGAGACAATCAAGAAGTTGCTAGCTGTTGTCTCCAGGATCAGATGAAAGACTGGGAAATTGCGGATTATTTTGGATATATTAAGAGAAAGAAATTATGAAGCTGAAGGGAAATTGCAAGTTATTTTAAGTATTAAGAGGAGGAAATTGAGAAATTGAATGGAAATTGAAGATTAATTTGGATATATTAAGAGTAGGAAATTGAAGGGAGAATTGCAAGTTATTTTTAGGTATTAAGGGGAGGAAATTGAGAAATTGAAGGGAAAGTGCAAGTTATTTTTTATATGAAGAGTAGGAAATTAGGAAATTGAAGGGAAATTGCAGTTATTTCAGGTGCTAAGAGTAGGAAGTTAGAGGGAAAATTGCCGATTAATTTGGATGTTAAGAGTAGGAAGTTAGGTAATTAGAGGAAAAACTGCAAGTTATTTGAGATAATGAGAGAAAATAATTAGGATATTGTCAGCTCTCTCAGACTGAAGGTTCTGATATTAAAAGAAAACAAGTAAAAAATGGGCCGAATTTTCTTCGGCGCAATCAAGTTTCTTTGTAGCGTATAATCAAGGCCACCGAAAATAGATCTATATTTTTGTGGTCTCGGTATAATGCTGTATGAGCCGCGGCCCATGAAACTTTAACCACGGCACGGTGGTGTCCTGTCCTATATCGTTGCCAGACGCACCATTATGATTAACTTTAACCTTAAATGAAATGGAAACTAATGAGGCTAGAGGGTTGCAATTTAGTATGTTTGATGATTGGAGGGTGGATGATCGACATACCAATTTGCAGCCCTCTAGCCTCAGTAGTTTTTAAGATCTGAGGGCGGACAGAAAAAGTGCGGACGGACAGACAAATAGACATCTCTATAATAGTTTTCTTTTACAGAAAACTAAAACTTAGGGACATTGTCAGCTACTTCTGATATCAAGCTACACCTTTGGAAAATGATCAGTTGTTACTAATCTCAATGAAGAAGGTTAGAGAAATTGTCATTTGTTTGAAGTTCACAGAAAAATCACTTCATAATTTAGTAAACAGAAGGGAAAATGAACTTTAATGAACAGGAATGGATACCTATATATAACCAGTGTGTATCACTCACGCCCTGATGAGAGAGAGAGAGAGAGAGAGAGAGAGAGAGAGAGAGAGAGAGAGAGAGAGAGAGAGAGAGAGAGAGAGAGAGTAGTACTTCGACCAAGATGATTAAGGATCGAATCCAATCATACTTAATGGGTTTTTTAATAGGACAACCCTGATCTAACTCAGTTTGCAGGCTTTTTCGCATTCAGAGTTTAATTGAACTGACTATTTTGCCTTTTTAGTCTTCTGTAAAAGAAAACC